>NC_058386.1:115739270-116108645 GCF_018350175.1 Felis catus | reverse complement strand
AAAGAGAGAGAGAGAGAGAGAGAGAGAGAGAGAGAGAGCGCGCCTGTATATATATTTTGGCAATCCAGAGTCCTTGTGTGAGTCTGTGTGTGTGTTTTGTACTTTCTATAGAATTTTAGAATCACAAATCATGACTTTATTTTCCAGTGTTCATTACTGAAGGAAGTTTTGTAGAAATGCTGCCTAATATTTTCTGAAGGTCAACTGAAAGTGAGTCTGTGGCATGGTCAGATAAGAGAACACGGCCTAGAGTCATGCTATTCACATCATTAATCAGAAAGTGAGGAACGTAGAAGGCAGTCTGGAAATATGAGTTATGTGGGTTGGAGAAGAATATATAATCCCGTTCAGTAGAGTGTGAAAGTTTCCATATATCCGCTACTCCTAAATCAGTAATAGCTGAGGATGAGCTTTATGAGCTTTTTGAATAAAATGGTATTCTTGGTAATATATGCTAAATCTCTCTGAATCAGGATCCAAGGCCATACGGTAAGTCACCACTCCAAGTTGTCTTCATAAAGGTATTATTTTGAATTTTGAGAGAACTATATATGGGTTGCCATGTAAATTTGTTTTACACTGGATCATTCGTGAAACAAGCAGAACACCACCAAAAATTTCATGTTCCTCTGAACTTCAAGGCACCTTTAAATATTTAGGGCGCTGGGATGATCGGCTGAGGGGAGTGGCTAAGTACAAATATGCTGAAGTCATACGATACGCCAGATTGATGTGTATATTTTTTGATTTATTCAGCACGCATACATACGCACATACAAATATGCAACTACTGATGTGGGAATTGAGACATGAAGTTAAATAACTTCTCCGGGATCATGAAACCACAAAGTTGCAGACTTGAGTCCATATTACTACAAAAATCAATGTTCTTTTCCCTACAGGGAATGTGTGCCCCGCTATGCTTTATTTTAGTAATGTACACATATCTTTCCCCATGAAACCTTCAGCTACTGAAGGGATTAGAACCTTCACGCAGTTGATTTTCACAGCTTCACGACACCTAGCTCCAGGCTTAGTGCAACTAGTTGGTACTCAGTAGAGGGGGGTTAGCAGATTGAGCTGATGATTACTGACCTCAAGTATTGGCAATAAAATATAAATGTAATGTGATGAGTGACTATATTTGGAAAACTATCCTTCAGGTATAAAAATGAGGATACAGATCCTGCCATCAGTAGTACACGTTTTTTGATGTATGTTTATCCTACAGTTGGAGGAAACCTGTAAGTATTCTTTCAGCCTAGCGCCACTGGCAAGATGGATACCCAGGTAGGGCTGCGGCATTTAGTCAGGAAGCAGTTAATGCTTACTGGCCCATTTAGGTGTCATACAAAACAGAAATGAAACAGACCTACTGGTGGGAGTAGATAAAATTATTACTTTCTTACTCTACCGTAATTGCTTTTTGAAATATTTTTTAAGTTTATTAGTTTTGGTGGGGAGAGAGAGAGAGAGACAGAGTGTGAGTAGGGGAGGGGCAGAGAGAGAGGGAGACACAGAATCCAAAGCAAGCGCCAGGTTCTGAGCTGTCAGCACAGAGCCTGATGCGGGGCTTGACTTACAAACCTTGAGATCATGACCTGAGCCGAAGATGGACGCTTAACCCGGTGAGCCACCCAGGTGCCCCTATACCGTATACTTCTTGAGGACAGGAAAATTAGTATCTTAATTATCTCTATATTCCTAGCACCTGGCACAGTGTCCGGGTCTATTTTTCCCGAAGAATGAAGTGAGGGAGTTCTGTGATCTCTGAGGTCACTTTTGGTTCTCACCTAAATCATGACTTTGCACATGCTCTTCCTTCCACCTGCAGTGCCTTTCCTGATCTTGCTGTCTCTCTCTCACCACCCCCTGCTTGTTTCCATATCTCAACTCAAGCGTCCTCTCCTCTGGATAACTTTCCTCACCTCCTCTAGTGACATTTCATTCTCCTTTCCCTATATTCCAATTGTACCTGGAATACACTTCTTAAAGATGTGAGACACAGTTTCTGCATGTCTAGGGAACAACTGAGCTGGTTTTGAATTCTGCTTCCACCATCACCATTCAGAAAGTTCTCCTTCCCTCTCTACTGCAGTACCCTCAACTGTAGAGTTTTGGTCCAGTTGATTTCTAAGATCCAACACCACCCAGCTGAGCAGAGACGAGGTAGAACAGTTCAAATCCAAGATGAGAACCATTGATACTTCTGGTCAGGGGATGACTTTCTTTGGGTTCTGTTGGTACATCTTCTGCCTTATGATTTTACATAAATAGTTCTTTAGAATGGGTATCTAGCTAAAGCTCATCCTTCTTGCCCTCGGGTTCTATCTTCCTACTTGTAATCAAGTTGGACATGGCCTTGGGGGTCCAACATCCTACAAAGTAATCTACATAAGACATGGGCATTGTTTTAAAAAAATAAAAGGTTACGGGGCGCCTGGGTGGCGCAGTCGGTTAAGCGTCCGACTTCAGCCAGGTCACGATCTCGCGGTCCGTGAGTTCGAGCCTCGCGTCGGGCTCTGGGCTGATGGCTCAGAGCCTGGAGCCTGTTTCCGATTCTGTGTCTAACTCTCTCTCTGCCCCTCCCCCGTTCATGCTCTGTCTCTCTCTGTCCCAAAAAATAAATAAACGTTAAAGATTATTATCATGGAATAATATTAAAAAAAATAATAACAAAAAAATAAAAATAAATAAAAATAAATAAAAAAAATAAAAGGTTTCATAAGAGTCAATCTGCAATCTAATACAAAAGAGGCTTTGTAACTATTTTATAGGCTAATTATCAAACAGAACGTTATTGTGTCTTGTGTATTTTACACATGATGAGAAAGAGAAAAAGGCATTATATAGATCCCAGACTGGGAGAAAGAAGCCCTATTCCTCTGCCCTTCATTTTTCATATGGAAATGCCCTTCATTTTTCATAGGAAAAATATTAGTGTGTGTGCTGGCCTGCATGACCTAAATCAAAAAAAAAAAGGAAAATGCATATTAATGGTGGGAATAGTTATTTTCAGTCCTAGGTAAGCATTGTAATCATTTTTAGTGCTATATAAAAATACCAATGCAGGGGCTCCACTCCTTACCAATAAATCAGAATTTCCAGAGATGAGTCTCTGGGGAATCCTTTCAAATCTGGACTCTTAAGTCACTCAGTTCTTGTATTATTATTCCTTTGATAATTCCTGACCCACCATTTTCTATGTTTTCTCTTTGAATGTGTTTCCTACACTGTCTCTGGATTTCTGAGACATCTGATGGTCTTTCGACTGTTTGCTCATAATTAAGAATAAAACCAAATACACACAGATGGAGAGCTCCCTTTGCAAAGGTGGAGGTACATGATGAGCAGGTGCTAACCTGGTCTTCTTACTAAATGTCTGCCGTTCAAAGTTATTTTTATGAGGTCAGTCAGTTTCTCAAGAGAATTATCCACCAATATTATGCCCTCGTGACATGACCTTCTCTGTGAGGAGGAAAGTGGGGAGGGCTGGGAGCCTCAGTGTGCACATTTTCCCTTTCATCCTTTTTCTTTTTTTCAACTCTGGATCTCACCACTGGCCCTCTTTGTGTTAGGTGGCCCCAAGTCTGGAGCTTCCCGAGTTCAGCTTTTAGAAACAAAACCTTTGCTTTCTTATCTGGGAGGAACAGAGAGAGCTTATTGCTGTGGAAGGCAGGGGTGGAGACCTGGATGTCCATCAGCTCTAAACACAGACTTTCAAGTCCCCTCTGTTTTAATTCCAGCTCCCCACCATTGTCTTCTGCAGTATCTGATGCCTCAACATGACCATTCTGATTTTTGTGTGGCAAATCACGTTGCCTCTATTTATGTCTGCCCCATGTTGGCATTCTTACATTATAAGTTCCTTCACTTTGTTAAATCAATCACCACTTTGAAAATGCACTTCCTCCACTAGAATATGGGCTACATGATGGCAGGGATTTTTGTCTGTTCTGCTGATCTGTCGCCAGGGCCAGGAACAATGCCTGGCACATAGCAGGCACTCAATACGTATTTGTCAAATTAGTGCTGAAATCTTTTTTTTTTTTTTTGCCGCTGTAACTTGCCTTATTTTCTTTGTCCTTAATTTTAATGCAATTTTTATTACTTTACCATCATTTCAGCAGGGTTTTCTGAAGAGAAAGATGGTAAACATTTAATCCACCATGTGAGTAAGTGTAACTCATTTTAAGATGTTCACATTGGACGGAGTGTCCTCTGAGAGATCATGTAAGGGCTTCACTTCCTAGACTTCTTATAAATTATATGCTTAGCCCAATCTAGCCTTCGCTGCTTTCTCAGCCATCAGCTTCTATTCTTAATGAAATAATTCATTAAGTTAGTTATCCACTTATCCATCTATCCATTCACTCTTTACATTTACCCATTCATTCATTTTAGATCTACTCATTGAGTATTCATTCTGTCAAATATCTCTGGGGGTGCCAGGAATACAATGATGCATCCAGCACAGGCCACGCCCTTGAGATGCTCGCACTTCCTGAAGAGAGGCCAGCAAAGCCGTTGACAGGCACTCTGACTCCCTGTTTCTAGGTAGTAGGTGTCTCTAATGAAAAAATTGAGGTTTTATCCAGGTCCCCTCCACCAGAGGACTCTCTGGTTAAATGTGAAGGAGTCCTATCATATAAATGTGCCCACAGGCACACACACCCAGACATGCGAGTCAAAAGGAACCTACCCCACCATTATTCTAGATATAAACTGTTGTTAGACCAAGAAAATATTTTTCTTTGAGTTACCAGGCTTCTGTCTCTACATCTTGAGATGTACATTGAGAGAACAAGGACCACATCAAAAAAGCAATTTGGTATGAAAGAATGGATTCAAATCCTTGCTGTTTACTTTAGAGAAAGCAGATAATGAGTGACACTTTCTAGTTGTACAATCAGATAATCTCCTGTCTGGCTCCCTGAGGACCCTGTAAAGTGCAGATTCCAGCAAAGTGACAGAGTTGGCCAGAAAAAAAAAAAAAAAAAACACAACAGACCCACTTCGAAATTTAGAAGTATCCTTGTTTTCTTTTTGTTTGTTTGTTTGTTTTTGTTTTTTAGAGAGAGACAGAGACAAAGACAGTGACCGAGAGAGACAGAGAACAGGATTGGGGGAGAGGGTCAGAGGGAGAGAGAGAGAGAGAGAGACAGAGAGAGAGAGGGGGAGAGAGAGAGAGAAAGAGAGAGAATCATAAACAGGCTCCACTCTCATTGTAGAGCCTGACACGGGGCTCAATCCCATGGCCCTGGGATCATGACCTGAGCCAAAAATCAAGAGTTGGATGCTCAACCCACGGGGCCACCCAGGTGCCCCAGAAGTATCCTTGTTGAAAGGGTTAGAGAACAATGTACAGAAAGTTGAAAAGGCAACCAGAGCAATGCTTTTACATTGGTAGCTTTTCGCAAGCTACCTATCTATCTGCGAGGTTGCTCCAAAGAGAGACCACAACAAACCACAAACTTGCTCGTCCCCGTGCTGAGCATAGTGCAGATGCAGGGGAAAGCTGACTTTTCGTACCAGGACAAAACCCGCTAGGGAAGCCCCAGCCCGAATCTCGCATCACACAAACCAGAACACCAAACAAAAGTCACTGACACTGAAAGGAAACAGTCTTGAGTTTTCCTGTTAGCAAATATTCATTAAGTTACTCCTCAACAAACCTTCATGGGTTCTCTTTAGCGAGGCAGTGTGGGAAAAGGGAAAAAGATGGAATCTGGAGTCAGACGAACATAAATGCAAATCCTATTCCACCACTTAACTGCGTCTGACCCGGAGCTAATTCTCCGAACTCTCTGAACCTTGGTTATTCCCTATGTTGAAATGGAGATGAAAATAGCTTTGCTGCTTCACCGGGTTGTTATGAAGTTTAAATGAGATAATGTATGTCGAAGCAGGCCTGCAGTAAATGTATTTGTAATTGATATTATATATATTCACGGCTGGCACACTCAATCTGCAGTTACAGTTCCCAGTGATAAACTTATCTGAAAATAAATTAAAAAGACATAGGCCCCATCTAAGCTTCAGGCTTAAACCTGAAAAGTGGAATTGCTGTCTTTACTGTGTTGGTGCTTTGTAGAACGTATTACTTTTGAGAAGACGATCATTTTAGTCTTATTGTACCATTTATCACACAAATGTTATCCTGCTTAGCATTCCCCTCATCTCTGAACTCTGCTCACTGTTCCTCGCAAGATTTCCTCATACTTCCTGGCACTGATGTCCTATTTCCTCCAGGCTTCCAAGCTTTGTCTCTCTATCAGTGTTTTATCCCAACCTTTTTTTCTCCAAAGCCTGGCGGGCTTCTTGAAGGAGATTGAGCCCAGCAGTCAGTGGAAATAAAAAGCTAAGGAAAGCAGCCATGATCAAGGGCTGAGGCCAAACAGATGAAGGTCAAAAAAGACACTAGTTGCTATGGGGTAAAGAAAAGCAGCATAAAGGACCGAGAATCAGGAAAAGAAGATAAGTGGCCAGTAAACAAATGGTGAAGGAACTGCACTCCATTTGTGGAGTACTTGTTAGGTGTAAGGATTATGGGCAGCGTCTATAGTGATTACCTAATTTAAGACTCACAGCTCCGGATGAGGGAAGTGCTGGTGTAATGTATCTGTAATATCCCCACTTGGAACATAAACTTCTAGAACAGAGCTCTGATCCTTAGGTATAGGAAAAGGGAGGACATAGCAGAGGCAGTGTAATTAAATGTGAGGAACAATGAACTTTTCAGGAGACCCGAGTTTCATTCCCAGCTTTGTCGTTTTTGCTGTTATTTCACACAAGTCCCTCACCTCTCTGAACTTTAGGTTCCTCTTCTGGAGTATCTAGATAATAAGTTCTGCTTCCCTCACACTGATGCTGTGGATCACCTACGAGGTCACACACAGCCAGGATGGTTAAAGCTGTGAGTTCTAAAGCTATGGTGCTTGGCTTCCAAACCTGGATAAGTAAACATGTCACTTTGGGTAGTTGTCTACCTCTCATCCTTCTGTATCTTTTCTCTCTAAAATAAGGATAAATTCTGCATTTCTTCTGGTTATAATGTAGTAGCTGATGCTCTAGAGTGTGTTTTGAATCCTTTCCCCTTCCATCTTCTAAGGGAATTAACTTTTAAGTAACCACTTTGTGTTATGTCCAGTTACATCATTGGCCTGTTGCATGTACTTTTAAACACAGAATCATTTCCATCTTAACCTTTGCTCCCCTCCATATCCGAACAGTCACTACCCCATATCTGTCATCTGTCTTCGCTACACATCACTCAACAGCCAACTTTCCACTGTAATTAGCATTCTGTCCCTACCAGTCTTTTGAAATTGCTCTCATAAGCTCATCAATAATCTTTTCATATTTCTTTGTCTTCTGACCTATGGCCACTTCTCATTTTGCTCTGAGCAAACTCATCTACTCCAATTGATTCAATTACCATCAATAAAATCAATTAAGAGCCCCTAGGGGAACCATTGGAATATCCGGAAGTACACGGTTGGGGAGAATGTGTAATTTCAAAAATACCTCTTACAAATGGCAGTCATTGTTAATACACACTATTGAATATAAACTCTAATTTTTTTTAATGTTTGTTTTTGAGAGAGAGAGAGACACAGAGTGTGAGCAGGGAAGGGGCAGAGAGAGAGGGAGACACAGAATCTGAGTCAGACTCCAGGCTCTGAGCTGTCAGCACAGAGCCTGAATCAGGGCTTGAACTCACGAATGGTGAGATAGTGACCTGATCTAAAGTTGGATGCTTAACCGACTGAGCCACCCAGGCACCCCTTGAATATAAAATCTAAAGTATTGGATAGCAGGGAAATAGAAAAGGTAGCCAGAAAACATTTTATTCATGAATCATATGTAGACATATCCCAGGGAAACTTCATAACACCAAAGACAATGAAAACAAAGAAAAAATACAGTTACCCAAAATTTTACAGAGACTACTTAACAGCAAGTAAATTTACAATATACTACTTAACAGCAAGATTAAAGCCAGAATATAATAGAATAAAAATTACCAAATTTCAAGACGAAAAAAAACCTGTAAACCTAAAATTCTATACCTACATAAATTATCACTCAAAAGAAGAGGCAAAATAAAAATGTTTGGTCAATAAAGCCCTAAGAGACATTACAACTAACAGATATTTACTAAAAAGAATAATAAAAGATGCAATTCGGAAAGAGGGAAAGTTAATTGAGATAGAAGGAACGAGAGGCCAGAAGGAATTGTGAACAAAGCCATTCAAATATACATAGGTAATCCAGTACAAGAATAAATTGCTTTAAATAACAGTGTCTGTATTAATAATGATTATTTGGGGGAATAAAGAAGTTTCAAAACAGAATTTAAAAAGTAGAAAAAAATGTAAAAATCTGAATAGGCCAAAATTCATGACGGCGTAGGAGCCAAGGACAAGCTGCCCCAAGATGGGCCACTTTGGCATGAAGATTATGTTGAGTTAAAAAGCAATGAAGACTCAGGAAGTTCAGAAAAAGCTCTTTATATCCACCCTCAGTTGCCTAAAAATAATTTCTATAGAGAACCTGCTCCAGAAAGAGAGCTATCACCATAGATAAGTACATTAGGATATAAACATATATGGTAGACAAGGAGGAACCTAATAAGACCTGTTTGATCAAAGTCCTCTGTGTCTCATTGTTTCTTGGGGGCTCAGCCAACATTTGTTTACCAGACATTTACTCTTTTTCATCTTCTTGTGAAGTGCATTCCTTTCCTTTAAAGCCCCAGACCCCAAACCCCTTCTCCTTAGTTCAGAATGATATATGCTCCTCATTTTGTTTAATTGTGTTTGGAATTTCCATGTCTATGTGGGTTCCCCATATGTACTCTATTAAATTTTATTTTCTCCTGTTAATCTGTCTTGTATCAATTTAATTCTTAGTCCAGCTAGAAGGACCTTGAAGGGGACAGGACAATAGGAATTGAATAAGTAGTTAAAAAAAAAAACTATCTCCTCCCCCAAACCAAAGTATTTGTAACTTTAAAAGCATTCATTTCCAAATATTCAAGAATCATATAATCTCTGTCTTGCCATCCTTTATAAACTGGTCTAAAGAATCTTATATGAAAGAATGTTCACCAAATCTTGGTGAAGATAAAACTAGTACAAGAAAATTAAAACTTTAGGTCAATTTCAGGCTCTTGGGTGGTTCAGGCAGTTAAGTGTCTGACTCTTTATTTCGGCTCAGGTCATGATCTCAGGGTCATGAGATAGAGCACCCTCAGGCTTCATGCTGGGTGTGGAGCCTGTTTGAGATTTTCTCTCTTCCTCTCCCTCTGTCCCTCCCCAACTTGCGCATGCATGTGTGTGCTCTCTCTCTCTAAAAACAAAAACAAAAACAAAAACAAAAAACAAACAATCAAAATAGTTTCAGTCAATTTCATTTGATTATAGACAGAAAAACACTGAATATATTATAAGCCAATCAAATTCAGTAAAATATATATGTGCATGCAAAAATTTGCATATATAATCATATAAATTTTATGTGAGTTTGTGTGCATGTCTGTGTGTTATATTATACCATTAGAAGGCTTTACTCAGGAATGTAGCCATGGTGTAAATTGAGTAAACTATTTAACATAACTCATCATGTTAATATGTTAAAGGAGAGTAATCACAGAATCATCTGATTAAGTAGAGATAACGCATTTTGTAAATTTCAACACCAATTCTAGATTTTTTAAAATACTGAGAAAACTAGGAATAGAAGGCAATCTTCTTAATATGATGAAGCATAACTTCCAAAAACCTTCAGCAAACATCATCCTTAATGATGAAATGTTTAAAGCCAAGCATAAGGAAAGGGCACTTAAAGTGGTGTCACTTTATATACACCACTGCACAGGAAGTCATAACCAGAACTGTAAGATGACAAAAAGAACCAAAATATGTAAGAATCTGGAAAGAAAGAATGGGAGACAGACAGAAGTTCAGTATTCCCAAATACTATGATTGTTTATAGGAAAAACCCAAGGAAACCTATGCTATAAAACCATTAGAACTAAGGAGGATGAGACACCACCTCACGCCTGTCAGAATGGCTAAAATTAAGAATTTGGGAAACAACAGATGTTGGCGAGGATGTGGAGAGAGGGAAACCCTTTTGCACTGTTGGTGGGAATGCAAGCTGGTGCAGCCACTCTGGAAAACAGTGTGGAGGTTCCTCAAAAAGTTAGAGCTACCCTAGGACTCAGCAATTGCAATACTAGGTATTTACCCAAATTTATCCAAAGGATACACAAATATTGATTTGAAGGGGCACATGCACCCTAGTGTTTATAGCAGCATTATCCACAATAGCCAAACTATGGAAAGAGCCCAAATGTCCATTGACTGATGAATGGATAAAGAAGTTGACTGATGAATGTGTATACACACACACACACACACACACACACACACACACACACACATATATATATATATCAGCCGTCAAAAACAATAAAATCTTGCCATTTGCAACGATGTGGATGGAACTAGAATGTATTATATTAGCAAAATAAGTCAGTCAGAGAAAGACAAATATTATATGATTTCACTCATATGTGGAGCTTAAGAAACAAAACAGATGAACATAGGGGAAGGGAAGGAAAAATAAAATAAGATAAAAACAGAGAGGGAGGCAAACCATAAGAGACTCTTAAATACAGAGAACAAACTGAGGGTTTCTGGAAGGGAGGTGGGTGTGGGATGGGCTAAATGGGCAAGGAGCATTAAAGAGGGCATTTGTTGGGATGAGCCCTGGGTGTTATATGTAAGAGATGAATCACTGGGTTCTACTCCTGAAACCAAGACTACACTATATGTTAACTAACTTGAATTTAAATAAAATCTTGGAAGAAAAAGAATACTTTAAAAAAATAACTGATTTTTTGTAAATGTCTATTTTTGAGAGAGAGGCAGACTGCAAGAGGGGGAGGGGCAGAGAGAGAGGGAGAGATGGAATCAGAAGCACAGAGCCTGACGCGGGGCTCAAACCCACGAACTGTGAGATCATGACTTGAGTCAGAGTCAGCTGCTCAACCAACTAAGCCACCCGGGCATCCCCTAATGGAGACATTCTAATGAAAAATTTAGAGACAAGAAAAATACAAGAAAAAAATAAATCACATTCTTACACAACACTAATGATTAGACAACATATTTTTTTTAAGAATACTATTTGCATATGATTTAAAAGTAACTATAAGATACCTAGGAAAAATTAATAGAAAGTATTCAAGTTCTTTGTGGAGAAACCTATAAAATGTTACTTGAAATAATAAAGTAAATTAAAAAAAAAGAAATATATACCATGCATATGGCTGGAAAGACTCATAATAAATATTCAAGTTCTCCATTAATGTCTAAATTCAATGCAATCCTAATCAAAATTACAATAAGAAATTTTTCATGGAATTTGAGAAGTGTATCTTAAAAATTAAATGGAAAAATGGAACTGCAAAGTGCCCAGAATAAGTAAGACAATTTTAAAAAATATTGTAAAGGGCTTTCTGTATTAGAGAGCAAGAATTATTATGAAACTGAAGGTATAGACCTGACAGTACGTTACACGGAACTACAGACAAATAGACCAAAGTATCACAGTATGGATACTAGAAACAAACACAAAATGTATGGAACCTTGATATGTAATAGATGTTGTACTATAAATCCAAGGGGAAATGATGGGGCATTTTAAATGGTGCCAGTACAATGGGCTGTTCACATGGAAAGAAAGAATACCCTACCTCAAATCATACACATATATCAAGTCCGAACAGATTAAAGACCTACATGTAAAAATCAAATTATATAATTGGATGAAGTAAACAAAAGTGACGGGCATTATGTGTTTATTGGGGAAGGGTCTCTTTAAAAAGGCATACAGAAGTTCAAACCATGCTACAACATGGATGGACCTTGAAAATATGCACACTGGAGGAAACCAGTCACAAAATATGACATATATGATTTCCTTCATATGTGATGTCCAGAACAGGGAAATCTATAGTGACAGAAAGTTGATTAGTAATTGCTTATGGCTGATCATCCAAATCCTCATCTCCCCAGCCATGAGCAATTACTAATCAACTTTTCCATATATATGACATATACTTTTCAAGGCAATGAAAACGTTCCAAAATTGGCTGTAATGATGGTGGCACATAAGTGTGAATATACTGGAAACCACTGAATTTTACACATTGAATGGGTGAATTGTATGGCATGTGAATTATATCTTAAAGCTGTGAAATATAAGGTCAAATGGTAAATGAATAGGTTGAGACACAGTGCTCGAAAGCACTGAAGTTGAAAAAAGTTGCATAGAATAGGGGTGCCCTGGTGGCTCAGTCGGTTAAGCATCTGACTTCAGCTCAGGTCATGCTCTCACCATTCCTGAGTTCGAGCCCCGTGTCGGGCTTTGTGCTGATAGCTCAGAGCCTGGAGTCCGCTTCAGATTCTGTGTCTCCCTCTCTCTCTAACCCCCCAGGGTTTGCTCTCTCTCTCTCCCTTTAAAAATACTTTTTAAAAAGTTGTGTAGAACAAAACAAATTATAAACAAAGTGGAAGGACAAGCAACAGACTCAGAGAAGGTACTTACAGTGCATATGACTAACAAAGGTACTCCCAAATTTCAGTTAAAACAACCCAAGGGAAAAAGGACAAAGTAGATGTATAGGTAAATGTCACTTGTGTATGAAAACTAAGCATACATAATGGTGCTTTATTACACTAGAAATCAGGCACATGCAAATTAATACTATAAATAAGACTAACAAAAATGAGAGTCTGATGATACCAAGTGTTGGCAGGATGTAGAAACGGGAATTCTCATGTAGTGCTGGCAGGAGTATAAATTTCTATAATAGTAGAGGAGAGGTTTTGGACAAGATCTCATAATGTTAAAGATGCACGCACCCAATAACATAATAATCACATTCCTTTAAAATTTTCATAGCACCCAATAATCTAATAATCACATTCATTTAAAATTTTCATAGTATTGAATGAGATGTGCCATAATCTGGTATTGTTATTTATTAACAATGTAAAGCTGGAGAGAACACACATTTCTATTAATAGAAGAATGGTTAAATACATGGTGGTTCCCTCGGACAGTGGAACAGTAATTATGTTGAAAGAACTATAGATGCACATATCACTTGCATTAATCCCAAGAACATAACATTAGATGTAAAAGGCAATTGGGGCTCCTGGGTGGCTCAGTCGGTTGAGCATCCACCTCTTGGTTTCGGCTCAGGTCATGATCTCATGGCTTGTGAGTTCAAGCCCCACATCGGTCTCTGTGCTGATGGTGTGGAGCCTGCTTGGAATTCTCATTCTCTCTCTCTCTCTCTCTCTCTCTCTCTCTCTCTCTCTCTCTGCCCCATCCCCCCTCAAAATAAATAAATACACTTTAAAAAGCCTACTGTTTTAAAAAAAAGAAAAGGCAAGTAGTGAGAGGGCATAAAAAGTTTGACAGCATAGATGTGGAGGTTTAAACCATAGAAAATATACTGTGTGTTGCTTATGGATGTATTAGGATGGGCTGAGTGGTGTTTGGTAAAAACAGCAAAGACAACAAAATAATCTCAGAAGTTTCAAGCACCAAAGGGTTATTTCTCACTCTTGCTGCATATCAGTTGAGGGTTGCCAAAGGGCTCTCCTCCACATCATCATTATTCTGGGGCTCAGGGAGATAAAACAGCCACAATCGGGCAAACTGTAGTTTGCCATGAAAGGTAAGGAGTGTCTGAGAGTCTCAGATGAACAATTAAATGATGTGGCCTCAAAATAACACGGCAGCTCAAATCATAGTTTATTGGCTAGAAGTAATCACGTGGCCCCATCCAACCACAAGGGGGCTGGGAAGCGTCATCCTGTTATTTGCTCAGATGCCTAAGAGCTGCAGATGTTTGGTGAATAGAATTAACTACCAAGTGTGGGATGTGAAGACGCCAAACTCAGGACCCTACTAGGCAGTGTGGAACAAGAAGCAAATAAAGGACAGGTACAGAGATTCATTCTATCTTTAATGTTTCATTTTTTGAAAAAGAGAAGCCTGAGTGAAATATAGTTGTTTTCAAATATAGATTTTTCAAAGGTGAATGGTACATAAGTACGTAGGTACATGAGTGTTCACTTTATCATTTTATGTAATTAACTAGATGATGGAGCGACTAAATAAGATTGAAGATATGAGAGGTGTCTCGGTGGCTCAGTCGGTCGCGTGTCCGACTCTTAATTTCAGCTCCGGTCATGACTTCCTGGTTCATGGGTTCGGGCCCCATGTCTGTCTCTGTGCTGGGGGTGTGGAGCCTGCTTGCAATTCTTTGTCTCCCCCTGCCCCACTCGTGCTCTCTCTCTCTCTCTCTCTCAAAATAAATACACTTTAAAAAAATTTTAAAAAGATTGAAGATATGAGAGGAAAAAATCAATTAACAGCTAGTTGTCATATTTAAGAAGAAAAGAGAGACAATATTAGGAAAGAAAACGCTAAACTAACTTCTGGTACGGACATCATTAAAATAATTGTAAGAGGATATACTGTACAGTTCTAATGTTTTCTGAAACCTGATTGGAATGGATATTTTCTCGAAACATGTAAATTCTCTAAATGATTCTAACAGACAACAAGTAGAAATGAACTAATGATCATTAATCCATTTCTGAGAGAAATTGGTAAAGATATCAAAGAACTACATGTCCTTCTTCCTCAAATGGTCAGAGCCAGATGGTTTCACAGGTAATATTTTCCACATTTTGAAAAGTTGAAAATACCACTTTCATTTATTCAGTGCCTTTGGAAGGCATGTGCTGTTTTACCTTTATTATTTTATGATGTCTTCTGAAGAGGCTTGTTTGATTAATCGTATTATTAGGCCCATTTTATAAATGGCAAAACAAAGAAAAAGTAGCAGGGCCAGATTTTAAATCCATTTCTCTCTCTGGCGACAGAGATCACTCTTTTAGAATGCATATCCCTTCTTGAAAAGAAAACCGCAGGCCCAAAATGGCATTGCTTAGTCTACGTCCCCACACCAGGGCTTACTAAATAATCTAATTGCAGTTTTAGCCTTCCTCAGAAATGTAGTCCCTGTAGTCAGGAATTTTCTGATGGGCACCAACGATTCTGCCACCTTGGTCCTCTTCATCCCCCAAAGGACGATGAAGTAATCTTCACGGTGAGACCCCCTGCTCTTCCCCCTAAAGGAAAGCAACCTCGCCTGAAACAATACTTCTCTTTTGCTAATAACTTTCTTGCTCCACCTTTCTATAAGAATCTCCCATTTTCTACTTGTTAGATGGGGTGCTGCCCGATTCACTGTTTCATAAAACCAATTAGATCTTCAAATTTACTTTGTTGAATTTCGATTTTTAACACCCTATAACATCTATGCATTTTATAGATATGCATCTATATTATGCATCTATCTATTTATCTATCTAGAGAGGAAGGAAATAACATGTTACCCTCTGTGTACCTTAGTTATTTTATTTGGCCCCATTTCCCACCTATTGTTTAACTTTTTAATTATCTTGTTTTGTTTGTTTGTTTTTTCCTTATTGTCAAGTGTATGTAACAGACTCGTGACAACATTTTTTTCCTTCAAATTTTTATTTAAATTCTAGTTAGTTAGCATACAGATTAATATTGGTTTCAGCAGTAGAATTCAATGATTTATCATTTAAATACAACACCCAGTGCTCATCACAAGTGTCCTCCTTAATACCCATCACCCACCTACCCATCTCCCTCCATCAACCCATAGTTTGTTCTCTATCATTAAGTCTCAGGTGGTTTGTTTTCCTCTCTTCTCTTTCCCCTCCCCTTCCCATATGTTCATGTTTTGTTTCTTAAACTCCACATACGAGTGAAATCATATGGTATTTGTCTTTCTCTGACTGACTTATTTCATGTATCATAATACATTCTAGCTCCATCCATGTCATTGTAAATGGCAAGATTTCATTCTTTTTGATAGCTGAGTAATATTCCATTGTATACATATACCACACCTTCTTCATCCATTCATCAGTCGATGGACATTTGGGCTCTTTCCATACTTTGGCTATTGTTGATAGCTTTGCTATAAACATTGGGGTGCACATGCCCCTTTGAATCACCATTTTTTTATCCTTTCAGTAAATACCTAGTAGTGCAATTGCTGGGTCATAGGGTAGTTCTATGTTTAATTTTTTGAGGAACCTCCATACCATTTTCCAGAGTGGTTGAAACAGTCTGCATTCCCACCAACAGTGTAAGAGAGTTCCTCTTTCTCCACATCCTCCCCAACACCTGTTGTTTCTTGTGTTGTTAATTTTAGACATTCTGACAGGTGTGAGGTGGTATCTCATTGTGGTTTTGATTTGTATTTCCCTGGTGATGAGTAATGTTGAGCCTCTTTTTATGTGTCTGTGTAATACTAATACCCAACATGAACCTGATGACGATAGCAAATGAGAAGAAAACTAATGAAAAATATCCATTTACAAGTATTGATGCAAACATCTCAAATGAAATATTCGCTAATATAATCCAACAGCAGATCAACAGAATAATACATAATGATGAAGTGGGAGGCATTCTAGGAATGCAGAGTTCAGTAACAGGAATCTCATAGGAATTGCATAAATATGATTTATCATATTAATAAGTCAAAAAGAGGAAAAAATATGGATATCCTGTAGATGCCAATAAAGGAATGCATAAAATTAAACCTTCATTAAAACATGAATGCTTCCATAAAAGTATAATGTATGACCCAAATTAAAAGCCCTGTATTTTATTGTAAAAAAAAAATTGAGGGAGACTAAATTTAATTCCAGGAACAAAATTAAGATGCTGGTTTCACCACTATTATATAAAGTTGTTTTAAAAGTGCTAGATTATGCATTTAGATAAGAGAAAAAAGTCAAATTTCACATATTTGACATGAAGATAAATGCAAAATTAATATACACTGATTATATCTTCTATTTATACCAACCAAAACCAAATTAAAATGTAATGGGAAAGACCCATTTACATAAGTAGTCAAAAATAAAATGAAAATAAAATATCAAGGAATACATTTAACAAGCAATGCAAAAGGACTAAATGAGTAAAGCTACCATATAAGACTTTACTGAGGGAAATGAAAAGGAAAAGACCTGAATAAAAGTAGAGAAACATAGAAAAGGCAGTAATTTAAAGATATCAGTTCTCCCTGTATCATAAAATGCTGATTAAAATAAGATATTTTTCACCCTTCAGATGCCTAACAACAACAAAAACATATTACCAAAGAGGGAAGACTATGAAGAGACTTGCTGTTAGGAAGGGTGTAGGAGTGGGCACATTCATGAATAATATTGCAAGCGCAAGTTGTTCTGGCTTTTTGGAAGGCATTTAGCATTCATTGTGCTCTCTTAACAAATTAAATATATGAGTCAAATTAAAAGCTCCATGTTTAATCATAAAAAATTTAAAATGTCAAAATTAATGCCAGGAACAGGAGCGGAATGCTTACTATTATAAAATTATTTTGGAAGTATGAGGCACTTATGCAATGGAAATATATAGACAGAACGATGCAATAAAATAGAGCACTTAGACATATATATATATATATATATATATATATATATATATATAATCATATACCATAATTAGGAATATAATACAAGCAGCATTTTAAATCTTTGGGGAAAAGACAGACTAATCAATAAATCATTTGGGGGAAATGGATTATCTCCTGAGAATAGCAATAGTAATTAGACTAAGTCCAGCTAATATTAATTATGTACTTACTATGTACCAAGTTTTGTTCTGAATTCTTTGAACGGATTCTTTCCTTTTCACCACACGCTTATGACTCAGGGAGTATGTTCCCTCCCTTTTTACAGATGAAGAAACAGACTTTAAGAGGTTAAGTGATTTTCTCAAGGTTACTCGGCTATTAGGTGGTAGAGGTCAGATATAAGTCTTTCTTTTCTATTTTTAATTTTTTAATGTTTATTTTTTTTGAGAGAGAGAGAGAGAGCAGGGGAGGGGCAGAGAGAGAGGAAGACATAGAATCTGAAGCAAGCTTCAGGCTCTGAACTGTCAGCACAGAGCCTGATGTGGGGCTCGAACCCATGAACCACGAACCCAACCAGGAGATCATAACCTGAGCTGAAGTCAGACGCTTAATCCACTGAGCCACCCAGGTGTCCCAGATACAAGTCTTTCTTATCATAGACCCTAAGCACTAGCTGCTAAGCTTGATTACTACCTCACTCCAAAGCCCTCAGATAAATTCCAGATAGATCCAATATTTAAATGTTAAAAATCAAACCACTGTAGAAAAAAGATATTTATAAATGCTTTTTGTGATCTTGATGTGGGAGACAACTTTCTAAGCCTCACTGGTACGTAGAAGCCACAAAAATTTGGTAAGTATGATCATATAAAAATGTATAGCTTCTTTTTATCTAAAAATACCATAATGAAAGTTAAAAGAAAATCTGGGAGGAAGTATTTGTAATACATTTAACAGACTAATTTCCTTAATATTCACAGAGCTTGTATAAATCAAAACTGAAAAGATGAGCAACATTATTTAAAAATAGGCAAGGAACATGAAAAGTCAACTGAAAAATAAGAACAAAAAATGATTATTAAAAATGACACGATGCTCACCTTCACTAGTTATCCAAAATGTAAATTAAAATATTTCCCTTCTTTAGGTTGATCATGAAGAAAAACATTAACAAAGATGAGCGAACACAAGGAAACCCACAGTCAGGAAAGGATGTGGGCGTATCAGGGGCAGTGACGGTGAGAGAGCAATTTATTTCTGCCTTTTTGGAAGTACAATTAGTTATGTGCCTAAAATTTTTTTAAATTAAATATTCTTCAGCTCTGTAGATCTTCGATTAATACCTTCTAACATGACAGCAAAAAAGAAAATGCATAAAGGTGTATTGCACAAGCATGATTCCTGCAGCACCGTTTTTAATAGGGGCCAATTGGGAAGAATCAACCTAAACGTTGACCAACTGAACATGGGCATGAATGAATCCCATTCATGGGATGGGCATGAAAAGGGATCCACAATACATTGATGAGTGGAAGAGTAAGAAACAAAATAGGACACATGGTATGACCTTATCTGTGTAAAAGTGTGTGCAGCTGTGTGTGCTTACACGTGCACATACATAAATGTATGACTTAAGAAGTCTTGGCCTCATTAAAGACTATTTCCACAGGATGTCTCATTCAAAAACACCAACGGTCTATCATCTGAAATATTCAAAAAGCAACTTTACTCTTTATTTCCTCTTCTTGAAAAGTGCCACGGTAGAGAATATATTCATAATGCGTGGCAAAATTCATTAAGCACTCTCTCCTTCTCTTTGTCTCTGTCTCCCTCTAGGCCTCCAATGCTTTTTCAACTCCTATCATCGGAAGTACAGCTATAGAAATCTCTGGTGCATGTTACCAGTTTAACGGCCACAGCCAGAGAGAGAGACAAAGAGACAAAGAGTGTGTGTAGATGCTCTCCCCAAATTTTCGGGAACCAGACTCACCCTGAATTAAAATGGCAGCTCCTCTATTACTCGGATAGAGGAGATAAAGGGATAGGGCAGGGGAGGGGAGGGAAATTCATAGAAAAAAGGGCCCCAGGCAGATAAAACTATAAAGGTAACTACAAAGATAAATATATATTCTTAACCAAAGCTTCTGGGTCATTTTCCAAGATAAATAGGTTAATTTGTGTGCATTGCAAGATTTCCCATTTTATAATGTTCTTAGTACAAGAATTCATTCTATATCATTAGAAAAAAGTTTCTAGAGCTTTCCCGTGAGCCCTTCCTATATGCACCATAAAGATCCATGGTATGTCAAAGATCTGTGACTTCATATAGAATTGCTTGAATTGCATGCAGACATCTCTACATGCTTTTAAATAAGACCAGAATTTCTCAACCTTGGCATTATTGACAAATTGGGCGGGGTGATTCCCTTTCCTGGGTGCAGGTGGGAAAGCTGACCTGTGCACTGCAGAATTGTTGTAGCATCTCTGGCTTCTAGCCATTAAATGCCAGGAGGACTTTCCACTCTCCCTACCCATTCCCTCATCCCCCAGATTGCGACAATCAAAAATATGTTCAGACGTTGCCAATTGCGCCATAGGGACCAAAACCGCACTTCACTGAAAACCACAGGAATTGACACAGATCTACGGAAACAGAAAATTGAATACAGATATAAACACACACACACACACACACACACACACACACACGCACACACACACACACACATATATTTACACCTATGTGTGCATCTTTTTGTATCATGATAAATTTTGTTTCTAATTTGCAAAATAACAGAAGTGGATCAGGTCAAAAGTAAGCACCTGAAAAAGCTAAAGCTTATACAATAAATACACATTTATTTCTAAAATTCGTGAAAGGCTGATCAGATCAAAAGAATCATGAGAAATGTCATTACAACCAAAATGACACTGATAAAAATGCAATATAGAATTGAAAAATGCTATCAGGGGTGAGGAACTGGCAGAGTTCAGCCAAAATCTAATTAGAAGTATTCTACCGGGAAAACGGAGGGATACTCAAATTTATTTTTTAATCATTTTGTTGTTTCTGTCTTTCTTCGAGGCAGAATATGCTTAAGCTTATACTGGGATTGTTTCTGTATAATTCTGGACTGATGGAATGAATCAGAGAATTGCAGCAACTCCCCGGTGAATTCACCATCTGCCCATGCCCTCTGAATATTTTCTATGACTGAAATCCCTGAACAAGTGAAGTTGAAGGCATTGCTGAGCAGAAAGAAATAATGAGAATATAAAATAAAGAGAACACACAAACATCAAACTTGCTGATTTAGAAGCCCACACTGCAAACTTGCTTTGGGGAAATTTATCAGTGTGCCCAAAGAACTTCCTCTTGCTTTCAGAAGAACTTCTTACTGTGATGAATAGCTTTGGTAACACACTGGTATCAGACTCATCTTAGGCACTAAGAATTAAACAACATCCCCACCCCACCCCCACCCCCCAAAAAGGAAAGAAAGGTCCATTGGCAGAGCTGGCCAGGTCATCCATATGGAAAGCTAACAGTACAGTACACAGACACAATGTTAACTCTTAGTTCCAATGCTGAGCTTGACAGTGATTTCCAGGACATCTTCCAGTTTTCACTTCCTCTACTTTTCAGTTGTGGAATCTAATCAAATATATCTAACAGGCTGTCTGGCCATCTACTCTCTGCAGAAATTCATGAGAACCTTTCATACCCCTCTCCTTGCCATAGTTGGCAAAATATTGTCTTGTAGGCAATTAGTCTCATTGTGCATTTCAAAAAAGCAATGTTTTTTTAATGTTTATTTATTTATTTTGAGAGAGAGAGAGAGCGTGCGTGCAAGGGAGGGGCGGAGAGGAAGACAAAGAATCCTAAGCAGGTTTCA
This sequence comes from Felis catus, assembly GCF_018350175.1. Lineage (NCBI taxonomy): Eukaryota > Metazoa > Chordata > Mammalia > Carnivora > Felidae > Felis > Felis catus. The sequence goes on along the minus strand of NC_058386.1, from coordinate 116,087,165 downwards.
CAGGGCCAGTGCAGAGCCCAAGGTGAGGCTTGATCTCATGGACCATGAGATCATGACTTAAGCCAAGATCAAGACTCTGACGCTTCACCAACTGAGCCACCCAGGCGCCCCCATAAAGCAACGTTTCGGGTAACTTAAAAAGTAATCCAAAGTACATTTTGATGCATGTCAATAAACTAGCTGCATTGGTATGAGTGCATATACAATTAATTCATATAAGATACATTAAAAGTGGAACAAAGAGACAAGAATAACATTTCATACCTATATTGTTATGTAACTTTTATTCATTTAAGATTCTCGCTGTTTCTATCATGTTGATGTAAGTCAGTGCTGTTCTTAATAAACTGCAACCAAAACCTGGCCCATGTTTCTCTAAATTCTCAGCTTTATCCAGATTTTAGAAAAACTGAAGCACATAAATAAACTGCCTCACTAGAGACACGTCTTTAGGCATGTGTCAAACATAGTTCTTGATATATTGGTTCAAACAGGAAAGGGAAGAGTTGACACAAAATCCTTTATTGCTGCATAGACCAGGGGTCAGCAGACCAAGTCCCCTGGGCCAAAACCAAGCCGTCATCTGTTTTGTAAAAAGAGTTTTATTGGAATGCAGTCATGCCTGTTCATTTACATATTGTCTACAGCTGTTTTTGTGTTGTAAAGGCAGAATTGAATAGTTGTGACAGGGAAATCGTGCCCTGCAAAATCTAGTTGCTATCTGGCCCTTTGCAGAAAATGACTGCCAACTCCTGGCATAGATTAGCAAAGGGAAAGGATTGTAGAAATAATCCAATCTTCTTATTTTATGGAGGGGAAAAAACTGAGGCCTAGAGGGAGTACATGGTTTGCCCAGAGTCACACACTAGTTACTAGAAACCAGGTTTTTTGATGTCCTTTGGGAGAAATGGATACTGCCTCCAAGAATTATAACTAAGGTCCACAGTTATCCAGAGTTTATATTTCAGCCTATAAGATATCACGACGCTTTTGGCTTTTAGATAGAAGAGTGAAAAGACAAATCTGTGAGCTAAAATGCCTTTGCTTTTTCTTGGAGATTAGATGAGAGAGTGTATGTATGTGTGTAGCCAGCACCTGACTCAAATTAATTTCCTTTCTACTTTCATTTTTCTACATGAGCAAACTGAAATCTGCTGGGTATAGTAGCTTGTTTTGAGGCCATACCTGCAATGAGGATTAAAGATAGAATTCACCCTTTGAATTTAGAATTCTAGTCTTCATTCTATAATGACAAATGAACAATTCAAATATAGAACACTAGAACCTAGGAATCAGTTGGGGTAAATGTTTCTTTGCCTCCGCTTGTGTTTTGAAATAACAAGAGAATAATCATTGTTCCTTCATTGCACTTTCCCAACTAGTGTAAAAAGCTTCCAAAGGCTATCAAATGCAGTTTTACTTCCAAGTAGGCACCAGCAGCTGCTTATTAATAGTTTCTTAACGGGGAGTATGGAAACTAATCTCCCACTTGCGCTGCCACGGCCTTGTGTTAAGAGAGGACAAGAACGAGAGATGTACCCACATGACTGCCAAATGGGATGACCATCCACCTTCCTGTGCTCTGTACCGCTGTGTTTCTAAACAAAATAAACTATCCGTCTGGAAACAATAATGAGGGGAAGTTCAAGAGAAACAAATGGCTTAAACAAGACAAACAAAACGAATCATACACAGAAGTAAAAAAGAAATGATTTCTTCCTCCATTTCCATGGCTCGATCCAAGGCTCGATCCCTTCTAATTGAATATGCTTCACAGTGTAATTTTGAGCATTTTAGAATGATGAGTTATGTTGCACAAATGTGGATGATGGCTTGTATGAGAAAGGCAAGAAAACCATCAAAGATAATACTGCAAATATCCAGTTGAAAAATAATGATGTGCTGGATTAAATAAAAATGAAGATAGAAAGGAATACCCTGTCTGAAGATATTAACTGAGTGAGAAGCTTAAATCCTTTCTAGAATTGTATCGGTTTCCTATTGCTGCTGTAACAAATTACCACAAACTGAGTGTCTTAAAATAACAGAAATTTATTATCTTAAAATTCTGAAGTTCAGAAGTCCTAAACGGATGTCTAAAATCAAGGTATACAAGGCTGCATTCCTTTTGGAGGCTCAAGGACAGAATCCATTTCTTTGGCTTTTCCACCTTCTAAAGACCACCCACATTCCTTTGTCCTATGGCCCCATTTCTCCATTTTCAATGCCAGCAATTTTGGACCAAGGCCTCTCACACTAGTACCTCTCTGCATCTCTTTTATTCTTCCTCAGTTTTTTCACTTTTAAGGATCCTTTTGATTACATTGGGCTGACCCAGATAATCTCCCTATCTTCTGATTAGCAATCTTCATTCTATATGAACCTCAATTCCTCTTTGCCTTGAAATGTAACATATTTATGGATTACAGGGATTAAGACCTAGGCATCTGCAGGGGGTCATTGTTCTACCTGCCACTTCTTGAATTCTTCCTTGAACAACTGAGATGTATTGTGGTTTAAAATATACATCTCATGCTAAGGAAAATCCACAGTCTTTACAATGTCCCATAAGGCTCTCTATGTAGTTAAAAACTATGGCCCTGGAGATAGACAGAGTTGGATTTGAATAATGGTTTTGCCATTTAATAGTTTTGTAAACTCATAAAAAATATATCTCCTAGCCTCAGTTTCCTCATCTTCAAAACGTGGAAAGCAGTTATAGCCAACAAATAGGGTTACGGTGAAGACCGAATAAGATGATGATGATAAAGGGTTTAGCACAGTGCCTGGCTCAGTAAATGTTAGTTACCACTTAGTAAGGAATAGAAATACAGGTGAAGAGTAGTTGTACTTTAATTTGGGATATATTGATAGGAGTTGCTTGAAAAAATCTGTTATAGACTGAATGTGCCCCCCCCATTCATATGTTGAAGTCCCGACTTTCAATGTGTTGGTATTTGGGGTGGTAGGACCTTAGAAAGTTATTAGGTTTCCATAGGGACCTGAAGGTGGGGTTTTCATGACGGGATGAATGTCTTTAAGATTTTTTTTCAATGTTTATTTATTTTGAGAGAGAGAGAGAGCACACGTGCACGCACGTACATGAGCTGGGGAGGGGCAGAGAGAGGGAGACACAGAATCTAAAGCAGGCTCCAGGCTGTGAGCTGTCAGAACAGAGCCCGATGCGGGACTTGAACCCACAAACTGTGAGATCATGACCTGAGCCAAAGTCAGATGCTTAACCAACTGAGCCACCCGGCGCCCTGCATGAGTGTCTTTATGAGAAGAGACTGGAGAGCTAGCTCTCTCTTTCTCTGCCGCGTGAAGATACAGCAAAAAGGTGACATCTGCAAGCCAGGGAAAGAGCTGTCAACAGAACATACCTGTGCTGGCACCCTGATCTCAGACTTCCCAGGCTCCAAAACTGTGAGAAATAAATGTTGGTTAAGCCAGAGGGCATTTGTTGGGATGAGCACTGGATGTTGTATGGAAACCAATTTGACAATAAATTATATTTTAAAAAATGTTGGTTAAGCCACCTAGTCTATGGGATTTTGTTACAGCAGCCTGGGCATTCACCCTTGGAATTCAGAATTCACCACTGGAAATCAGCATCCATATTTATCCCCCTAGTTTTGTTTTTTCCCACTCTCCTAAAGGATCATTTCATACTTTCCCTTCTTCCCTCAAACTTGTAACACCTCCTAGCTTTTGCTCACACTCTGCAAAATATATAAGCAATTAGAATTTCCCAAAGCTCCCACTTCTTCATCTACACACCTACCTGTACCCGCGGTCATGTATTTCACTTTCTTTCTTGTTGCTATGGTTGACCGTTCATGCTCTTAAGTCCCAATCCTCCCCCACTTGTGCACTAGGTTCCAACTTTTTTTGCCCACTGGAGCAATTTCCCCTCTCTCCTCTGCATCTTCAAGCCCTCTCCACCTCGTAGACCATTGCCTTCAGCATATAAACATTTCAATATTGCTCTCGGTATAAAAAAGCTCTCTTTACCCCATTTTACTCTTCAACTACTGCCCCATTTTATCTTTCCCTTCATAGCAAAGCTCCTTGAAACAGCTCTCTACATTCCTTATCTGAAATTTATCTCCTCTTCTTTTTTCTGGAACTATTCATATAAGCTTTTTACCCCAGCACTCCACTGAAGCTGCTCTTACCCTAGATTGCCAAATGACGTTCACATCGCTAAATCCAGGGATCGCTTCTGACTTCGTCTTCTTTGACCCATCAGCAGGATTTGACACAGCTGATCACTTCTGATTCTGAAGTACTGTCCTTATTTGACTTCTAGGAAATCACACTCATTTTGTTTTCTCTATATGTTTAGCCAATTTTCGCCATTCTCCTTTGCTTGCTCTTCCTCATAGTTTGACCTCTAAATATTGGAATATACCAGATTTCAGTCCTTCTAGGATTTTGCTAGTCTGTCTACTTTCACTCACATGGTGACATTATCTTATTTTTTTAATTAAAAAAATTTTTTACTGTTTATTTTTGAGAGAGATAGAGACAGAGTATGAGTGGGGGAGGGGCAGAGAGAGAGGGAGACACAGAATCGGAAGCAGGCTCCAGGCTCTGAGCTGTCAACAGAGCCCGATGTGGAGCTCGAACTCACGAACAGTGAGATCATGACCTGAGCCAGAGTCAGACGCTTAACCGACTGACCCACCCAGGCGCCCCTCCAGTCACATGATTTTAGATATCTATATGCTGATGCCTCACAGATTTATATCCGAAAATGTGAATTGAGCTGCACACTTTTATATCTGAATACTTGACATCAGCACTTGGAGGTGGTGATCTTAAGATACAGGGATGCAAAACAGCTTCTGAAATCTCCTCCAAACTTCCTCCCATAGTCCGCCCTGTCTCAGCAAATGGCAACACCACTTATTTTGTTGCTCAGGCCCCAACCCTTAGAGTCATCCCTGATTTCGCTCCTAACTTCAAAACATACATTTAATCCAGCAGCCCTGTGGATTCTAACTTCAACACATACCCAGAATCTGACAATTTCTCACTATCTTCCCTCCTACCACCCTGGTCCCAACCATCAGCATCTATTTCTTGAATCCTTGCCGGTGGCCTCCTAACTGGCCTGTATGCCTCCATGCTATAGTCTCTTCTCAGTATGAAAGCTGCAGTGACCCTGTTAGATTCTACTAAATCCCAAGTTACGTCCTGTTGTTTCCTCTTCTGAAAATCCCCTCAGTGCCCTCCCGCCTCACAATGGATACAATCCACACTGCAATGGCCCAAAGGTTCTTGGGCAGTGGTGTGCCGGCAGCGCGAGCAACTGGTTCTATATAAAAAGTATGTATGAAATCAAAACCACACTCAGATACCACCTCACGCCAGTCAGAGTGGCTAAAATGAACAAATCAGGAAAAAACAGATGCTGGAGAGGATGTGGAGAAATGGGAACCCTCTTGCACTGTTGGTGGGAATGCAGACTGGTGCAGCCGCTCTGGAAAACAGTGTGGAGGTTCCTCAAAATATTAAAAATAGATCTACCCTATGACCCAGCAATAGCACTGCTAGGAATTTGCCCAAGGGATACAGGAGTGCTGATGCCTAGGGGCACTTGTACCCCAATGTTTATAGCAGCACTCTCAACAATAGCCAAATTATGGCAAGAGCCTAAATGTCCATCAACTGATGAATGGATAAAGAAATTGTGGTTTATATACACAATGGAGTACTACGTGGCAATGAGAAAGAATGAAATATGGCCTTTTGCAGCAACGTGGATGGAACTGGAGTGTGATGCTAAGTGAAATAAATCATACAGAGAAAGACAGATACCATATGGTTTCATTCTTATGTGGATCCTGAGAAACTTATTGGAAGTCCATGGGGGAGGGGAAGAAAAAAAAAAGAGGTTAGAGAGGGAGGGAGCCAAAGCATAAGAGACTCTTAAAAACTGAGAACAAACTGAGGGTTTATGGGGGGGTGGGAGGGCAGGGAGGGTTGGTGATGGGTATTGAGGAGGGCACCTGTTGGGATGAGCACTGGGTGTTGTGAGGAAACCAATTTGACAATAAATTTCATATTATAAATAAATAAATAAATAAATAAATAAATAAATAAATAAATAGTATGTATGTGTATACACAGACACACACACTACACATTGTGTATTTAAATTTCTGTTCACAAAAATATGCAATAAAAAAATAAAAGACAAACTACAAAACACCCATGCAACACATATGACAAATGGCCAATTTCCTTAATATATATAAAGAGCTCTTAAAAATAAAATAAGCAAATGAAAAGACCATAATAGAAAATATCTTAGGATGACATACAAAACATTTAATAAAGAGATTCTAATAGTTATAAACATATGAAATTAATTTCAATCTAATAAGATGTCATATTCTACCTATCAAATATCAAATATAAAAGTTTCAAACATCCAGTGTTGTCAAGGGTGTGAGAAATTAGGACTTCTGTTTCATTTTTGGTATAATAGATAATTTGGCAAGTTCCATCCAAACTTTAAGTGAATATAATCTTTTATCAAATGGTTCTACTTTTATTTGTTTTAAATGTTCAATTTTTTTATTTTCAGAGAGAGATCAAGTGGGAGAGGAGCAGAGGGAGAGGGAGACAGAATTCCAAGCAGGTTCCATGCCATCAGTGCAGAGCCCGACATAGGGCTCAAACCCATGAACCGTGAGATCGTGACCTGAGCCTAAGCCAAGAGTCGGATGCCTAACCAACTGAGGCACCCAGGCACCCCAAAAATTATTCTGCTTTTAAAGTTATACTCAGATATATTCACAGATGTACAGAAAGATATACCTACAGTGATGTTCACAGTGGCATTATTTATGACCTCAAATACACAGATATCACCCAAACATCCATCTATGGCAAATTGGCTAACTGATTTCCATTATACCTGCAAGATGAGGTAAAATGCCTCCATTTAAATTAATACAGTAGATCTTCGTGTGCCGAGATGGGTTGATCTCGAACTGAATTAAGTTTAAGAATCAAGATGCTATACTGTACATAGTATTTTCCCTTTGGTATGGGCTAAATTGTGTCCCCTCAAAGTTCATATGTTGAAGTTCTAACCCCCCAGTACCTGAGAATATGACTGTATTTGGAGACAGTATCTTTAAAGGGGCAATTAAAGTAAAATGAGGTCATTTGATGACCTCATTTAGGTCATTAGGTCATTTAGGACCAATGGGTCCTAATCAAATATGATTATTGTCCTTATAACAAGAGATTAGGTTACAGACAGCACACAGAGAGAAGGGCATGGGAACTTATAGTCAGAAGGTGGTAATCTACATGCCAAGGAGTGAGGCCTCAGAAGAAACCAACCCAGTTAGCACTTTGATCTGAACTTCTAGCTCCCAGAAATGTGAGAAAATAAAGGTTTATATTTTATGCCACTCACTCTGTAGTATTTTGTTATGACAGCCCTAGAAAACTAATAGAGGTATAAAAAAAAGTGTGTGTGTGTGTGTGTGTGTGTGTGTGTGTGTGTGTGAAGTATGAGCACGGAAAGTTTCTGCAAGGGTACACAGTAAACTGTTGGTAATTGTAAAATTTAGATGGTCCATGTCAACCTAAAATCGTCAGGAGGCAATAACTAAGCAAGAGCATTTATTTGGGATCAAAGGACTGCAATGCGGGGTACAAAGATTTGGATAGAAACCCAAATAGCGTCCCACTAGGGAGCAAAAGTCAGGGGTTTTTCAGGCAAAAAGGGAATGCTTGTATATGTTGTTTACAAAGAATTTTTGATTGGTGTTGGAGGCAAAAAGCTAACCTGGACCGAATATAATTGGTTGCTAAGGCTGTCACTAAGCACAGTCTCTTACTGTAGCAAGTTGCAGGTGTTTGGGCTGAGACCTCAGAAGATTTGCGCTTTGGACCAGTTCAAAAGTTCATGGTCCCACCGGTAGGATGCGAATAAGGCCCATCTCCTTAATGGCCTCCTGGCTCCATCTTAAAACCCCTTGACATTCATGACCCCATTTCATTTCACGGTGAGGATAGAGTTCTGTTTGGGGATAGAGACTAATTTCATACTGTTTGCCATTTTTACCATATGTATATGTCGTTCTTATACATTTTTAAAAATCACTGAAAAAAGATCGACAAGCCACTAGAAATTAAAGGTCATGACGAGGCTATTGACAAGAGAGGAAGTGAAAAGAATCACTGACCATTGAAAGAAAAAAGAAAGCCTACTAATAGTCAAAGGTACAAATAAAAACGTATTGCCGTATTTTGTCCACCAAAATGACAATTTTTAAAACACCAACACAAAGTGAATGTAGGGGTGTGGGAGTGAAAATCCTGCGCTCTGTAATGAAAAAGGCTGAAGGTCTGTTAACTGCTTGCTGAGAAAGTTGTTTGCTGAGCCTTCAGCCTCCACATCTGTAAATAAGGACAAGAGTCCCTGCCTCATAGACTTATTGTGAGTAATAAATGAGAAAAAAACATGTATAGTGACTGGCTCACAATAAAGTGTTAATATCAACTCTATTAGCTTGCGATGATAATGATGCAGAGACAGTGGTACTTTTGCCTAGTGCCATTGAGAGTATAGGTTCACAGAATCTTTTTAGATAGCAAGTGGTAATATTTTTCAAGAGCTTGATTTAGTAATTTCACTTATGGCAACTTATTATAAGGAGATAATCAGCTATGCACAAAGATTTATGCATGATATTGCTAATAATAGCATTATCTATAAGCCCCAAAACATGGCAACAATCTAAATGCCATGCGGATGAGACTGGTCAAATAAGATAAGTCATATTCATATAATCAAATTCTATGCAGTTATTATAAACCATATTTTCAAAGAATATTTCATGGCATGGGGAAGTTATCAAAAAATAATGTAAATTACCCAAAGTAGACACAAAGTTCCACATATGGAACAAAGTAGTTCCAAAGTTCCACCATGACTGCCGTTTTGTTTAAAAACAAGATAACAAAATAATAAAATAAAATAAAATGTTAGCACTGGCTATATTTGGGTGGTAGAGCTATAGGTGATTTTTAGTTCTTTGTCTATATTTTTTCAAATGCTTCTAAAAAGAATGCATATTACTTTCTTGCCATAATCAGGTTGTTAACTTGATATTCAATATAACATACATACAGAAAAGTTAACACACGATGAGCATTATCTTGATTAATTTTCACAAACTGCACCCTGTGTTACCGGCACCATAATCAAGAATTGAATATCACTCATTAACCTCCCCTCACCCTCCACCCAGGATTACCATTTTCCTGACTTCTAACAGCTTATATTCATTTTGCCTGTTTTTACATTTTACACGAATGGAATCATACAGAAGGTATGCTTTTGTGTTTGACTTCGTTTGCTCAACAATTTAAATTCGATGTTTTATTTATGTTCCACTACCCAAAAAAGAAAAATTCCAGTTGAATATAGCAATTTACTCTTCTTGTGTGATGCAATGACCTTTGTAAATGAGTAGCTCACCCCACAGCTATTCTTTCTGAAATGTCAGGATTGTGTAGTTTCTGGTCAACACTTCTCCAGAGAATTATGAGCTGATAAATTAAAATAATAAAAATGATAGTGAAATAATAATAGTAATACTAAGTAAGTCATGAAGTCTTAAAGAAGAAAAGGACAGTCTATGGAAATATATTTTAAACTTATGGATTAGAGTCTAAGTGAAGATAATTTGGTTGAGAATAAATTAATAAATTTTATTTTGTAGCTACAATGTGCATGCACTTATTATGTGCTAGGGATTTCACATATGGTGCATTATCTAACCTTTACAATAAGCCTAGGAAGTAGATTGTTATGGTAGTACAGATATGAAAACTGGGGCTCTCTGAGGTTTTCTGCTCCAGACTTCTCAGATAATTAATGGAGGTCCAGTATTGTAACCAAAGTTTGTCTGATTTCTTTTTTCTTTTTTAAAATTTATTTATTTTTGAGAGAGAGACACAGAGAGACAGAGCATGAGTGAGGTAGGGGCAGAGACAGAGGGAGACACAGAATGCGAAGCAGGCTCCAGGCTCTGAGCTGTCAGCACAGAGTCGGATGCGGGGCTTGAACCCACGAACCATGAGATCATGACCTGAGCTAAAGTCGGATGCTTAACCGACTAAGCCACCCAGGCACCCCTGTTTTTATTGTTTTTAACGTTTATTTATTTTTGAGAGAGAGAGAGAGTGAGCAAGAGAGCGTGTGCATGAGTGGCGGGAGGGGCAGAGAAAGAGGGAAGGAGAGAGGATCCCAAGCAGGCTCTTCACTGTCAGCACAGAGCCTAACGGAGGGCTCGAACTCACGAACTGTGAGATCATGAACTGAGCCCAAGTCGGATGCTCAACTGACTGTGAGCTACTCAGGGGCCCCTAGGTTTGTCTGATTTCAAAGCAGGTCTCTTTCTACTGTGATGCGTACTGGTAGGTATGTCAGGAAACTTTTTGTTTCACTTCCTTTTGATTCCCATGGCAGCATCTGATTTTAATTCAGGCTGGGTATAGCCCAGAGAACTCTTAGCAGTAAGAAAGGACAAATCGCCGTAAGGCCTGTTTACCCCTTGTCTTCCTTGCACCACAATTATATATCCATTAGTCCTGAGAATGCAGTGTGAACTTCTTAAGCAGCCTGAATTTAATGGAAAATGAAAGCATAGGTTTTTCAGCTAGATGTGGGAAAAGACAAGGAGGGAGGGAGGGAGAGAGAGAGAAGAAACAATGAGTGAACAATGTTCAAAATTATTCAAGGACTCCTCATTTCATCAGAAACCCCCTGTAGTGCTCATCACTTTTAATGCTCAACAGATAACACACCATTTCCATTTTGTCATGATAGCTAACGATCTGTCCTTGACATATGGTCTCCTAAGTGCGAAACGATGCTTGCCTATCTAACGCTGGGAAACAGTATCAGCCTAGTGTATTCAAACACTATATTGTCACCGGTAAAAACACACCCATTGTCTTAGGAAGACAGCACAGCTTGTTTGCAATACCCTATTCATTACATTAATAGGTAATACAATTTTTTTTGAAAATGTGGGATTTCATCTCTTTCTGATGAGCTTTACAATATGCAATAAAATGAGTTGGGCAGTTACAGGCTAGATCATTACAGGATAGATCAGAGCTCTCTAAGCAGGGGAACCCACATATGTATCCTAGGCGAGCAAACATGAAAACTAGAAACCTAGCGCAGTCTTTCCCAAAGTTTGTTTCAGGGAACCCTGCATCAGAATCACTAGGCACGCCGGGTAAACATCCATAGTTCTGAACCGTGAAACTATAACGCTGTATAAGTGAGACGAAGGACTCTCCATGATTGAGAAGCTGTTCAAAGTCTACAGCAGAGTTTCTCAACCTTGGCACTACTGACATTCTGGCCTAATAATTCTTTGTTGTGGGGAGCTATCCTCTGCATTATAAGAAGTTTGGCATCATTCATGGCTTCTGTTCATTAGGTACCAGTGGCAAAGTCCCTTCCCCTGCCCAGTGCTGCGATCAAAAATGGCCTGGGGGCGGCAAATTTGTCCTCAGTTGATAACCACGTCTTAAGAGCAAGGATTCCTAGCATTAGGCAATGAAAACAGTCAGGGGAGGTGATTAATGAAATTATGAGCTTTCTCTGCATATTGAATACGTATACCCAGGCAACTCTCAATGAAGTATAGTTGGAGAGGGAAAGTGTTCCAGATAAAATGAAGGCAAGTGTACTATCTATTCCAATATTCAGCAAATATTTATTGTGCTCCTCTTAGAAGTCCACCTTCTTTCCTAAATGGTTTTATAATTTCCAAGGTTTGGCCCTTGAAGGACCACCTGATGGGAGGGTAGAAAGTAAGGGCTACACTGCAGGTGACCCTTTGGTGCTGCTGTCTTAACCTCATGGCTCTCTAATGAACTGTCCCAATTTCAAGACAAGTTCATGCCTAGTCAGACAGAATTATTAACTGACCATTCTGCTGGCACATGCCCCAACTCCAGGCAGACCCAGGCACTAAGAGAGTTGGACTTTGGGTAGAGTGAGGATTAAATGCGCTCATACCTTTAAAGTGTTGAGCACAGTGCCTGGCTCATAGTCAGTGCTCAGGAAACTCTGGCTATTGTTGAATTATTCAAGAGGTGGTGCCTGTGAGCTTTCTTCTGTTATTCACTGTAGTAGGCTATGGCCAGGGCAGGCACGCTGAACTGTTGAGTAGGCCTTCTGGCACCGAAAGTAACAAAACAAATGAGTCTGTAATGGACTCAATAAGAACTTCCATACATAGTTAATTGCATAGACCCCCTGAATGCTGAAGTGTTCCTCTCTCTATGCCTGCCAGCCAAAAGCTTAATCACTATAAAAAGCAGTTGTCGTGACAGTCTAGATGGCATGGTGGTCTTGGCGGCCTGTAAGAAATGAAGAATCAAACTCTGTCTGATTCCTCATGTCATGGCTGCCATGACCACCACGCTCAAGTACGCTCTTGTGAGAAACAGGAATTCACCAGAGTTCCTAGGCCACTGACTTGCAGGCCTGGCTTTTTGTGAGTCTTATGCTTTGCGCCTTAACAGACTGCATAGTAAACCCATGTAAAGGTAACATGAACCACATTTGAATTGTCATTATCACCAATCTTTGCAGCCTTTATGATTTGGTCTAGCACACCCTGTGTGCCCAGTACCCTCATTTTCTTAAAATAAGTGGCCATTCTGACAAAAAGCAGAATCAGTGTAATGGGGGAAATGTGCCAAAATCAGTCATTTGGAACTATCTGAATGGCACAAAGAGCTTAATACGTTAGCCTGCAAAAGGTCTTTCTTGTCTGCTATGTATTGCTTAGTTTGTTAGGCCCTTTATTTTTTTGTTTCTCTGTTTCTGGAGTGAAGGTGGGGTTGGAATTTTTATTTTAACAGATAAATTGTCTCGTTGTCTTTAAAATGGTCCTTGGTTGCCATTTCTATAAGGGAGGAATGGAGACGACCTCAGGACTATAACATTATTTATTTTAGTCACATTATTTTTGCTTTTTTCCTGGAATAGTCAATTATCCTATGGCCAGACTGATTGTTCCACCTGGGTCAGGCCAGCAGAGACAGTAGGCACACGGCCCAGCAGGCCGTCTGCCTTTTGACTTCCTGATTCACCAGAAGCCAGAAGCCTAGCTTGTCCGACAATTCCATTTTGCTACCATAATTACAGTCTTAGACCTCTAAGTCATATGACCACTAGTTATCTTTCCTTGTCACCAACAGCTCTTAAATCAATTCTATCAAAACATGACTTTAGTGACAAAAAGCAAATCCAATGTGCTTTCCTGTTGAGCCGATAAAGCCAGTCATATGTAGGTATATAAATGACTGGCAGGGTTTAATGTATTAGCCTTCCCAAGGATTTACCACAAAAAGTATTTATGTCTAAGTCTCAGTGTTATTTTTGGTGAATCGTTTAGCAGATGACTAACCCTGCCTCTTTTAGGTAATCATCCATTTAGAATACATTTTGTACATCCTGGAGGACTCTGATTTCTTCACCAATAGTTAAGATTTGACACCAGTTTTCCCATGTAGCCAAGTGAGTTTGACCCTAGAGTTAGTATCGTCCAGCTCAGGCCAGGGTCTAGTGGGCAGACTTCCCAGTTGGCTTCCTGCTTCATTCTAGGTCGGCCATGGCACTTGCCCACCACCACAAGAACATGGCTGGTCCCTCAGCTTCCAGGAGCCATGAGGGTAGATAAGTGATGAGGGACATTAACACTCACTTCACTTTGGAGGCCTAACATGGCTAGCACCAATTCTATGTTCTTAGAGGGGGAGGAAGAAACAAACAGGCAAGAGTTAAAGAGAGAAGGGACAGGGAACTCTAAGGCAGATGCCATTAAGTTTTCTCTGGGGAGGAAGAGCTTAGAGAGCTTGATGATGCCACAAGAGAAGAGAACTCGGTAACAGCTATATTTCTGGGGCTTCCTTTTGTTTTTAAGGTGTGCCCCTTATTATATATGTTACATTTTTTTCCCTAGCAGCAGCTTCTCATCAGCCACTATTGTAACAGGTTTTGGCGCGCTCTCTTTCCCTGGCAGAAATATAAGAGAGAGGATTCTGCTTAATGCTCCTTAGGCAGGTTGCCTTCTGCCTCTCTTGGCCTTTAACCTCAGACCAGTGTCCTCAGTTTCCCCACTCAGATTTCTGTGTGTCCCATAAGCCCCAGGGCCATCTGTCCTACCACCGTACTGCAGCGTAAGGTAAGTCCGGGAAGGTTCAGCCTCCACCAGGGTTTCCATTCTCAGCACTACTGACATTTAGGGCCAGATAATTCTTAGTTGTCGGGGGTTAAAGCGTGCGATGTAACATAGTTAGCAACAACCCAGGCCTCTGTCTGTTAATATCAGCACCTCCCCCCCCCAGTTACAACAACACAAAAATGTCTCCAGATACTGACAGTGTCCCCAGGGGCAAAATCTTTCCCAGGTGGGAACTCTTGGGTCTTCTGACACCCTGCAGAGGGGAAAGAGCAAATGGGTTGGAGCAGACCTTTCCTTGTGCCTCTCAGCATCACTTCTGCTTTCTCAGTGGCCACAGGCAACTCAGACTGCTGAGCTTATGCAAATACCATCATCCTTTTTTCTCATGGATCCCAGACCATGGTCTAGCATCCCTTCAAAGCATGCAGCATTGCAATTATTTTTAAAGAAACAAAGGTCCAGGGCTGACATAGGGGAATTTCTTCAGGGAAGACCGATCATTACAAAACCTGGATTTGTCTTTCGTTTCTTTCTTTCTTTTTTTTTTCCCAACTCTGTTACCTTGAACAAGTGTCTTGCTCTTCTCTGAGCTTTACTGTGCTCCTCCACAAAATGTGTATGATTATACCTGCACTATCTTTGTCACAGGGTTTCCATAAATAGCAAATGAATTCTTGTACGTGGCAAAGCACTAAGCAATTTGCAGGTATTATTATTCTGAGGCATTCTGACTGTTGTGAGGGGTGTACAGAAATAAAATGCATTCCTGAGAGAGGGCTTGCCCTTTCTGTGAGTACCTTTAAATACAGGAGGGGTTCTGGTTTAACCCCAAGATGCTATGATCTTACCAGTCACATGAAAACTTAGCATTTTCGGCCATTGTAAAATTATAAAATATGGTAATTGAGAGATCATCTAATGAAATCTCTTCATTTTACAAAGGAGACAAATGAAACTCATAAAAGGCAAATACTATCTTTGAGATCACACGGTTAGTGGCAGATGCAGCATGGGAGCCCAGTCCAATATGTTTTCTACCAAGGTCAAGTTTGGTCTGGTCATCTTAAGTCACTTGCTGGCCCACTTGAAAAAACAAAGAAAGGAAAATAGTATTTCGCTCATATATGGAATTCAAGAAACAAAACAAATGAGCAAAACAAATGAAAAAAGACAGAGGCAAACCATAAAAGTGACTCTTAACTTTAGACAACAAACTGGGGGTTGCTGGAAGGGGAGTGGGTGGGGGATGGGCTAAATGGGTGGAGGATTAAGGAGGGCACTTGTTGGGATGAGCACTGGGTATTGCATGTAAGTGATGAATCACTCAATTCTACTCCTGAAACTAACGTTATACTGTATGTTAACCAACTGGAATTTATTGTTTTTAACGTTTATTTATTTTTGAGACAGAGAGAGACAGAGCATGAACAGGGGTGGGGCAGAGAGAGAGGGAGACACAGAATCTGAAGCAGGCTCCAGGCTCCGAGCTGTCAGCACAGATCCCGACGCGGGGCTCGAACTCACGGACTGTGAGATCATGACCTTAGCCAAAGTCGGATGCCTAACCAACCAAGCCACCCAGGCGCCCCAACCAACTGGAATTTAAATAAAAACTTAACACTATAATCCATGAATCAATCAATCCTGAGCCAGTAGGAGGAAAAAAAAGGAAATACATGGCTTCTAAATATAATCATATACTGGAAGGATACAGAAGACTGAGCACTCGGTTCAGTCCCTTTGGCTTGGATTAGCTCCTGTGGTTTTTTTCTCAGGATTTTAGATAGCATGACTTCTATTCCAGTGAATAGCAATTGACCTTAGAGCCTTGTAAACATCCCTCCTAATTTTCTTCCTTGAGATTAATTGGGGTTTGGGTGGTGGTGGAGGCATATACCATGGTTTAGAGGGACTAAAGTTTCACTCAATCTTGGCTCGTCTTGTTTTCCAAGTGATCTTGAATGACTCATGCTTGGATGTAAGCTCTTTCTGAAGCATAAACAAAAGCCATTGCTACATTCAAACTGAGACTTTACTTGATAGCCTATCAGTTCTCTGGCTCCAAATTCCTCAACTCTAGAGTATATTAAATATTATTGTTGTCCCCACTTCAAAGCTGAACAAACTGAAGTTTAGAAAGGCTAAGTCACCTCCCAAGGTCACATAGCTAGGAAGTGACAGAGTCAGAATTCAAACCCAAATATCCCTGACTCTACAGCCCGAGAAATAGACAGGTACAGAATATGTTGATATGGAGAAATACATAACAACATAATACAATTCTAAATGTTAAAAATAAAAGGACCTGGACAGGTACAGAAAAAAAGAAATGTAAGGGAATCCAAGCAAATGAAAGAGCATGTGCAAGGGCACAGAGGCATAAAAGTACTTTTTGAGTTCTGGGAACAGCAAAATCAGTGACATGGAGTATAATACTGGGTTCTGGAGTCAGACTGCCTGGACTCACTCCCAGGCTCTATAATTTACCAGTTGTACCTTGGACAAGCTACCTAACCACTTCGAACTCTGGTTTTTCCTATATGTATCATCATCACCCCCACCCCCACCACGACAACAACAACAATATTATCTGTCTCTGATGTTTGTTGTGAGTTAGAGGATCTTGGCTGCATATTAGAATCTACCTTGGAACCATTAAAAAAATACCTATGCTATTGCCTCAGGCCCAGAGAGCCTGATTTAATTGATCTAGGGTGGCTCTCCTTATTACTCTGAAATAAAATTCATAAACTACTTATATACATAATTTCAAAAAAATCAATATAAGGCATTCAACATAAAATAAAGGATATCTTTTTAAATGGAATTTATTTTAAAAATGTATTTCAATATGTAAATGTTAAGTCATGACCATCTAGAAAGTAAAACATGACATCATAACATTTCCACAATGGAAGCATGGAGAAGTATGGCTACTTATGAGAACCACAGTTCTAAGCAAGTTCTCTGTGCTTGCATACATTAGATCCCAGCCCCTCCGATATATCCAGGGACTTGAGACTAAAAATTATCCTCATTGTCTACTACATCATCAACTTTATTCTGCTTTAATGGATCATTCCCATCAGCAAAGATGCATTTCTTCTATCTTAAAGGGAAAAACAAACAGCCAAAAAACCCTCTATTGAAACCACTGTACCTTTTCTCTTGCATCTCTAACAGAAGGGTTCCTGGAAACAGCTTTCTATACTCACTGTCTCCAATTCTTATCTTCCATTTCTCTTTTAGAACTCACTTCCCACTCGATGGAAACTGTTCTTTTCAAGGTTGCTAAATCTACTGTTCAATTCACAGATCTCAGCTTCCTTGATGTATCAGCATCATTTGACCTAGTCGATCACCCATGTGTCTTTGAAATATATTCTTCACTTGCCTTTCAGGACACACTCTCTTGGTTTTTCTCCTACCTCTTGGGATTTTCCTCAGTAGTCTCTTGTTGATTCCTCCTTATCTTCCAGAACTGCCAATGGTGGAGGCTCCTGCTGTTCAGTCTTAGGCCTCTTATCTTCCCTATGTATACTCAGTCTTTAGGGGATTTCCTTCTGCCCCAGTACATTATTGACTCCCACATTTGTATTTCCTGTCTTCCCCTCTTCCAGTTAGTCCAAACAAATGCTTTGGAGCCATGCGGCCATGGTGCAGTAGTTAAAATCATGGTCCTTGTAGCCACACTGTCTGTGTTTGAGTTCTGGGTCTACTACTTACTAGCTGCATAGCATTGGCAAGTTACTTGTCCTCTCTATGCCCCAGTCAGTAAATACTGAGTACTACATGTGCCAGAAACTGTTTCCTCATCTTTGCTGAGAAGTAAATGAGTTAATATCTACAAAAAACTTCAGTAGTGTTGCATGCAGAATAAGTGCAACATGCATTATCTATTACTATTACTATTATTATTATTATTATGCTTGACTCATTTCCTTTTATCATACCCCAAATCCAATTAATCAGCACATTCTTCAGGCTCTCCTTCAAAATACTTTCAGAACTCAGCTACTTCCCACCATCTTTACTAGTACAACCTCTAGCCCAAACCATCATCATCTCTCACTTGGGTTATTGGAGTAGACTCTTAATCGACGAATTTGCCACCACTCCTACCTGTCTACAGTTTATTCTGCGCACAGGCTTCAGAATGATCTTTTAAAAATACTCCTAGGGGTGCCTGGGTGGCTCCGTTGGTTAAGCATTCAACTCTTGATTTCAGCTTAGGTCCTGATCTCGTGGTTTGTAAGATCGAGTCTTGCGTCAGACTCTGTGTGGACAGCATGGGGCCTGCTTGGGATTCTCTCTCTCCTTCTCTGTCTGCCCTTCCCCTGCTCTCTCTCGCTCTCTCTCAAAATAAATAAACTTAAAAAATACAGTAAAATACATCATTCCTTCGCTCCAAACCAGCAATGGCTTTCTAGATCACTCAAAGCACTTTCTATATGATCTGCACTCTACTACCTCTACTGCTGTGTCTCCTACTCTACTATTGTGTCCCTTCTGTGCTCTTCTCTAAGTCCATGTAACCCCCTCCTAGTTCTTTCAGTACAGCGAGCACAGTCCTGCCTCAAGACCTGTGCACTTGTTTACTCATGTAGTGCCTCAAACGTCCACATGACTTTTTCCCTCACCTTTCTAGTTTTGTTTCCTCAAATATCACTTTTTCAGTAAGGTCTTGACTTCTTATTTAGAACAGCATCCCTTCAGCTCTCCTCAACCCCCAACTTTCTTCATTATCTCTTTCGTTGTATTTATTCCTACGCCATTACATCCATAGTATATATTTAGCTTGTTTATTTTTATTTTTGCTTATTGCTGGCCTCTCCTCAGTAGAATGTAAGCTACATGATGGCAGAGAGAGTTTAGTCTGTTGTATCCCTAATGTCCAGAACAGTGCTGACCCAAAATAGGTGCTCAATAATGATTTGCAGAGTAAATAAACAAGGCATAAAATCACTTGAATTGTGCCTTAAACATAGTAAATAAATATGAGCTAATAGATTAGCAGTAGTTCTATTAGTGCATCTCGAGCAGGGGATATATGTATGGGAGGGGTAAATAATAATTTTAAGTAGAGAAAATATATGAAATTTGATTTTTAGAGATGGTAACTTTTATTGAATATGTATCCATTATCTAATTTAATTTTTGAAGCGACACTATGAGATAAACAATCTTATTACTAATTCACAGATGAGAAACACAAGATCTAGAAGGTTAGGGTAAGTGACAGAGATAGGATAAGGGAGGCCTCTCTCCCCTCTATCTTTCCTCCATAAATCTTTTGCACTTCTAATTCTTCCTTAACAGCTACTTCCCAGAGGACCATAAATAATTCATTATGCAATGGAGAGTCCTCTTCCTCAAACTATTTATAACTGGAATTTCATCAAAGCTTTAGATTGAACTACCAGTTTATAGAACATATAGGAACATGGTAAATGACACCATGATTAAATGATCAGGCAAATCCAGAAGGTGGGACATTTTTTCCAATGCCATGAAAAGAAAGATAGAAGCACTCCAGATTCAGTCTGGAGAGACATAAGAATCAAATGCAATGTGTTGTCCTTGAAGAGATGTATTTTTCAACAAACCAGCTGTAAAAAAGATTTCAGATAAATTTAACTATGAACTGGATATTAGAAGACATTAAGGAATGACTATTACTTGTTAGCTGTCTTAATAATATTGTGGTATATAGAAAACTCTTACTTTTTAGAGATAGATATCAAAAAGTTAAAGTATAGGGGCACCTGGGTGGCTCAGTCAGTTGAGCATCCGACTCTTGGTTTCGGCTCAGGTCATGATCTCACGGTTCGTGAGTTCGAGCCTCACACTGGGCTCTGTGCTGACAGCTCAGAGCCTGAAGCCTGCTTCCGATTCTGTGTCTCCCTCTCTCTCTGCCCCTCCTCCACTTGCACTATGTCTCTGTCTCTCAAAAATAAATAAAAATTAAACAATTACTTAACGTATACAAAAAAGTATAAAATGGCAAAATGTCTACAATGTTCCTTAAAATACTTTATAATATAAAAATATAGAGGAATCAAATATGGAAAAAGTCTCTAGGGGGCATTATCCCTGATGTAAGAAAGAAAATAAAGATGGTAACTTGCACTACCATTATTGAGCTTTTCTTTGGAAGTTGTAGCAAATAAAATACTAAGAATGGCAATGACAACCGCAGACCCTTTATACTGCTTACTGTGTGCCAGGCACTGTTCTAAGCATCTTGTATAAACTAACTCCTTCAATCTTCAAAACCACTTTACCAGGTAGGTAACTGTATCTCAATTTTACAGGGGCAGAGAGAAAGAGAGGTAAAGTAACTAGTCTAGTGAAGCACAGCATGTAAGTGAAGCCGCATTCAAATGCAGGCACTCTGGTTCCAGTAAACAAAATAAATAAATACGTATATGTGTTACATGGATAGATGATGATGATGATAAATAGATAGAAATAATTATTTTATAGACTCCATTTTTATATACCTAGGAAAAGCTAGCAAGTTCACTGTATATTTTTTTTTTAGAAATAGAGATTCAGTATGGGAAAAAGAGAGAGCACATTTACAGTACTAAATAACAGAATGTACTTAGGAATAACCTCAGTTAAAATGTATATGTCCTATGAGTGTAATGTAGAATTTTCAATTTGTCTCCATCAAAATGCCATCTGAAAATAAACTGGCAAATCGGTTCAAAGATATTCTTGGAACAATAGGTGATAATAACTAAGATAATTTCGATAAAGGATAGTGAGGAACACTAGCCTTAACATATAATAACGGCATTATAAAGATTGAAAAAAGAAAACAGTTTTGTACTGGCCTAGAGGAATAGCTCAAAGGAACACATCACAGAGTGGATTCAACCTCAAGAATATGTAATTACATATGTGATAAGGTCACATTTAAAATCAACAGAAAAAATGTTAATTATTCAATTAAATGCATTGTGATTACTGTTTAGCCATTTTGAAAAAAAATTTTTAAATGGTTTCCTAAGTCAAATAAATGCAAAATGCATCGAATGCTTTAATCTAAAATCTTAAACCAAAGATGAAGTGCGAATAAACATTGCTGACTTAAGCACTACCTATCTTTAGGTAGAGAGGATATTTCTAAGCATATAATGAAAGGAAAAGAAAACATTAAAAATGTTAACAGAGCTAAATATAAAATACACACTCTGTAAGAAAAAAAAAAGTAAAATGAGTCAAGAGACAAATAACAAAATGGGAGAGCTTTTGCCACACCAGCAGCAAAGGGTTAATATTCTCAATGTATACAATACCTTTTCTAATGAAGTATGATGACCTTCATAGACAACTTGCAAAAAAAAAAAAAAAAAAGAACGCATGGACAGATCATCAATATGAAAATAGTTTAAAATGATGATGCTATTAAAGATAATTCCTCACTTATTAAATGGTTGTTGAGGACCTTAGTGTTCACACTTGCTGTTTCTTCTCTCTGGGATGCTTTCCCCCCAGATCATCACGTGGCTGCATCTTTCTCAAGATCAACTATGACCCAATAATCTCACTTCCGGGTGTATGTTCAAAGGAAATGGAATCAAAATCTTGAGGAGATACCTGCACTGTCATGTTCATTGCACCATTATTCCACAATAGCCAAGATATAGAAAGAAGCTGAGTCCATCGACAGATAAATGGTTGAAGACGATGAAAGATTATCCAGCCATGAAAAAGAAGGAAACTGTGTTATTTGCGACGACATGGGTGAACCTGAAGGACATTATGCTTTGTGAAGTAAGTCAGACAGAGAAAGACAGATCTCACTTATATGTGGAATCTAAAAAAGTCAAACTCATAGTAATAGAAAGGAGATTGGTGGTTCCCAGGGGTTGGGTGGGGAGAGAATGTGGAGGTATTGGTCAAAGGGTGTGAACTTCCAATTATAAGATGAATAAGTTCTAGGGTTCTAATGTACAGTAGAGTGACTAGTTAATAAAACTACTGCATACTTGAAATTTGCTAAGAAAGTTAATCTTAAGGGTTCTTACCACACACACACAACAGGTAACTGTGTATGTATATTAAATCATGTTGCAAACTTTAGAAAATCACATTGTAAAACTTAAATATATAGTAAGACCTTGGCTTGCGAGCATCATCCGTTCCAGAAACGTGCTTGTAATTTAAAGCACTTGTATATCAAAGTGAAACTTCCCCATGAGAAATGATGGAAACTCAGATGATTTGTTCCATGACCCCAAAATATTCATATAAAAATGATTACAATACTATAATAAAATAATAAAGAAAATACAAGATATAAAATAAAAATAAATTGACCTGCACTTACCTTTGAAAACCTTCATGGCTGGTGTGAGGGAGACA
The DNA here is from genome assembly GCF_018350175.1 of Felis catus. NCBI lineage: Eukaryota > Metazoa > Chordata > Mammalia > Carnivora > Felidae > Felis > Felis catus. Next base: position 116,064,537 of record NC_058386.1, on the reverse strand, counting down.
AGAGAGAAGAGGGCTATTGTGTAGGATGACTTCCCTATCACGAATGGATGTCGACAACAGTACAGTATTAATAAACTCTGGTCATATGCTGTATTTAATGTAACTGGTGATAAGGCAGCAGAGGAAAGGGTCTCTATCTGCAGGCAGCCTGGCCTAGAATGAAGCAGAGCATCTCTAAGCTTACTCTTGTCTGGAAAAGCAAAGGACTATGTGTCCATAGGTGCTGTGAAGTGACAAAAAATACATCAGTGCCAGTTGTAGGCACCTTCCAACATTCTGAAAAATCACTGATCTCTGCCAAACACTGTGACCTGAGACCTAGCATCTGAGCATGGAAGACGATCACCCACAATCCCGCAGCGAGAGAGCCGGGGGTGGGGGGAACCACTGGCTCAGTTGTGATCATTTGGCATTCGGCATCACGTACTACTCGTATTGCAAGACATCGCTCGTTTATCAAGTTAAAATTCATTAGAAATGTTTGCTCGTCTTGCAGAACACTCACAGAACAAATTACTTGCAATCCAAGGTTTTATTATATATATATATATATATTTTTTGGTCAATCATACCTCAATCAAGCTGGCAAAACATTAAATATCATCTTTGCATTGAATCATTCCATTATCAAAATCTCAATTTAAGCATCTCTCCGCACAAAATCCTACTTAATTTCCTTTAAGGCAAACATTAATATATTAGCTTATCTCCCACATTTAGTTGTTCATTTTTGCCCTCTAAAGTTTCCCTGGAGTAGATAAGATTGCTTCCAGCTTCAGGAGTTGGTGATGATAGTAAGTAGAAATATGAAACCTAGGGAACATGTGGTAAGACTTACCAAATGTCTCTTATATGGCACCTTAGCAGAGTACCCACACAACCAAAACCATTGGGAATCTCTTCGCAAGGAAAGCACTTTCCTAAAATGAGTACAATATTAGGGAAAGGGTATATTTTTAGATGCTATATGTCACTTTTGTTATACATCAGCCTGTCTCTTCTGTCGAATTTTGCCAAATATTCGTTATCTAAGCAACAATTCCATATGCTTGGTAGGGAACTTTTAGCAATATCTACAAAGTTAGACCTACATATTAGGAAATATTAGGGAACAAAAGTTCCCGGGGTTGTATATGAGATCATGTGGCAGCATTTTGCATTTTAAATTAAAAAAAAAGTGTCCTAGTGATAAATAGACACGTAGAGCTTTTGTCTGATAGAACTAGAATAAAATATGAAAATTTTCTATGGAAACCTTGGGGGAACAGAGGTGGGGTGGGTGATTTCACTGTTAGCAAATGGAAATGCACTGGAGTGATGACTAATGTTATTTTCTGCGTTCCTGGGAGATAACACAATTGCATTCCAGCAGCTTTTAATGAGTTTTTGCTTGTGATACAGTGGGTACATTTGCATGTCAACTAACAGAGACCAAAAATATATTTCATGTCATCACTGTAGGAGGAGAAAGCGTTTCTGTGCTGTACAAAGTAGAAGAAAAGTAGGTTCTTGGACTGCCTTCCACATTAAAGAGAAATAATTGAGTTCGGAGAGCATATTCTGACGCAACCTGAGAAGGAAGAAGTGAGTCTAGTAACTCCCTTTTTTATACCTTTTTTTTTTTAGGTCGATCCAAAGAATGATGATAGAAGCATTTTTCACGAACATATAGTAAGAAAAAAAAGGGTAAACAATTAGAGTTCCATACATTTCTTGATATCTATATTCAAATGGATGAACATTGACCCATGTTTTGTTTCAAAGGATGGTTTTGAAAGTCACTGCATACCTTTCCTTTTGTACGGCTTTCCAGAATTTCATTGGCGATTAACAGAAATTTTGCCTTCAGCTATAAAAGCTTAAAAGGAAGAAGAGTATGGGTGTATTAGGAGTAAACACAAGTTACAACTGCAAAGCCAATAAGAAAATGTAAAAGATTTTTATGGCATTCTATAAGTCTTTGCAATCGCTTCAGAAATGCAAGTCTCTAAACTCCTTTCGAGTACTAATCTCTGTAAACTTTCTAAATAAAAAGCACAAGGTCATCATAATTTGAATGTAAACCTGGTATTTGTTAATACTCTGTCATGGCATAGAATTCACAATATGATGGGCTTTTGGATTTAATCTAAGAAGATTTAGTTGTTCAAGCATCACAAGGTCTTTTAGTTGCTGCTTTCTTCCACCTGTCTGATGATCAGCAATGATCCCAAGGTCCCTGCTAAAGTGAGATTCTGGTATATTATGAGAACACAGCTATGCCATCTTTGTTTTTCTTCAAATATTAGACATGGCCAGCAATGCATTTCAGCTACACAATTTGTGTCAAATTTACACAGTTGGCCCAAATAAGCAAGTAGTCCTTGGTTCAGATAATGGAGGTACTTCTGAAAAAAGATTATGATGATTTATTATAAACGGAACACATATTACATTGCACCAGGGAAGGTCTCAATTTCAAGGACCTATCTTTCCTTTAAGTGAAGCATTATTAATCTGTTTGTGTATTTAATTTTAGTTTGCATTGGGTTTATTAGGTTTTTCTTGAACAGGGTTTCTATAGAATATTACACATGGTTTTCTGTTCTCTAACTTAGTAATTATGCTTGATAATTATGTTTAGCAATTATCTCACTGCCCTGGTTGAATTTCTTCCATGCCTGTGCCTCTGCCTCACCCATGAGCCCCTGCATCACCATCATCTAGGAGATAAAGTCAAGTCTCCAAGATCTTTCCAGACTTGCTGCCTGCACATTCTGGCCTTATCTCTTGCCACTTTCTCCCTTGAAACTACATACACTCCAGGCATATCGGGTCACTGCCTGATTCTTAGGCACTCTCCACGTGGTTTCTTGGTGCCTCTCTCGTTCTTCCTTCCAGTGTTTCCCAAAAATGTCCTGAAGGTTTCTAGTACTTCATTTCTCACATTGTACTTTTTAGAGTCTGCCTCCCCGAACAAAATGTATACACCTTACATTTTGGGCAAGAAACAGATCTTAGCCTCTTTTTATCCCTTAATGTGGCTGGTACACAGCAGACATCTCCGAGGAACTCACTGACTAATAGACTGAATAAATGAACGCTGTCACTTCATCCATTTTCATCATAAGAGTAGGTCCTGGGGATTTGGCGGGGAGGGGCGAGTGAAGAATCACCTCTGAAAATCTATCGACGTAATTATCTGATGGAATCAAGAGGCAGGAAATAGAAAAGAGTGTTTCAGAAAAAAGGAAAGAATGCACTGATCAACGTGCAAATGGTACGCTCTCTCACTCCGGAATAACTTCCTTACCCTACGTGCAGGTCTACTTTGGAGACCTTTTGGTGCCTTAAACCAAAAGTTGCCTCGACTTGCCACCCAATTTCTATCCACATCTCTCTCATGTGTCTGTGTTTCAGTCCTGGCCCATTCAGGCGAAAATCACCCTGTGCATTTCCAGAGCCCTTTGGGATACGTCTGCTATCTTCCTGCCCCCCTTCAGCCATGTGTTACAAAGAGCTGTCTCCTCTGTCACCTCATGAGTCTAGGACCTCTTTAAAGCAGCGACTTTTTAAATTTCCTTGACAGTTCCCAGTTCAGGCCATTATCACACAGTGTAGGGAGCCATCACATAAATGTTTAATTACAATGAAGAGTGTGATCTGGTGAGTATGTTAATTAGTAGTTCTGTGCGACGCAGTTGTGCTAAATCCCACTCTGCTGTGTTATGAAGCAGGAAAACGAGAGATTGTGTAGATGATGGTGAACAGTGGCTATGGGGACCACACTGGAACGGCCTAATTACATAAGGCAACAATGTAGAACTATCTCCTTGGAGAGCAAATGTATACAGACTGCTAATGATGTATTGGACATTTGGATGTCACTCAGGACTAGGTAAAGCGACACATCATATTCCTCTGGCCAGGATGCCGCTGGAAGCTAGCTTGAAATTACCTGATAATAGAGGCAACACAGAAGAATGGGGTAGATTGGTGGGAGAGAATCTGAAGACATCATTTAATTTTCTGTACCTAGGCACACCAGAAGTGAGATGTACCCCTTGTTTAGTTAGTTGAGCCAATAAGTCTCCATACTTGCTTAAATTTGAGATACTCCACTTTCAGAAAACTGTCTTTAACATACAAAGGAAAATAGTTATAACATCAAGTATCATTGCATGTCTGCCTATGTAACACACACTATGCTAAATACTTTGCTTTTAATATCTCATTATAACTAATGATGACCCTGAGTCAAGTTCTAGTGTTCTTGTTTTAAAGATGAACGGACGATTTTCTGAGTGCTGTTGCTACTTATGATAGTAGCCATCAACTTATTCGGCTGTAGTGTTTTCTAGGAATGATTTTCTAGGAGATTAGCTAGCTAGCTAGCATCTGTATCTATACGTACAAAATCGTCACTTATAAGAAATACGCATTGGTCGTTCAGATGACCAAAATATATATTTCTTGTATATATTTGGACTTTATACATGGCTTCTGGCTCACAGATCCCCAAACTCTTGGAATTTCCAGAGCTATAAGAGAAATGGGACCATCTTTTGTTATAATATTTGGTCTCTTCTCAGTTCCTGAAATTGTGTCAGAGCCATAAAGGTGAAATGGATGTCTTGTTATTCATAACAAGCCCCTTTCCGCCATAACTGGGTTTATGTTAATGAGATGACTTTTGAGAAGCACCTAAGGATGGGTGGTTGGTTGCCAGAGAACAAACAATGAATAGAAGGTTGGAACTTTCAATCCCACCCTCTGATTCTGGGGAGGAGAGAGGGGCTGGCGGTTGAATCAATCACCAATGATTAATTACCTAATCAATCATGCTTATGTAACGAAGCCTCCATAAAAATTCAAAAGGGCAGGGTTTGGAGAGCTTCTGGGTTGGCGAGCACGTGGAGATTCTGGGAGGGTGGCACATCAGTAGAAGACACGGAAGCTCTGTACCCTTCCCACATACCTTGTCCCATGAATCTCTTCCATATGGCTGTTTCTGGATCATACCCTTTCATAATAAACCAGTAAACCAGTTAAGTAAAACTATTTCTGAGTTCTTCGAGCTGCTCTAACAAATTCATCAAATCCAAGGAGGAGGTTGTAGAAACCTCCAATCTGTAGCTGATCATTCAGAAGCACAGATAACAACCTGGGTTTGCAGCTGGCATTTGAAGTGGACAGAGCATAGTCTTGAGGGACTGAAACTTTAACCTGTGGAACCTGATGTTATATGCAGGTAGACAGTGTCAGAATTGAGTCAAATTGTAGGACACAACTGGTGTTCCACAGAATTGCTTCTTGGTGTGAGGAACCTCCACACACATTGGGGATTAGATCTCAGGACACTTCACTTATTATATATATATGTATATATAATATATATAGTATATATATATATATATATATATATAGTATATATACATACAGTATACTATATATATTATATATAAAGTAGATATAGTATATACACTATAAGACTTATAAGACTTATAAGTATACACTTAAGTATACACTTATACTACACATAGAGTATATATACACATATACATATGTGTATATATATACATATACATATATAGTATATATACTATATATATACTTATTATATATATGGTATATATATATAGTATATGTAGTATATATATAGTATATATATATATATATATATATGTAGTATATGTATATATATAGTCATCACCTAATTCATTCACGTAGGCTTTATTGTTAGCCTCAAAAAAAAGGAAACTCAGAGAAATTAAATGACTTGTCTAAGGCTATGTAGGTAGTAAGTGACAGATGGAAAATTGAAATAACATCTGATTGTCCTTTATTTGAAAGCTATATTCATATTTAGGAAAACTGAATTCCATTCCTGTATCCAGCTCTTATTTTGCAAGTCACTTCATTTCTCTGAGTACTACTTTCTTCACAGTAAAATGACGATAATAACTCAATACATTCCATACCTTCCAGAGATGTTATGAGGCTCAAATGGGAAAATGGATATAAAAGCATAACACCTCAGGGGCGCCTAGGTGGCTCAGTTGGTTAGGCGCCCTACTTGACTTCAGCTCGGGTCACCCATCTCACAGTTTGTGAGTTTGAGTCCCATGTCAGGCTCTGCACTGATAGCGTGGAGCCTGTTTGAGATTGTCTGTATATCTGTCTCTCTCTCTGCCCCTTCCCTGCTGGTGCTCCCCTCTCTCTCTCTCTCAAAAATAAAGAAGCATAACCATGTAAATTTAAGTTGTTATGATAATTTAATAAAAATGGGCCCCACAATCAGATCATTGAACATATCAAGAGTTATCTCTTAATAATATTAATAATAAGAGATGATAATATATTTTAATAATAACATTTATCATTGTTTGGATGTCTTAACTATACAGCTAGAGTTTCAGTGTCAAAAATCAGAAATTCATATATTTTCCCTCCTAGTGCCATGCTGTTTATTAAGAGGGGACTCCCATTCTATCACATTTTAGTGATGCATACACATTTAATTAGTTTTATTCAATGTCACTAAAGGGTGCTACACTATGCCTATGGGTGTCAATTATTTTCACTTTTAAAGTATTTATTGCACAATTTTCTCAGGATAGTTGCAGGTACCAGGATAGAATATTCTGGAGTTTAGAAGGAAGAACACTGTAAAGGAAATCTCAAAATCTCAAGCCTGAGTTCACTGAGTTATATTACTTAAAACCTGTGATCTTGATCAAAGTGCAAATAAAGTATCAATCTATACACTTTTACACTGGAAAACTGGGGATCATGGATAATGAATAGAACACATAGAGATATCGTTAGAAGAAAAATAACTATAATAGCCATGAATATGCTTTGAAGAAATGAAAGCAATTGTAGGAATTCCACAGCAGATAGATCCATCCTGCCCAGAATCCTGGGTCTAACTGCTGTGGTTCTAATGGACAGGGCCAGAACACAGACCACTCTCAGTTTTCAGGAAAAAAGGGAATGAAGAATCTTGGGTAGAGTAAAGATGAGGCAGTAACAAGGTCTTATGACAGGAATAGTCAGCTGGGCAGCTGCCTTCCACTGAGGACAAATCAGAAGGCTAAGCAGCTTTGTGGAGGGAGAGGAGAAAAGAGATTAGTCACTGCCTTAAGGTCATAGAGTAGTACAGAGGGAAAAGGCATCATCATACACATCCAAGTTTACCCAGTCCCTCCTAGCCAATCCCTTTCTCCTTGGTCGAGGTAGAAAAGCCTCAGGAAGGTCAAGAGGAAAACAGCAAAGACAACGGGAAAGAGGGCATGAGCTCAATTGCCTATGGAGTAAGTCAAAAGTTGCAGGAATCCTAGCTGACTATTACAATGATTCCTCTGGCAATGGACCATAATTCCCTCGGCTATTCACGTGACTCACTTCTTCACCTCCACAGCAAGCCTTTGTTCAAGTGTCACCTTCTCAATGAGGCCTACCGTGACCATCCTACTTAAAACTACAACTTCCCTCTATACTACCTACACCAATCCTTATCCCTTTTCTCTCCATAGCATTTATCACATTTTAATATACTCTGTAATTTACTAAGTTTGTTTGTTTCCTGTGCCCCTCTCCCAATGAGGGCAAATATACTGTCATCTGCTTTGTTCACTGATGTGTTTGTTCATTGATGCATCACAAATGTCTAGTCATGAGAAAGAGAAAAGCAGTTCCTGACATCCAGGAACTGGCCTCACAGTCACAGCAAGGACTTGGTATCTGTGGAACGCCATTTCACAGAACGTCAACATCCAACAAGGCCACTCTGGGGCCACGACGGATCAAGACAAAAACAAGAACACTCTGTAATCGTGTCTGAACACAGACAGAACATGAACATTGTCCAAATCACAAAAATAACCAGACACCCCCCTATCCTGGCTGGTATGTGTGATTGCTGCTTCTTCACCAATTACAGCTTTTCCCTTGCTTTAGTTTTCCTTCCTTCTCTGAGACTTACTGACAGACTTAATAATGATAAAAAAAAAAAAGCAACCCTGCTTTCTGACAGCATCCAACCCAGAGCAAAGCCCCGCTTCCTTAAAACATTCCCCAAATCACCCAAGCCCAAATCCTATCAAAAGTCCTTTCAGACACTCACTGAGATGCCTTATGGTATGCATTTCTCTTCCTCGCTGCAGTAAGTAATAAACCTATGTGGCTCAACTAAGGTATGTTTCTGGTGGCTTTTGACTGGAGGGTATTGATAATAAGTGCATAAAAAATATTCATTGAATGAATATTCTGAGCTTCCTATTTAAACACTAGAGGTCTAAAGTCATGGCTATTCCAGATATAGGCAAAATGCCAGCCCCATGCTGCTCTACACAAAGTGATGCTGAACTCTCCTGCCTTGCAGATTGTGTTTCCTCATCTAGCAAGTGCAACAAATTAGTGACGACAACCTTTGCCACCGTCTTAGGAGGATTTTTCAACTTTCCTGCACTTCATATGTAAATCTGTAAGCCAAGATATGAACCAGTTGCCATACTGATGATGGATATAAATCAGGGACTCAAGCACTAAACTGTCTTGTAAGCCAGGATCCTTCAATGCATATGGGAAATTCTAGGAAAATGGGTGGAGCTGGGACGCGGAGGGGGAGGCATGTGTGGTTCAAAAGACAGAGGCAGACGACTGCAATGACAAAATCATTATTTTCATCTTTCTTAATTATGTTCTCCTCTATCCCATTTTCCAAACATGGATTATTGAAGTTTACAGTTGATGGGGGGGGGGCTGATATGAGAATATTGTGTAATATTGTGCTAAAAGACATACTTGTTATGGCATATAAAACTATGTCAAATATTTACAATCTGGAGTGAAGGAATGAATGGATGACTGAATGAATAACGGCTGTATACAGAGACCATGCTTTTCTAGTACCAGCGGTTAGCTTCTGAAATAATAAAATATGGAACAGAATCTGGAGTCATGCATTCGGTGTCCAAATCTGAAAGTTCTTTAAGGACACACTGGATAGCAAAAACTAATATAATCACTGGGTCTCCATTACCTGCATACTCACAATTTTATGTTATTTTACATTTTTTTCTTGTATTAACTTAGAATTTTAGCTGGGTGAGGAATGGAAAATATATAAGTAGTGTGACAACTTCCTTCCAATAATAGATCGACTGCACAGGAAGGAGGATATTAGTTCTAGGAGGTCTCAAGAGGCAAAGCTACGACATTAAGAGAACATATGGGAGCAGATTTTGGCTCACCAAAGGGAGAGTTTTCTCACAGGTCTGTCTGTCTCAAGCTGGTCTAGGAAGCCTTGTGGATATTTTGGGTGCCTTTTCCCCAGAGGGTATCAAAAGCTAGATGACCAGTTGGTGGGGGTAACGCAGGAGTTCAAACACTAAAGCTGGAGTGGAGGAAGATGGCATATGCGGGCCCCTACTGGGCCTGGAAATCTATGAGACACTGAAAAGGAACAAAATGAAAAGCGGCACCAATTGAATAGAAGTGAAGTGATTACACTTCACCCTTGACCTCATGCAATTAAGAAGAATGACTTTGAGTGGAGCAGTGACTTTTTCAGTCTCTCTGGCAGCTCTCAGGTGTCTAATGGCCAGAAGGTAAGGGCTATTACAATGTCCACTTCACTGTGGAGTTAAATTTTTACAAAATGAGTCACTGCTCTAACGGTTTTTGTTTTTTTTTTTTTTTTTGCCTCAGAGCACAGCTGCTATTTGATAATTTTCCTCTTTATTTTTCTTTGATTTTTTTGGACTTCATTCAAAATCACCACTTTCAAGTTAGTTTTAAAATTACAGTATGGTTGTTCACTCACAAAAGCAAGAGTACATGAAGAAAAGCAGTCTTCGAATGGGACAAGGAAGTAGGGAATGGGGTGGGAGGGTGAGTTGGTGGTAATGGGACTATAATCTTTTGAGTGCCTGTATTTTGCCAGGCCCTGTACTAGGTCTTCCGCAGACACAATCTCATTTTCACGATAGCTTTGTGAGGTCAATATGCTGAAGTTCATCTAACAGAAATTTATAGCGGAGTCCTAATAATATAGCTCATGCTTATTACATTCTTATTACCTGCTAGACACTATTCTGAGCATTTTGCATGCCTTTTCATTTTTCTTTCTCAAGGCAACCAGAGAGGTAGGTGCTTTTAATAATCCCACTTTACAGAGGAAAAAAGCTAAGATCCAGAGGGGTTTGCAACTTGCCCATGATCGCACAGCTCATAAGCAGTGGAACCAGGGCACCAATCCATATATTTTGACTCTGAAAATTATTGGGCTCTTAAAACAGATGAAGGGAGAAGCTGAAATACTTCTATTTTAATGACCGATGTGTATGTGATAGAGGAGGTCAGAAGGTGACGGATGGGATAGAGTGTTGAAATGAGGACTAACCTACAAAGGCCAGTGCTTTAAGAAAAGACATTTTCAAATATAACAAGATCACCCCCAGGGCAAAGAGCAGAGACACGTCCACGTATGAAAATGAATACCTTACATCTGGGTCCGAAATGGATTGGAGAAATCACTTGTGAAGAGCTCCTGAGAAATTGCAGTCTTTGTGATTCCAACTTGAGAACCGGAGGAAACTATTGAAGAATACAGAGCAAAGGGTAGATTGAAGATGAAAACTAGCCTGTAGTGAGGCCGGATTCATTGAGGTGGACATTAGGAAGGTCCCTGCTCCCTGGCTTTCAGAGTGTACAGACTATGAGTTGTAAGGAAAACCCGGTTCTGTACGTTTGAAAAGCACGTTACCCTGTTCTTACACTGTTCTTTTAAAAATGGTCATAAAAAAAAAATCCCTAATGATAACCTGGGTCAAAAAGCTGAAAGAATCGTTTGGTTTTATGAGTTATCTAGAAAATTCTGTGCAAAGGAACTGTGACAGCAATCACAGCTACAGATGACAGGGCAGGGTAGGGATGTTTAAGAAGCTGGGGTGCAGCATATGCTAGTTGGCCAGAAAGGTTCTCCCACAAAGACACCACATCCTTTGGGGGTGCAAACTATCTTCGGTGAAACCACTGAAACCACATGGAGTTCTTGCTCCAGCATCTTCTCCACTGAGAACAAGCGGGGCTTCAGGGTAGTTAAGGCTCCAAGGAGAGTGGTTAAAATGATAGAGGTTTCCATGGCTGAAGTGGCAGGATTCAAGCTAAGCTTTGATGCCCTGGCCCGCAAACAGCAGGAACAGCTGGAGAAAGCAAACCAAAAAGCAAATTGAAATTGCAGGAGCCTTGTCACACTGCAAATAAGCAGGCTCCCAGGGACCAAGAGAGAAAAGGCACGATAAGGTAAGCCACAAAATTGAGTGAGCTACCTTGTCATTAGAATCAGAAATAGAAACAGATTGAACTAGGTGGAGTTTTGACCTCAGGCTACACATTTCTATCTCTGGGCTTTGGTTTCATTCTCAGTAAAATGATAATAAAACCTCTCCTATATTGGATTATTGTCAGGCACAAATGAAAATGTGTGGTGAAACCCTTTAAAAATTGTAAAGTATGTTCACACGCTAATGAAAATACTCAATCCTTAGGTTTTCGGTCCATTTATTTCCTCTCATTGCTGTTAGCAGTCTTTTTTCCCCTTCTTTAAGTGGTAATATTTACAAAAGTGTTAAAATTAATTGTTGGTATTATTTTATTAATGTTCGAGTCCCTCTACATTCAGGAGGGGGGTGGTTAAATTTATAGTTGGAGAATCACTAGGTGAAAGTTCTGTCCTTGAGTGCCAAGAGAAGGTGAGGGAAGAGCTGAAGTATTGAGCAGGCAAGGAGGTACTCAGGTGGATAACCCTGTTGCCGACTGAACGACAGGGAAATGAGAAAGGTCAGTGGCAGAACCCAGCATGCCCATGAAGGGATCAGTGCAATGGGGTAGAGAAGGGAGTTCTAATTAACCATAGTCTAGAATTTGTAGGCCACTATGTTTTACTTAACCCAGAAGGAAGAAAACTAAGCTCTGTGAGAAGCTACAGGTCAAAACAAAACAAAACAAAACACAAAACAAAAAACAACAACATGATATTTTCATGGAAAAGAGCCCAATAAATCTGGACTTATCAATTCATTCACAACTGAGCCCAGGGTTAGAATATCTGAAACAAATCTATACGAGTAATTCAATGTGCTAGGATCAGAAGCAAGTTGCACGATCCAATTAGCTTAAAAATCACTTCCCAAGAGAAATCTTTCCTGAATAATTGCTCCACACAATCAGGTCCCTTGTAATCTCTCATTGCAGAGATTGCTTCATATCATCAATCAGGGTGTAATGTTTTCACGTGATTATTCACTTAATATATGCCCTCTTCCCCCATTAACCTGTAAGCTTCTTGTGTTTGCTGAATGAATAAATAGACTAATTAAAAAATAAAAAAGCCATGACCAAGGGTTTATCTCTTTCGAATTGACACCTCATGGTTGGCAGGGACATTAGAAAATAGTGCAGAGCCTAACAATGCTTTTGCCGAAAGGGTGTACTGCCATCAAGTGCTAATTACTGGAATTGCAGGCACAGGTACTGGTCAAAGTGAGCATCCTATTCAGTTACCTAAAGTTTTCTGAATAAAATCGCTTGGCGGAGGTACCTATTAAGATTCAGTATACTAGGCCTATAATTGACTAAATCAGAATCTACAGCTAAGGGCTGGAAAGCTATATATTTATCAATCACTCCAGAGTATTCTGAGTGACAAGGAAATTTGAGCAACTGTTATCTACACTGAAGTACTTTTACATTTGGTCCTTGGACATTCTGCTAGAGAATCACCTGGGGTCCCTGTGAAATATACAGAGACCTAAGACTCACTCTATACTGACTTTTTGTTTTTTATTATTAAATCAATGCAGCTCCAGCCACCAGTTACATAGAAACTGTTTCTTCCATTGTAAATCCAAACTGTCTGTGGTAATGTCTCATATTTTCCCATCTTAACCAACCAAGAGTGGCTGCTCATGATCTTCACGTGGGGGGGACAAATTTCTCCAGAAAAAGAGAGGTGCTAGGCCAAAAAGAAAGGGAAATGCAATAGAAGTGTGTAAGGCCAAGTAGTTGCTATATTTATAGATTTCTTGATTAATTCCAAAGGAGGCTTCTGTCAGAAATAAGCCAATTCAAGTAGCATGTTTTAAAAGCAGGATGGTAGGTTTCATAGAGGAGTTTGCTCAGGAAGATGACAACAGGAAAACTGCTCTTCTTCTAGAAGGGAGGAGCCAAGATGGCAGAACAGCAGGGAATCTTTTTGTGTGTCTCGCGTCCATGAAATACAGCCAGGCCAACACTTAACAATCCTACACACCTAGAAAACTGATCGGAGGATTAACACAACAATCTGCACAACCTGAACCACAGAATTCAGCAGGTACGCGACACGAAGAGCTGAACTTGGGGGGCGAGAAGCCGCGGGAAGGGAGGTGCTTTTGCGAGAGGGGAGAGGACAGAGACTGGGTGGGGGGAGAATACGGGAAAAGCACCCCTCCCCAAAAGCAGCTGGAGAGAATGTGGAAAATTGGAAACAGCCGCAGGGACTAAACTAAAGGGAGAAAGGAGAAAGGAGAAAGGAGAGGGTTTCAATTCTATTAAGACTGTAAACGAGGGGAGCGCAAAGTCCGCAGCTTGATACCTGGTGGTGCTGGTGGGAAGGGCTCCCCAGGAGCAGAGTGGGGTCTGGGAGGTTCTTGGGCCACACGGAGAAAAGCGGCTCCACTGCCGGAAGGACATTTGGTAGAGACTGTTGAGGCCACCTGGTCCCTACAGACCCTGGAAAACGGCCACATTCGCTGGTGCTGGAACAGGGTCGTTGAGGGGGAAGCCTGGTGCCAGGTGTGTGTTGTGATTTTCCATCATCCCTGAGACGCCGCTGCTACACTGTCTCGCGGACTTTTTCTGGGGCGGGCTGGCACCTGGCCGCAGTCTCGGGGCTCCGGCAGCAGCGGGGTCCCGCGGGCGTTGCCGGGTGCAGCCGGCATTTGGCCATTGCTCGGTGGGACCCTCCCGCAGAGGGGCGGGGCAGGTCAAAGCCGAAGTCCTTCTGAAGTAAGGGGCGGGGAAAACAGGCGCATCTGAGACAAAACTCAGGAGGGAGGTACTGCCTGGGGCTTGGTCACAGATAATGAAAAAGTGGGGAGTGGACGAAAGCTGAAGACAGAGGAGGGGTGTGCGACTGCTGATCGGACAGAACAGAGTTCTGATACTAGAGACTGGGTAGGTGGGTAACGCCCTTTTCACCGTTCCTGAGCATGTGCATACGCATCTACAAGCGCTGCAACACCCCACTCCAGTAGGCTAGCAGCGCCATCTAGTGGAGAATGGAACCGTTACACAGAGCCCGCTCAACTGGGACAACCTCACTCCTCAAGAACACAAGTCTCACCACCTACTTAGTTTCTGGACTATAAAGCGCTACATAGCCTGACTTCTAGGAGAAAACGAAATAATTTCTGTCCTATTTCAATCTGTTAGCAGGTCCATCTATTCAATTTTCTTTTTTTTTCCTCTTTTACACTTTTCTTTTTCTTAAATACAGAAAGAGAAAAAATTCGTTTTTATTTTCAATTTTCATTAAGAATATTTTTATTTTTTTACTACATTTTTTACTTGTGTAAATTTTTTTCAAATTCTATTTTACTTCCATCATTTTATTTTAGTCTACTTCAGTGTATTCATCTTTTCAAATTTTCAAACGATTCCTTTTTTCCTTTTCATTTTTCATGTTCCTTTTTCTTTTTCTTGAATGCAGAAAGAGAAACACTTCATTTTTACTTTCAATTTATATTAAAAATATTTTTCTTCAATTTTTTACTATAGTTTTTGCTTTTATGTAATTTTTTTTCAAATTCTATTTTACTTCCATCATTTTATTTTAGTCTACCACAGTGTATTTACTTTTTCAAATTTTCAAACGATTTATTTTTTCTTCTTTTTTCTCTTTGTCGTTTCTTCTCTTTTTCTTGAATACAGAAAGAGAAAAATATTCATTTTTATTTTTAATTTTTATTAAAATATTCTTATTTTTTTCTACTATATTCTTTACTTTTCTGTAAATTGTTTCAAATTCTATTTTACTCCCATCATCTCATTTTAGTCCACTTCAGTGTATTCATTTTTTCAAATTCTCAAATGATTTCCTTCCCCCCCTTTTTTCTCTAATCTGTCAAACCACTTTCAACACCCAGACCAAAACACACCTAGGA
The DNA here is from genome assembly GCF_018350175.1 of Felis catus. Taxonomy (NCBI): domain Eukaryota; kingdom Metazoa; phylum Chordata; class Mammalia; order Carnivora; family Felidae; genus Felis; species Felis catus. The sequence continues at coordinate 116,049,346 of NC_058386.1, read as the reverse complement.
TCTAGCATCATTTATTCGATTTGTGTGTGTGTGTGTTTAATTTTTTAATTTTAATATTTTTTTAAATTTAGTTTTTTTTAGTTTTAATTTCTACCTCATTAATTCCTTTTCTCCCTTCAAAATGACAAAATGAAGGAATTCACCCCAAAAGGAAGAGCACAAAGAAACAACAGCCAGAGATTTAACCAACACAGATACAAGCAAGATGTCTAAACCGGAATTGAGAATCACGATAATAAGAATACTAGCTGGAGTCGAAAACAGATTAGAATCCCTTTCTGCAGAGATAAAAGAAGTAAAAAATAGCCAGAATGAAATTAAAAATGCTATAACTGAGCTTCAATCCCGGATGGATGCCATGGCGGCAAGGGCGGATGAGGCAGAACAGAGAATCAGCGATACAGAGGACAAACTTACAGAGAATAATGAAGCAGAAAAAAAGAGGGAGATGAAGGCAAAAGAGCACGATTTAAGAATTAGAGAAATCAGTGACTCATTAAAAAGGAACAACATGAGAATCATAGGGGTCCCAGAGGAGGAAGAGAGAGAAATAGGGGTTGAAGGGTTATGTGAGCAAATCATAGCGGAAAACTTTCCTAACCTGGGGAAAGACACAGACATCAAAATCCAGGAAGCACAGAGGACTCCCATTAGAGTCAACAAAAACTGACCATCAACAAGGCATATCATAGTCACATTCACAAAATACTCAGGCAAGGGGAGAATCATGAAAGCACCAAGAGGAAAAAAGTCCCTAACCTACAAGGGAAGACAGATCAGGTTTGCAGCAGACCTATCCACAGAACCTTGGGAGGCCAGGAAGGAGTGGCAGGATATATTCAATGTGCTGAATCAGAAAAATATGCAGCCAAGAATTCTTTATCCAGCAAGGCTGTCATTCAAAATAGAAGGAGAGATAAAAAGTTTCCCAGACAAACAAAAATTAAAGGAGTTTGTGACCACTAAACCAACCATGCAAGAAATTTTAAGGGGGACTCTCTGATGGGAGAAAAGATGAAAATGTGTGTGCATGTGTGTGTGTGTGTGTATGTATCAAGAGCAACAAAGATTAGAAAGGACCAGAGAACACCACCAGAAACTCCAACTCTACAAGCATCATAATGGCAATAAATTCATATCTTTCAGTACTCACTCTGAATGTCAATGGACTCAATTCTCCAATCAAAAAACATGGGGTAACAGAATGGATAAGAAAACAAGATCCATCTATATGCTTTTCACAAGAGACCCACTTTAGCACTAAAGACACCTTCAGATTGAAAATAAGGGGATGGAGAACCATCTATCATGCTAATGGTCAACAAAAGAAAGCCGGAGTAGCCATACTTATATCAGACAATCTGGACTTTAAAATAAAGACTATATCAAGAGATGCAGAAGGGCATCATATCATAATCAAGGGATCTATCTACCAAGAAGACCTAACAATTGTAAACATTTATGCACCAAATGTGAGAGCACCCAAATATATAAATCAAGTAATCACAAACATAAAGAAACTCATCGATAGTAATACCATGATAGTAGGAGACTTCAACACCCCACTCACAGCAATGGACAGATCATCTAATCAAAAAATCAACAAGGAAACAATGACTTTGAACGACACTGGACCAGATGGACTTAACAGATATATTCAGAACACTTCATCCTAAAGCAGCAGAATATACATTCTTCTCCAGTGCACATGGAACATTCTCCAGAATAGACCATATACTGGGACAAAAATCAGCCCTAAGTATGTACAAAAAGATCGAGATCATACCGTACATATTTTCAGACCACAACACTATGAAATTCGAAATCAACCACACGAAAAAATTTGGAAAGGTAAGAAGGAAGAAAGATCTCAGATACACAACCTAACCTTACTCCTTAAGGAGCTGGAAAAAGAATAGCAAATAAAACCCCAAACCAGCAGAAGACAGGAAATAATACAGATTAGAGCAGAAATTAATTCTATCAGAACCAAAAAAACAGTAGACAGATCAATGAAACCAGAAGCTGGTTCTTTGAAACAATTAGCAAAATGGATAAACCACTAGCCACTTTGATCAAAAAGAAAAAGGAAAGGACCCAAATAAATAAAATCAAGAATTAAAGAGGAAAGATCACAACCAACACAGCAGAAATAAAAATAATAAGAGAATATTATGAGCAATTATATGCCAATAAAATGGGCAATCTGGAAGAAACGGACAAATTCCTAGAAACATATACACTACCAAAACTGACACAGGAAGAAATAGAAAATTTGAACAGACCCATAACCAGTAAGGAAATCTAATTAGTCATCAAAAATCTCCCAAATAAACAAGAGTCCAGGGCCAGATGGCTTTCCAGGGGAATTCTACCAAATATTTAAGAAAGAGTTAACACCTATTCTCTTGAGCGTGTTCCAAAAATTGAAATGGAAGGAAAACCTCCAAACTCTTTCTATGAAAGCTCTATGAAGCTTTCTATGAAAACTTCCAGAACTCGTTCTATGAATCATTACCTTGATTCCAAAACCAGAGACCCCACTAAAAAGGAGAACTATACACCAATTTCCCTGATGAACATGGGTGCAAAAATCCTCAACAAGATACTAGCCAACCAGATCCAGCAATACATTAAAAAAATTATTCACCACGACCAAGTGGGATTTATACCTGGGATGCAGGGCTGGTTCAATATCTGCAAAACAATTAACATGATTCATCACATCAATAAAAGAAAGGACAAGAAGCATATGATCCTCTCAATAGATGCAGAGAAAGCATTTGACAAAATATAGCATCCTTTCTGGATAAAAACCCTCAAGAAAGTAGGAATAGAAGGATCATACCTCAAGATGATAGAAACCATATATGAGCGACCCAACACTAATATCATCCTCAACGGGGAAAAACTGAGAGCTTCCCGCTAAGGTCAGGAACAAGACAGGGATGTCCACTCTCGCCACTGTTATTCAACATACTATTGGAAGTCTTAGCCTCTGCAATCAGACAACACAAAGAAATAAAAGGCATCCAAATTGGCCAGGAGGAGGTCAAACTTTCACTCTTCACAGATGACATGATACTCTATATGGAAAACACAAAAGATTCCACCAAAAAACTGCTAGAACTGATTCATGAATTCAGCAAAGTTGCAGGATATACAATCAATGCACAGAAATCGGTTTCATTCCTATACACCAACAATGAAGCAACAGAGAGAGAAATCAAGGAATTGATCCCATTTACAGTTGCACCAAAAACCATAAAATACCAAGGAATAAATCTAACCAAAGATGTGAAAGTACTATACACTGAAAACTATAGAAAGATTTTGAAAGAAATTGAAGAAGACACAAAGAAATGGAAAAAGATTCCATGCTCCTGGATAGGATGAACAAATATTGTTAAAATGTCGATATTACCCAAAGCAATCTACATATTCAACGTGATCCCTATCAAAGTAACACCAGCATTCTTCACAGAGCTAGAACAAACAATCCTAAAATTTGTATGGAACCAGAAAAGACCCCGAATAGCCAAAGCAACCTTGAGAAAGAAAACGAAAGCAGGAGGCATCACAATCCCAGACTTCAAGCTACACTACAAAGCTGTAATCATCAAGACAGTATGGTACTGGCACAAGAACAGACGCTCAGATCAATGGAACAGAATAGAGAACCCAGAAATGGACCCACAACTAATCGTATGGGCAACTAATCTTTGACAAAGCAGGAAAGAATATCCAATGGAATAAAGACAGTCTCTTCAGGAAGTGGTGCTGGGAAAACTGGACAGCGACATGGAGAAGAATGAACATGGACCACTTTCTTACACCATACACAAAAATAAACTCAAAGTGGATGAAAGACTTCAATGTAAGACAGGAAGCCATCAAAATCCTTGAGGAGAAAGCAGGCAAAAACCGATTTGATCTTGCCCGCAGCAATTTCTTACTCCACACGTCTCCGGAGGCAAGGGCAACAAAAGCAAAAATGAACTACTGGGACTTCATCAAAATAAAAAGATTCTGCACAGTGAAAGAAACAATCAGCAAAACTAAAAGGCAACTGACAGAATGGGAGAAGATATTTGCAAATGACATATCAGATAAAGGGCTAGTATCCAAAATCTACAAAGAATTTATCAAACTCAACACCCAAAAAACAAATAACCCAGTGAAGAAATGGGCAAAAGACATGAATAGACACTTCTCCAAAGAAGACATCCAGATGGCCAACCGAGACATGAAAAACTGCTCCACGTCACTCATCATCAGGGAAATACAAATCAAAACCACAGTGAGATACCACCTCACACCTGTCAGAATGGCTAACATTCTCAACTCAGGCAACAACAGATATTGGCGAGGAAAAGGATATGCGAAGAAAGAGGATCTCTTTTGCACTGCTGGTGGGAATGCAAGCTGGTGCAGCCACTCTGGAAAACAGGATGGAGGTTCCTCAAAAAACTAAAAATGGAACTACCCTATGACCCAGCAATTACACTACTAGGCATTTATCCAAGGGATACAGGTGTGCTGTTTCAAAGGGACACATGCACCCCCATGTTTATAGCAGCACTGTCAACAATAGCCAAAGTATGGGAAGAGCCCAAATGTCCACTGAAGGATGAATGCATAAAGAAGAAGTGGTATATATATTCAATGGAGTATTACTCGGCAATCAAAAAGAATGAAATCTTGCCATTTGCAACTACGTTGATGAAATTGGGGAGTATTATGCTAAGTGAAATTAGTCAGAGAAAGACAAAAGTCATATGACTTCACTCATATGAGGACTAAGAGACAAAACAGATGAACAGAAGTGAAGGGAAACAAAAATAATATAAAAACAGAAGAGACTTATAAATATGGAGAACATACTGAGGGTTACTGGAGGGGTTGTGGGAGGGTGGATGGGCTAAATGGGTAAGGGGCACTAAGGAATCTACTCCTGAAATCATTGCTGCACTATATGCTAACTAATTTGGATGTAAATTAAAAAAAAAAAAAAAAACACTAAAAAAAAAAGTATGGTAGCCCAGGTGAGATCTTAAATATATTTTTAGATTGTTTTAGCAGTAAGAATTTGGACAGAGTAAGACAAAATTGAAATCTAGCAATAATATCTCTATTTTTAAAATTCCTTCCTGCTTTTATTAAACATTGGCATTGATTTCCAAAACTTGCCAGCATTCTACTGTTTACATGGGACATGTGGAAACAGCATTAAGCAACTACCATCTTGCTCTTAAAATTCTAATGTGCAACAGGATGGTTATTCTTTCAAGCATACCAAGTTGACCTAGTTAGCAAACCTTAAACACCTCTGATCACTAAAGGAAATCCACAGGCTCTAATTTATGGAATAAAACATTGAGTATTAAATGGCAGTTCTTGGAAATTCAGATTAGTTATAAAGCTGGTTAAACAAAATAACTAGTAAAAACATTTTGTGATTTTTAATTATTTTGTTTCTATCTTTAAATAAAATTACGTGCCTATATTGTACAGACAGTAACAGTTACAAGGATCGAGTTTACACTAATCTTTCTCTGATGAAGACAAATGGATGTTAGACAATTTTAATCACATGGTCTTACCTTTATCGTAAGAATTTTTTGAGGGAGAGAGAGGGGCACAGAGAGAGAGAGAGAGAGAGAGAGAGAGAGAGAGAGAGAGAATATCTTAAGCAGGCTCCATGCTCAATGCAGAGCCTGACACAAGGTTCGATCCCATGACCCTGGAATCATGACCTGAGCTGAAATCAAGAGTCAGACACTCAACCAAATTAGCCACCCAGGCACCTCTAATTTTTTTTTTAATTAACAGGAAAGAAATGCATTTTATGTAAGCAGCAATTCTGTTTCCTGGCAAATATAATGTCTGATAAATAAAATTTATAAACTTTATAAGAATAAATCTGATGACTTCCACCACCACCGATATTCAAGTCTTCATCATTTCTTACCTGATTACTTACTGTAATAGTCTTCCAATTTTCTTCTTGCTGACACTAAAACCAGAGTTTTATTTATTTTATTTTTTAAAAAGTGACATTAGGTTTTCCTCACACTCAACAACCATCAAATGATCAACAGGCTTCTTATCTTACCGAGAATAAGATTCAAAGTCCTCAATCTGATCTGTAAAGGCTTGTATGATCCGGTCCTTGGTTAAACCTCTACTCCTCATTTTCCACCACTTCCCTCCCTCACTCTGTCCCTATAGCACTGGGCTCCTTGCTATTCATTGAACAAGCTAAGCACATGCCAATTTCAGGGTACAAGTACTTACTGTTCCATATGCCTAGAATTCTCTTCCCCCAAGTAATCACATGCTTTGTTCCTGATCCTGTTCCAATGTTATACTTTCAGAGAGATTTTTCTTAAATCCTCCATACTAAATAGCACCCCTCCTCACCTTCTCTCCCCTTAACTGCTTTAATTGACTTTGTAGCATTTAAAACCAACTGACATATTATTTACTTATTTGTTTGCTTAGCGTCTTTTGTTTATTTTTTATTTAAGTATTTTTTACAGTTTATTTATTTTGAGGAGAGAAAGCATGAGTAGGGTAGGGGCAGAGAGCGAGAGCGAGAGAGAATCCCAAGAGGGATCCGTGCGGTCAGCCCAGAACTTGACATAGGACTCAAACCCAAGAAGCAAACCCACGAACTGTGAGATCATGACCTGAGCCAAAGTTGGACACATATCCAACTGAGCCACCCAGGCGCCCCAATTGTCTTTCAATCCTGAAAGAATATAAGCTCCACGAAGAGCAATTTTTGCCTACCTGTTTACTGGTATGTCCCCAGTGTTTGACACATAGGCATTCAATAAATATTCACTAAATGAATGCATGGATAATTCTTAAAAGATCAAAGAAGATATTTTACAGTTGAAAAAATACAGTGTCGCAAAAGAATTTGAGCAAATAATAAAATTACAGGATATTATAGATTTAACTGATAAATTGGTTTAAACGCATCAAAAGTTTTAAAAGAATCCAAGGGTAAAACTGTGGAGCTATTAGCCAAAAATGTAAAGAGTCAGTAACAATTTTGAAAGGATGACATTTGGTACCCATAAAAAGAGTTTTAGTGGGGATTCTTACAGCTAAAGACTGACAAATTTCACCTGCATATGAGACAAATTAATGGAAGATAGATAGATGATAGATAGATAATAGATAAAATAACTGAGTTACTCTAGAAGATACATTCATTAAAGCAAATGTGGTTTCTATAAAGGGAATCACGTTCGGCTAATCAGTTTGAATTATTTGTCGGTAACTAATATGAACAAAATAGAACAAGCACATATGGTATATTCATTTTGAGAGTGCATTACATGATCTCCGACCAGAGTTACCATAAAGTTGGTAGAAGACTATTTTTGTCATGAATATAGATAACGAAACGAAGAGTAGGGGAAAATTGTTCTGGACAAAAACTACAAATGGAGATACCCCCCAGAGGTCAGCCTAATCCACCAATTTTTATAAGTGATTTGAAGGAAAGAAATGCAATGGACACTAACTCTTCTGGAAATAGTGAGAAGCCGAACTGGAAGGGACAAAATTCAAGAAAATTACGTGAGGCTGTATAAAAGGAGAGAAAAGTAGAGATAAGGGCAGGGGGAAAATACCCTACTTTATTTCAAGCTATGGAGTTATATTATTACTATAAGAAGACTTGTGGGTCTTTGAGCCCTGTTCCCTAGAACCAAAATATGTCTAGGAAGTATTAGGCTTTATTAAAAAATACATTGGAATAAAACAAAATCCAGCATTCAACTGACATACAGGACTGTGGTGCTTCACACCAGGAGCATTGTGTTACCACATCTCAAATAAGACATAAAAGAACTGAAGAAAATCCAGAGGGAGGCAACAGAAATGATCAGTGAAAAGGAGGAAGTGCCATATGAGAAAAGAATCAAAAGAGTCTCTCGCTTCAATCTGAAAGATAAAAATCCTGCAAGCATATCATTGAAGTCTATAAGATCTTGAAGAGGGGCAGAGAAGGGGGATGTGGTCACGTTCATCACATGGTAGTGTATCAAAATCAGTTGGGTTCTCTTGAAGCATGAAAAGAAATTAATTTTAGGGCAAAGAAGGAGGAATTCTACTATAGATAGCAGATGGCAAAACTATTCATCTACTTGAAGATTTGCTGAGTGTCTGTCATGCCCCAGATACCCCAGGTTATGAAGAAAAATTCTTTTCATTAGATATTACCAGCTGGGAGGGGAAATACAGACAGGAACAAGACATAGTCCCTCCCTTTAAAGGGCCTGAGGCTGTAAGAGGAGAAAAGACAAGTAAACATATAATTATGCCACCCTATCAGATATACCTGCAGATAGCTCTTTAATCCATTCATTTCTACTTCCATAGCGAGTATTCTAGTCTAAGCCACGTCCCATTCTTTGCTTCAACTCTTTCCTCCCTCTAATCTATTCTCCTTATAATATCCAGAACAATTTTAAGAATTAAATCATATCAGGATACACTTCTGCATAAAAGACTTCAATATCATCCCACCTCTACATGCTGGCCTATAGGGACCTGCATGATCTGCGTTCTCACCCTTCTGTCCGGTCTCATCTCTGTTACTTTCCCATTTTTTTGAACATTGGCCTTTTCTCTCTGTTCTTATATCAATCTCTTTACCACCTTGGGATATTTGCATACATTGTTTCCTCTGATGGGAATATTCTTCCTTTTGCTTTTTGAGAGGCTAGCCCCTCATCTTTCTGAGCTCAGCTTAAATGTCATCTCTTCAAAGAGCACTTCTCTGTCCACTAATCTAAACTAGTCCGCCCCTGTTGGCCTCTGTCACAGTACTATGTTTCCTTCTTTCATCACTCTTAATAAAGTCCATCTATTTGTTGTTTTTTTAAAATGTTTTATTGTGTATTATTTTAGAGAGAGAGAGAGAGAGACAGAGAGCAAGCAGGGAAGGGGCAGAGAGAGAGGGAGACACAGAATCGGAAGCAATTCCAGGCTCCGAGCTGTCAGCACAGAGCCCGACCCGGGGCTCGAACTCACAAACTGCGAGATCATGACCTGAGCCAAAGTCATAAGTAAGTGTAACCGATTGAGCCACCCAGGCGCCCCAAGTCCATCTATTTCTGACTGGACCATAAGTTCCATTGGGAAAGATATTATATCTGTCTTGTTTGTCTTTGGGTCCCAATATGTAGCTCTAGTACCTGGCACATAGTAAGTACGTTATAAATTGGAGTAGAAAGAAATGAATAAATGAATATGATAACTTCTATAAAAATGATGAAAGGCGTTTCAGCTACTTAGAAAAGAGTATAATTCATGGTATATCCTTTATGTATTCATACGTTTTGAACAGTGTTTCACATAAATTAATCTTAAAGATGGGAATATGGAAGAAAGAGGAAATTGACCATCTTATGAAATTTCATTAACTTAAGAGGTGATGGGGCCTGAAAAAGGGCTTGGCTAACTCCATGAATAGTAACTACAATGAGTTGTTAATAGAAACTGCCATGTTTGGGATGACATTCTACCTTTGACATTGGTATTAAGAAAACTGTGATACTCTTAGATATCATTCTCTTACTTCCCCATGGGTCTGACCCAGGCAGGAAGATAGTCTTTTTTATGATCTTACGCTCTTATTATATTTCCTACATTTCCTTTAACTTTTCAATAATTGCTGACATATCATCAAATATCCACAACAAAGAACAAGTGTTTTTTCAATATAACTGTCAAAAGTCTAAGATATAAAAGACTTCTACTTCACACTGTTGTTTTTAATGCCTCAAGTCATATGAAAATCTTAAAAATGTTGTTTCACTATTACACTAAAACAGATAAGCCTTCCTCAAAATTCAAGCCACAGTCTCTCTTAGCTAGAAGAAAGCTCTCATGTCTGTGACCTCTCAGAGCATTTATTTGCACGCTCCTATATTATGGAATACATTTGTTCCTGCATTCAGGAAATGTGCATTGCTTAGTCAATGAATTGACTTAGTGGGTCTCCTGTGTCCAGGTGACCTGACTAGATCCAGTGCCCGGCACCCCTGAGAGTTGACGTAGACAGTCTGCCTTTGTGGCCCTTCTCCCTCGGAGCAGAGCCTGCGGCTGATTCTTCCCCACATCTCTGTCTGAGAGAGCTCCTCCGTATTTGACACGCAGAAAGTGACTGCTAAAGGAGAACGGATTGAATCAAAGGAGTCCCTCTAAGAAACCTCCCATTGATTCCGGTTTTGGCAGCACTGGCTCTATACTCAAACTCTAAAAATCACGGGAAAAACATGGAAAGCCACTACTGGTGAGCATCCAGCCTCACATTCGCCTCTCGGCGAAACGAATCTAGAAGCAGGTTTAATGAATACGGGATGGTCACGTTGCCACTACAACTGGGGATTTTGCCAAGAGAACCTTTATGAAGCCTTATAAAACTGTTACCCTAGCACAGCAAAATGGTTACTGTTCTTCTAAATAGCTCTCTCTTAAGCAAGGAAATGGGCTGGACCTAATTAGACTATGTTGTAGCATATTAACATGGCAAGAAAAAACAGTTTTTAAAGGTTTCTAATACATATTTGTATGATAGTAGCTAATAGCTCCTAAGATACTGCTAGAGGCCTTCAAACACACATTTAATACTTAAAATGACCTAAAATTTGGATTTACATTATAAAATTTAAATGGATCATGTGGGAAAAATCAAAATCCTGTAGGTAAACTATCAGCAATTCTAAAAGTTTCTCATTACATGTTCAGTAAAAGGCCAGGCAGGAATTTTAATTACTGACATGGTGATTGGGACAACTGTGCACTTTTTAATAAGTACATCTTAGTTGTTCACTCGCTGCTATAATTTTTTAAAATATTAATTTCTTATAAAATAAAAGATGATTCTCAAAGTATTCTAAAACTATGGAGTGCTCCCAGTATTGCTAAATCAGATGAACGGTTTCCAACCAATCACAGAAACAATATGTTATAAAAGGAAACAAATGTGTTTTTTCCCTTTACCATTAAAAAATTATGTATATTTGCCTTTTTTCAGAAACAATTTTGCCTTAATTAAGGTGACCACATAATTAGGTAAGCAGAGATTCAATGCATTATATAGAGAAAGCTGGTTTTTATTTAGGCTATCTATTATTCTCCTAATAATCTTGCTTATTTTCATTATCTTTTTTTTTTTCAACGTTTATTTATTTTTGGGACAGAGAGAGACAGAGCATGAACGGGGGAGGGGCAGAGAGAGAGGGAGACACAGAATCGGAAGCAGGCTCCAGGCTCCGAGCCATCAGCCCAGAGCCTGACGCGGGGCTCGAACTCCCGGACCACGAGATCGTGACCTGGCTGAAGTCGGACGCTTAACCGACTGCGCCACCCAGGCGCCCCATCATTATCTTGAATGCTTTATCACAGCTGTAAAGTGTAGTCTTCATACTTTTCTCCCACAAGAGCTATTAGTTTTCTTTAAAAAAAAATTATAACCACAGGGGTGCCTGGGTGGCTCAGTCACTTAAGCGTCCGACTTCAGCTCAGGTCATGATCTCACAGTTCGTGGGTTAGAGCCCCACGTTGGGCTCTGTGCTGACAGCTTGGAGCCTGGAGCCTGCTTCGGATTCTGTGTGTCCCTCTCTCTCTACCTCTCCCCCACTTGTGCTCTGTCTCTCTGTCTCTCAAAAACAAATAAAAATGTTTAAAAAAATTATAACCACAAAAAAATCCAGCTGTGTAGAAAAGACAGCATGCTTCATCTTTTATTTTCTGTCTTATGGGTTATTATTCAAAATTCATGTACCTTTTTTGACTAGAATTTACCATCAATTAACCAGGTAATGAGTTGAAACTTCTTTCTGTTTTAATTACACAACCCCTGATTACTAATTTTAAACCACTCTTCCAATCACTCTACCTACAAGCATCCTGTTTAGAAATATTAAATATCCAAGAGCTTTAACACATGTCATTCACTTGAAAACATTCTACTAGATCAATTCAGAGAAGTCTTCTCTTAATTCACAGAAGGATGTTTTTTATTGTGGTAAGAACACTTAACGTGAGGCCTTCCATCTTAACAAAATTTTAAGTGTATAATACACAATTGTCAACTCTAGGCACGGTGTTGTACAGATTTCTAGAACTCATTCATCTGTATAACTGAAACTTTATACCTGTTGAACAGCAACCTTCTCATTTTTCCCTCCATCCCCCCAGCCCCTGGCAACCACCAGAGAAGTATATTCTCTGCTTCTGAGTTTGAATATTTTATTTTTTATTTTATTTTATTTTGTGTGTGTGTGTGAGAGAGAGAGAGCATGTGCACAAGAGAGGGGCACGGGGGAAAGATAGAGAATCTCAAGCAGGCTTCATGCTCAGCACGGAGCCCAATGAGGGGCTCCATCCCATGACCCTGGGATCATGACCTGAGCTGAAGTCAAGAGTTGAACACTCAATCGACCGAACCACGCCACTGTCCCATCACTTTGATTATATTAAATACCCCATATAAGTGGAATCATGCAGTATGTGCCCTCTGCAACTGGGTAATTTCACTTAGCAAAATGATTTTGCTCCATTATTTAAAATACAAGTTGTACTACATATAGCATTACTTTTCAGAGTCCATCGACTGAACAATAAGCTGGCCGAGAATTATAATTGTAGACTAGGAAAGATATCTTCTTGTAAGATTCATGCCGAGGCTGGTTAAAAATCACTTCTCTATATAGAAGCTTTGCAAATCAAACTCTCTCAAAAGCTCAAGGAACAGCTCTTTGGTAGAAAGAACATTCCCCTGAAGATAGTTCGCTGATGACAATGATGACTGGGTCAGAATATCCTGAGACCACATTCCTAAACAGTCCTGATTAGTTCCCCCAAAGAAACTATTAACAAGGAAATCGGTCATCGCCTCATGAGAATTTATTTTCACGTCTTCTCTTACCTTTTCACACCCTACGTGATGAACTGTGCGGCACGTGGAAGCTCATCTCCAGGCAACTTCCGGTTTTTGTTTTGGGTGACTGTGATTTGAAAATGATGCCTAAACAAATGCCTCCGTTTTGCCTTTGCAGTTTTTCGGTGGTCTTTTCCCTGGTGCTGCTGCGATCCATTTGTCTCTTCCTCTTCTCCCTGCCCTCTCCTCCAGCTACTGCCTCTTTTCTCAGGTGGATCAAAATCCCGTGGATATTGGAAGGAAATCAGCAGTGTTCCAGGTGTAGATGAAGCGATCACGCTCTGAAGTGAAATGAGGGACAGGAGGACATGCGGCCCTACCACATGCTCTGGTAACAGGCCACGCAATGAAGGCCACACCCACATGCTCCACTTAGGTGGCTCACCTCTTGCTACGACTGTGAAGGCGAGAGACTAATTGAGTGATCTGCAAGTAAGGGACACAGAAGACACAGAGTCTTTCACAAATATGAGAAGCAAGATAAATCAAATCATTCAACAATTCACAGATATTCCACAGAAATTGGACCGTTTATGAACAGCCTGAAAAGAAAAGAACGCCAGAGAATTAGAATGAGTTAAAATGAGATATGACTTTGACTATATTGCATTCACAGTTACTTTAGAATAATATGATGTGAAAGATTGGGTTGAATGAATGCCGAGTTCTCGTTCCCTTTTTTCATTCTGTGGGTAAGGTCCTGAGGTGATTTCACCAACGTGTAAGCCGTGTGATCAAATGACTTAGTCTCTCCAGACCTTTGGTTCTACGTCCATAAATGAAGAGAACTGTTGGGAGAAATGAATGTGATAAATTCCAGTGCTTGACAGGTCACGTCATGGTGTTGGTGACTGAATGGTCACTTCATAAATAGGAAAAGCTTCAATGCTGTACTAAATTATTGTTTAGCGCATTCAAGGGCAATAGTAATCAATAAATAATTTTTTAATGCATTTAAATTTTGCATGCGAGTTGTTTTCTAAATGCTAGTCACTTTGTAGGGTTATTGAAATATAATTATGGATAAAATATAATCCCAGACCTCATCTGGCTCAGTCATAGCTCTGTTTTGTGTCCTGATTCAATTATTTCCTACTTTTCTCTCACCTATTTCTTCTTTGGTTTTCCTTTTGTACAACCTTTTAGTTGTCTTAAATCCTTGCCTAAATAAGTTGTAATATAAATAAATAAGGGGATTATTTAGTTTGTATGTACGTGCACACACATACAAACTAGCCCTTTCTGTTGCAGGGAAGCCACACCATAAACAATCAATCCTGCGTGATCCAGAGAAGGGGATTAGCTCATTTTGCAATCGGGGGTTGTCCGTTAGAGGTTTCCGCAAAGAGGTAACATTTGAATGAAGCCTTGATGAATGTGTAAGTGTTTATCAGGAGGGGCAAGGTTTGCAACCCTCAGAAAACAAAAGCAAAGAGGCAGGAAACTGTCCAGGGAATGAAGAATTGTGCAACGCGGTAAACAGGGGCAGGGCACTGAAGTGTGCTAGTCTTCGGGCTAGGGTCTGGTGAGTGCTTGGAGGGAGAAAACACAGAGGAAGTTCATTAATCAAAGTAAAGCACAACACACTTTCCAGACAATAGACTTAGAGCCATTTATCTTCAGTCGTCATTAGGTACATTCCAGTGGCCTTCCGTGTCCACCTGGCATTGTGCACTGAGCAAGTACATTCTTTATCAAAGTAATTATTTAAAATGCCAGGTCCTTGTGCTGTTTAGGCACGAAACACCCAGATTTCCAGCAAGAGCTTAGAGATTTCCAACCGAAATATATTCTCACAGTAAAAGAGATAAAAGTTGTGCTTTATTGACCCTAAATGAGGGCATTTTAAAGAGCTCCGAGCATAGTTAGAAGTATTTATGCTCTAACGCCTTTCAAAGTACAAGTTTCCTCTCACTACACAGAGCTGAGCAAAAGGCTGTCGTAGATGCCGTAGTGAAAAAGCTTGCTTAGTTGTGTGCTGCTCAGATGTTTATTTTTCTTTTAAATCAACATGATCTTTCAGTCCCTCAAATGTCCATGTCCAAGGAAATCACAGAAGCATAGCAAATTTCTCTTTTTTTAGTGCATTTGTGAATAATCCTCTAGCCCCAATTCTTCCTACAAAAGGCGTTACAGTTGATAAGGTGGTGCTTACTGCCTGCTGCACAGCCTTAGGGCATCAGTGGCTCACACTCTGACTTCACAAGCAAGAGGATGGCTCATTTCTAGTGGTTTACATGTAAAGTGAAATTCAAACTAACATCAGGAGAATTTCTGGTTCACCTGCAAGACCATAGCAAGTGTCTATCAGTACCGAATCTGGCAAAACTTCTGGGCTCTGAATGGTTAGTAAGAGTGTCTTGGAATCCAGATGGACTCCTCTTATGTTAAGCCAATCTATGTAGGAACAAACATGTTTCTTCAGTGAAGAATTACATATGAATACATATCATGGAGCTATGTAACCAGGTAATTAATAATGATTCGATTCCTAACTGTATGCACTTTTAAGTAAGTCACTTACCCTATCTGTGTCTCAGTTTTCTCATCTTTAAGATGGATGCAATGAAAGGTTTGGGGAGGATTTTATAAGGTAACCAGGAAAAGCACTTAGCACTATGCCTGGCACTTAGCATGTGTCATAATCACTATTACTGTTATTACTTATCTAGAGTGACTCTACAGAATTCCCAAAAAACAGGGCCACTAGAATTACTTAAGAAATTGTTGAGCCATAATAAACTAAGAGATTTTGAACACTACTGAATTTAATAAGCATTTACTGTGGGTTTACAAATGCTGGGATCTATGGTAAAGACAAATGACGTAGACTGTAGATGATCTCTAGTCCCAAAGAACTTACAATCTAACACATACATAAACAATGTGATACAACGTGTCTGTGAAGGCTGTTATAGAAGATATGGAGGGGAGATTATGGGAACTTAGAAGCCACATATCTTGACTCTGATGACATACAAGGCATGACCTTGAATGAAACATTTATTGAAAACCTTTTAAGGGCTAGATTCTGTACTAAGCACTAGTTTATACACAGAAAACAAGATAGGCGTGATCAATGCCATCATAGAATTTCTATTAAAAGAAATATCGCAGGAGGGTTTGGTTTGGTGGGAAGAGATAAACTCAGTTTTTTAAATGTTTATTTATTTTGAGAGACAGAGAGACAGAGACAGAGACAGAGAGATAGAGAGAGGGAGAAGGAATCCTAAGCAGGCTCCATGCTGGTGCAGGGCTCGATCTCAGGTCCATGAGATCATGACCTGAGCTGAAATCAAGAGTTGGACACTTAACCAACTGAGCCACCCAGGGGCCCTGAGTGAACTCAGTTTTAAACATTTTGAGTTTGGGCTTACAGTAGCACATTTAGGCTCAGATACTTATTTTCCACTTAAAATGATGGAGGTGGAGCTCAAAAGGAAGATAAAGACTTGAATCTTCTTAAGAGCAAGATCTCTATCATATTGACTATTGTATCACAGCACCAAAAAAAGATGGGCACATAGTAGGTATTTTGTCAACATTTGTTGAATGAATTAATGTCAGAAGACAAAGATATTATTATTATCATTCTTATTCTTATTCTTATCAGTATTATTTCTCTATAGTGACCTGATCAGAAAACCAGAAACAGAACCACTAGAATTGGCCCTGATGAAATCCTGAGATTTAATGAGATCACTGGGGGCATTCAATGCTTTGTGTATGTAACTGTGTATAGATAGCTATGTTGAATTTGCATGTTTCTGCATTAATGCTTGTCATTCTTGGCAAATCATTCCAATATTTATTTATTTATTTATTTATTTATTTATTTATTTATGTATTTATGTATTTATGTATTTATTTATTTATTTATTTATATAACATGTTATGTTTCACTCATATGTGAAATTTAAGAAACAAAGCAAATGAGGAAAGGGGAAAAAAGAGAGCAAGAGAGAGAGGCAAACCAAGAAACAGACTCTTAACTATAGAGAACAAACTGATGGTTACCAGAGGGGAGGCAGATGGGGGGCTGGGTTAAATAGGTGATGAGAGTTAAGGAATGCACTTGTGATGAGCACTGGGTGTTGTATGGAAGTGCTGAATTCCTAGAGTGTATGCCTGCAACTAATATTACATTGTATATTAACTAAGTGTAATTAAAACAAAAATGAAAAAAATACTTAAAAAAAACATGTCATGAATACCACGTTTTGACAAGCACCATGATAAGTGCTGAGGATATAATCACAAACAAGTTATCTGTCTATCTGCAAGAAGTCTGCAGTACTCAAATGACATTGCTGACATCAAGGTCAGGGCAGCAGGAGAGTGTAACCAAAATATACAAAGAGGTAACAACAACAGACAGTAATATTTCTTACTAAAATTATTATACCTCTGCTTATCTCCATGCACTGTGATACATACCTTTTTAATTACCAAATATAAAATCACTCCATCTATAAAATCCCTCGATCTAATTCCCACACCTTGTCATCTGGATGTAATGGAAGAAAATACACAAATATGTCTTGGTAGACCTAGAGATAGGGCTGTTTTTCACATAACAGAACACAGATTCATTCTTCTGGGGAGACTCAAGATTTCATCACAATGAGCTTAAGTTAATGGACCAAGTCTTTAAGTAAAGGTAACAGCATTGATTAATGAAAACGATGAAGTGGTCTCACGTTTTTGCACCAGCCTGTTACAGATATGCGAATAATGAAAATGAGGAAAAGTGCCCAGCATCCAAAGTGACCACGTATATGCAAGCTTTCCCATTATCTGTCAGATGGCATAAATAAAGAATCGTTTCTATTCTTCAGCAAATTCCTGCTCGGTTATTCAGGGACAGGGATAGAGGGTAAGGAACATGAACACTTTCTATGAGCCCCATGAATGTCATTAAAATTTTGGCTGCTTAAGATTTTTTAGTAGTTGGCCTTGAGAAACGAGCTCCTAAAAATATGATGATACGATATGGTTCAAAAGAAATTAAAATAGCACCTCATGATTACTTTTGTTTTCTAGAAAGTTTTCTGAAATAGATGTTATTTACGGAGACTTGGGGATATAAACATTTATGCCTATCATAGGATCTAACACACCTGAATCTCAATCTAAATATGGCACCTAGATTGAAATATGCATATATATATGTAAATACATACACACATACATACCCTCATGGATAGCATGACCAATTTTACCCAATTTTCTGGGACTGCCCTGGTTTTAAAATTGGAGGTTCCATGTCCCAGAAACTTCTTTATTCCTGGGAAAATTGGGACAGTTAGTCACTCTACCCATGGAATATGACAATTATGGAAATCACAGTGCTACACTAAGCTGAAAGTCCATCATGCTTTTATTTTTTATTTTTTTTCAATATATGAAGTTTATTGTCAAATTGGTTTCCATACAACACCAAGTGCTCATCCCAAAAGGTGCCCTCCTCAATACCCCTCACCCACCCTCCCCTCCCTCCCACCCCCCATCAACCCTCAGTTTGTTCTCAGTTTTTTTTTCAATATATGAAATTTATTGTCAAATTGGTTTCCATACAACACCAAGTGCTCATCCCAAAAGGTGCCCTCCTCAATACCCCTCACCCACCCTCCCCTCCCTCCCACCCCCCATCAACCCTCAGTTTGTTCTCAGTTTTTAAGAGTCTCTTATGCTTTGGCTCTCTTCCACTCTAACCTCTTTTTTTTTTTCCTTCCCCTCCCCCATGGGTTTCTGTTAAGTTTCTCAGGATCCACATAAGAGTGAAAACATATGGTATCTGTCTTTCTCTGTATGGCTTATTTCACTTAGCATCACACTCTCCAGTTCCAACCATCATGCTTTTAAAGTATAAGCTGAACAAAGAGTATTATAGAAACTTCACAAAACTGCACATGTGTTCATCCTCATTCTCTCCTCAAATGCCCAACACTTCAGGACTCCTCCCCCACCATGCTGGTTCACCTTTGTGTGGAAACATCCAAAGAGGTTGCAAAAAAATGTTTACAGAAAATCATTGACATAAATTTGCTCAACAGTGTCTGACACAGAGTAGGCCCTCGATGAATATTTGTTAAATACAATATCTTAATATTTCTACGTCAAAGGGTTCAATCTGTGGCAATAATAATTTGCACGATCACTGCATTGGCTGATCCACATAATTTGATTGATAGGAAAATGCATTTTTGCCATAGCTAGGAAGATTACTACGTTCTGGTTTTCCAGTGACTCCTGCCACATTATGTGATATCCATAATGATAACAATTGCCTTCTTTAATCACTTACCATGCTAATTAATGTGTTTGAACTTTTGCAAACATTCTCTAATCTGCACAGTGACTCTTGGAGGATAGCTATTGTTACCATTTCTATTTTACAAATGAGAAGACTGAGGCGCAGAGAGATAAAGTAACTTGTTCAAGTTCACTTGGAAGAAGTTAAAATTTCAGTTATATTCACCTAACCATTTAAATATACTGTCTCTCTAATGTATTTCTTCTAGCGACCAATTCATTCATTCAGTAAATGTTAACTGGGCACCTACTGTTTCTAGCACTATTACAGACAGTGGTAATGGAACATTGACTCATCTAGATTAAGTGACTATTCTCACAAAGAAGGGGTGGAGGAAATCAGGAGAGGTTGGTAAAAGGGTACAAACTTTCAGTTACAAGATGAAGTTCTAAAGATCTAATGTCTATCATGGTGACTGTATTTGATAACATCACATTGTGTAACTGAAACTTCCCAAGAGAACAGAACTAAACGTTTTCACACACATGCACACACACACACACACACACACACACACACACACACACACAAGGTAAATATGTGAGGTAATGGATGTGCGAATTAACTGGATGGGGGCTATCTATTCATAATGTATACATATATCAAATTGTCATGTTGTCCTCATCATTTTTTACTTTTTAAAATATTTTTAATGTTTATTTTTGAGAGAGAGAGAGAGACAGAGCGCAAGTGGGGGAGGGGGAGAGAGACAGGGAGACACAGGATCCGAAGCAGGCTCCAGGCTCTGAGCTGTCAGCACAGAATTCCATTTGGGGCTTGAACCCACACACCATGAGATCATGACCTGATCCAAAGTCAGACACTTAACCGACTGAGCCACCCAGGCACCCTCATGTTGTTCTCTTTAAATATCTTACAATTTTAGTTTTCAGTTATACCTCATTAAAGCTTGGGTGGGAGGACTAAAATGGACAGAACATTTGAACAGAGGAATAGAAATTTGAATAGAGGGATAAACAAATAAAGTGAGGTATATCTATAATATGGAAAAATATTCAGAAGTTGTTAAAAAATGAAGTTATATATACTAGCATGGTTTGTTATTCAAAATATATAATATATATTTTAAATTATATTTTTAAATAAAAAACCCACAGAAAACACTATGTATTTTCTACATTTTGTGTGTGTGTATGCGTGTGTGTTGTGTGTGTGTGCGCACGCACGCGTGCATATCCACACTGGTCTACATTTTATTCCTTGAACAAAGCAGTAACTCTGTTTTCGTTAGTCTTGTGGTTCTTCCTTCCTAGAATAGCTTTGCCCCACTCACTCATCCTTCAGTTTTTAGCTCAAAACCCACCTCATCAGAAGGCCTTCCCTGGCAACATAAAATAAAGTAGGATCCAACTTACATACTATTATCATTATCCAGCCTTTTTGGATTTGGTCTTCACAGCACTCACACTTAGGAATTTTAATAATTATGTCTTCCTTTTTATGTGTTTCTCCTAAGTGGAAAGTAACAGAAAGGCAGGACTATATTCTTAATTATAAACATCTAGCAATCTTGCACATTACAAAGCTTCAGAAGAATAGGCGCCACTTTCAGCCTTCCCCCTCCAGGTTAGACAGCTCCAAGTCCCTTGACCATTTCTGAAAATAATTCCACTCTGACTAATCTTCATTTTTCATTATTCTTCTTAAACATTTGCACCCCCCCTCCAAAATGAGTAGATTGCTAATTACTGTTGAGCAGAGTGAAGTTACTATCGCTCTCATTTTAGACAAAATACTCTTCATTATGCAGCCTAAGATGGCATTTGTTCCTTGGGAAAATGACATGAATTACACTGTGACTCATACTGAGTTTCCCACTGACATTAAAACCAGATGTCTTCCACAAGTGCCTCTATAAAATTGTGCCTCCCAACATGGATGTGTGCACTGGGTTTTGATCCCAAGGGCATAGATTTACATCAGTTTTTATTAAATTTAATTTTGATATATCTAGTCCACCATCCCAGTCTTTCAATCTATTTTTCGATTCTGATTCACTGATCTAAACTACTTGTTGCCCCTTACAACTTTGTATTATCTGTTGATTTGATGACTACATACTCAACTTCTTTATCTAAATCACTGATAATAATGATAATCAGGACAGGGCTCAGGCTAGAGTCCTGTGACATACCATTAGAAACCTCTCTCCAGCAGAACTACAATCTAATCAAGTATATTCAGCCAGTGAGAAACCTGGTCATGTTTATATTTCCTCATATTGTCTACAAAGATAGAATGAGGAATCTTTTCCAAATGAGTTGTTGAGATTCATATGTATTTTGTTTGCTGCATGAATCTCATATAAGAGGCTATTAAACTATCTTATAATAATAGCAAATATAATAAAAGTAATAATAACAGCTTACATTTATTACTTATTATATGCAATGCAGTATGCTAAGAATTTTATATGCAATATTTCTTTTAATTGTCCCCCAAATCTGAAATATAAGCATTTTTTATATATTTTGAAGATGGAAAAACTGAATTTCAGAGAAAGTAAGTCAGAAGAAATGATAATTACTCTGAAATTATCTGAAAGCATATTCTCAAGCTAATTTGAAAATTGAAATAATACTTTTTAAGATAACAGTGTTATTTACATTTAAGTATCAATTGCTAAGGAATAGGAGCATGAAACATATTGACCCTGTTTTTTAAAAATTTTTTAACACTTTTATTTTTTGAGAGAGAGATACAGTGCAAGTGGGGGAGGGGCAGAGAGAGAGGGAGACACAGAATCCGAAGCAGGTTCCAGGCTCTGAGCTGTCAGCGCAGAGCTCGACGCAGGGCTCGGACTCACAAGCTGTGAGATCATAACCTGAGCCAAAGTTGGAGGCTTAACCAACTGAGCCACCCTGGCACCCCCATATTGACCCTGTTAAAGGAGATTCGGTGCCATCCCATCCGAGAGGAAATTCCTTGGCATTTGTGAGACCAGATGAGACTTCCTATGAGACTCTGGTTCAAATCTTTTCTCCTCCTCCTATTTACTGTCACCAGATCAGGGGTTGTGTTGTTTTGTTTTGTTTTGTTTTGTTTTGTTTTGTTTTGTTTTGTTTTGTTTTGTTTTGTTTTTAATAGGGCAGCTTCCTTCTCCTTGGCTATCAGAGAGCTCTGTCCATGGTTTAATGGCCCATGTAAAGCAGAGAAAAGGGACAGGCTCCAATTGGAATGTGAGAAAAGTTCAGGGACTGAGCCATGGGGCACTAAAAAGAATTGTCCTTTAAGAACATAACAAATGTAGAAACACTGCTTTCCCCAAATCCTGTTTTATTAACCTTTATCAACTGCTGAGAAACTGGGACATGATGGGATTTTTAAACCTTCCTGTCAGCAGCAAAAGGGTAATGCTTGTTATGATTGCTATTTGGCAAAACCCCAGCCTCTCATTCCAAAATGTCTCAAATTAACTTTGTTCGGAACTGATTAGAGAGCACAAAGACTACAGGGGTATTTTTGCCACCTCTGTGTCATATGTAGGTGAGAAATATTTGTCGCTCTCCATATAAAAACCATCTACGTATGCTGTTCAATGGCTGGCACAGTATTTACTAACACTGAGCTAATGCAGAAAGTTGCAGGGAGGTCATTGAGAATGCACTGCAGTCTAAATGAAAATTATGAAATTTCACTTTCCCCTCCTTTACTCATTGGAAAAGAAAATCAGTTTCCCGTTATTAACAACTTTTGACATTTCCCTACAGTTTTAATCCTGTCCATGAGAACCATTGTTTTTCCTCCAATGATAACGCATCCTAAGGTGTGACCGTGCAAACTAACATGGCTGACTGTGGATACATCTGAAAGAAATACAGTTTGTTAAAAGGGTCAAAGGCAGGGGCGCCTGGATGGCTCAGTCGGTTAAGCATCCGACTTTGACTCAGATCGTGACCTGGCAGTTCTTGGGTTCGAGTCCCGCGTCATGCTCTGTGCTGACAGCTCAGAGCCTGGAGCCTGCTTCCGATTCTGTGTGGCCCTCTCTCTGCCCTCTGCCCCTCCCCCACTCGTGCCCTCTCTCTCTCTCTCAAAAATAAATAAACATAAAAAAAATTAGAAGGTCAAAGGCAAATTTCTATTTCAGACTCTAAACCTTCCTAAGCAGTGTGTTAGCTTTTTAGCATTAGAGCCTAGAGTCTAGGGCGAGGGTGTCAGAGTCAGCCTTCAGGGTTTGAATTCTGACTCCACTGATTGTTAGTCATTTACTCTCTCTGCCTCTATTTTCTCATCTGAAAAGTGGAGATAATAATCATATAATAGCTACCTTATTAAGATATTATAAAATTAAATACATGCTACCTAGTAAGAGTGTTTGCTGTTATTGTCATTGATGAGGTGACACAGAAATGAGGGATCTAGATCTAGGTACTGGTCCAGTTTCACTGTTAGTAAAACTGTGACCTTGAACAAAGTATCTGACTTCACCTCACTGGGTCTTAAGTTCCCCATCCACAGCTTGGATGCATATCTCCATGTTTGAGGATGACATAAAAAAATTCTGGTAAAGTGCTTAGCATAGCATCTGGCACCAAGCAAACCAAGAGAATCACTTACCATTAATATCATTTTGTGAGTGTGTGTAAGAATAACTTATATATTTGTCAATATGAATGAGAAGAATTTGCATTTTCTAGAATATAAATGAGATTAAGTGACTTTTTTATGTGTTTACTAGTCATTTGCATGTTTTTTTCCATGAATTATCCCTTTACAACCTTTGCCTGATTATTCATTAGCTTGTTTCTGGTTTTACAGTGATTTGTAGAAATATACATATGTGTTTTAATATTCACTGAATGTTTGTTTCCCTCCCAAATTCATATGTTGTAGCCCTAACTCCAAGTGTGGCTGTGTTTGGAGATAGGGTCTTTAAAGAAATAATTAAGGTTAAATGTGGTTATAAGGGTAGGACCACGATCCATTAGGATTGGTGTTGTTATAAGAAGAGACACTGGAGAGCTTACCGTCTCTCTGCCATATGAGGCCACAGTGAGAAAGTGGCCATCTACAAGTTAGGAAGAAAGCTCTCACCAGAGTTCAACCATGCTGGAACCCTGATCTCAGACTTCCAGGCTCCAGAATTGTGAGAAAATGAATTATGTTGCTTAAGGCATCTGGTCTGTGGTATTGTGTTATGGCAGCCCAAGCAGATGAATATATTCATTGAATATATTCCATTGAATATTATTGAAAATATTTTTTATTTGTACTAAATGTATAACCTATCTTTGTTTATCAGACTTTATTTATGGTAGTTGGCAATCTACAGGTGTGTGTGTGTGTGTGTGTGTGTGCGCGCGCACGTGCGTGCTTTATGAAGATAAACCTATCAGACCTTTTCTTTATGACTCCTGAGTTGTTTGTCATTCTCAGGGATGTCAAAAGTTATAATGCTCATATCCTAGATCTTCTTCCAGTACTTTCATGGTTTTGAATTTTCATGTTTTGATATTTAATCCACCTGGAATGTTTTCTGCGTGTTGTGAGATTATTATCAGATGTTTGCCATCATATCGAAAACCAATTATACAACCACAGTTTACTCAACAGATCATTGTTTCACCACTGATTTGAAAACTTGACTTTAATATAAAATAAACATACTAAAGTCTATCTGAATTCTTAGGTATATCAGATAGATCTATCTCCTCTAGTAGTAAATCATCTTTTACTGCTACAAGTGGGTAGAGCACAATCCCATTCAAATGTCTTAGCATATCCTAGTCTGATATATATTTTATTCATTTTATTTTATTATTCTATATTTATTTTATTTTATCAATTTTTCAGTGGTTATTTTTAAATATTCAAAGACTTTAAAAACTATTAAAACTCCTGGTCTAAATTAACAAGTAAGGAAACAGTTAAAATACTGCCTTCATCTATTTAGCCTACAGAAGGTAATTATGGTGACTGCTTAGTTTCCAAGAGAGTATTATACAATAACCACCATAGAGTAGTAATTAAGAACACGGACTCTGGAGCCATATTGCCTAGGTTCAAATTCCAGATCTGCCATTTATCAGCTGTACAACTGTGGAAAAGTTATTTAACTTCTTGGCACCTTAATTTCCTCATCTATCAAATAGTATTAATAATACTTTTGTCTCAAGCTATAGTGTAGATTAAACAAATTGATATATGGAAATCCCTTAGGCAAAGTTACTGGCATAGACTGTGATCAGTGGTAAATGTTGGTCAGCTAAAGTAACTGCTTTGGAAAGTTATTTCTCCTTCCTGAGAAATAAGAAATGATCTCTCAGGGCACTTAGCATTGACTACAAATCCCAATTCTGTCAGTGATGCAATTTGGAGCATGAGTGGAACCCAAGTTGGGATCCTTTGGGTTAATTCCTCTAGGCCATATACAGCAAAGCATTTCCCTCAAATACTCTGGAGATTCAGAGTCTCAAACATGTTTGCTCCCCAAGTCATCACATTTATTAATATCTTTGTCATATTTTCCAGAAGCAGGAACTTCTAGCAGATCTTGCTCTACAAAAGGCAGTATTTCTGTAAGAAGTGGATCTAGGCCACTTTAGTCTGTCCTCTGATGTTCACCTCAGTATCATTCTATCTACTTGATAATATCTTTGAGGTCAAATTCCTAAAATAGTATTTTTCTTTAACTTTAGGAGCATTGTAGAGTAAAAAGACTGCTAAAGATACAAGATCAAAGTGAGGCATGATGCACAACATGGTTGGGCTTATCAGCATTCCTAAATGTGCTCAAGGCAAAAGCATTCCAGAGAAACATAAATAATAGCCATCATCGCTATCATTTGTTGACCTCTGACTATATGCTGGTCCATGTGTTCGATACACATTATCTTACTTAATTCTAACAAAACTCTTGTGATGCTGACATTATTATCTCTTTTTTATAAAGGTGGAAAGAGAAGTTCGTATAAATTAAGTGACTTTCTGAAGGCAACAGCTAGTAAGTTTCAGAGCTGGATTTGAACCCAAAATAAGGGGGCGGTTTACTCTATTTTTTATTTTCTTAGTAATATAGTATACATTTACTAATTACATTTATCAGAAAGGATAAAATAGAGGAAGATTGCAATGGAGTAGGAGGACCCTAGGCTCACCTTGTCCCACAAACACAACAGATGACTATCAAATCATCCTAAATACCCCAGAAATAGATCTGAAGACCAACAGAACAAACTCCACAACTAAAGGAAGAGCAGGAACCACTATAAAGAAGGTAGGAAGTCTGGAGACATGGTTTAGGGGAGAAACGGATCCCAGTTGCTATGGAGTGAGGGAGCCATGGTCATGGAGAAGGAAAAGAGAGAGGAGCACACAGGTGAATGCACTAGGAAGACATTTCCCTAAAGCCACTGGCTTGGAAAACAAGGGGGCTGAATTTTATGAGTTCTTGCAACCAGCAGGGCTTAAAGCTTGGAGTTTTATACATCAGTGGGCATGGCTTAGATAGAGCCCAGAGAGGACTGAGCTGCTCCTGGAGAGAAGGCAGTCAAAGAAGCAAGGTGCATACAGTGTGGAGACAATATCGGTAGAGTGCCTGGGGCACTCAATGGGGGAGATTATTCACTATTTTCAGAGTGTGCCTCTGAAACATTCATGGAGCACCTCTTTGAGAACAAAGGAGCTGGCCAGCATCATTTCCCTCCCCCACCTCTCAGCATAAACACAGAGCCACCTGTGGGAAGCAGCATGGCATTGAAACTGGCAGCCTAACTTACTAACACCAAAGTACCACTCCCTGTGCTCTGGAAGAACTGCCCTTCTCAGTCACACTTGCCTCAGTCCCAGCACAGCAGGCCCCTCTCCCAGAAGACCAGTGCAAACTCCTGCTCACAACACCTCTCCCAGCCAGAATTTTGCAGTGCCTCAGTTCTAGTGGAGGTGGGGACAAGTTTCATTTCACAAGCAGACCAGAGCACACCTAATTAAAACTTGCTACATTCAGGTCGGTGACCAAACACTGCCTACAGCAAGCAAGGAGAGCCTCTGCTTATGACTGGCCAGGACACAATAGCAAAGGGCATGCAGCAAACACCTGAGACACTTCCTGAAGCTCCAGGCCCTGGGAACTACATGACCTTTTCTTCATAAGACCCTTACTTTCAAGAGCAGGAGACATAACTGGCTTTCCTAACACAAAGAAGAAGGCAGAGACTTAGACAAAATGCTAAAACAGAAGAATTTATCCCAAGTGAAAGAACAGGGTAAGGCCATGGCAGAGATCTAAGTGAAACAGATATAAGTAACATGCCTGATGGAGAATTTAAACCAATGATCACAAGGCTTGAGAAAACCATAGATGCTATCAGTGAGACCCTTACCAGAGAGATAAAAGAGTTAAAAAAAAGAAACCATCAGAAACGAAGAGTGCAATAAATGGGACTAGAAACACACTTGATACAATAAATGGTAGGTTGGAAGAAGCAGAGGAATGAATTAATGCCTAGAAGACAAAGTAATGGAAAGTGATGAAGCTGAACAAAATAGAGATAGAAGAATTATGCAAAACCAGATTAGACTTAGGGAACTCAGTGACTCCATCTAATATAATAACAGTTGTATTATAGGAGTCATAGAAGAAGGAGAGAGAGAAAAGAGAGCAGAAAATTTATTTGAAGAAATAAGAGCTGAAAACTTCCATAATCTGGGGAAGGAAACAGACATCCAGATCCAGGAGGCACAGAGAACTCCTGTCAAAATCAACAAAAGCAGACCAACAGCAAGACATACTGTAATTAAATGTGTAAACTATAATGATAAAGAAAAAAAATTTTAAAAGCAGAAAGATAAAATAAGTCATGAATTTACAAGGGAAAACCCATAAGGCTAGCTACAGATCTCTCCACAGAAACTTGTTAAGCCAGAAGGGAGTGGCATGATATATTCAAAGTGCTGAATGAGAAAAATCTGAAGCCAAGAATACTCTATCCAGTAAAGCTATAAATCAGAATAGAAGAAGAAATAAAGAGTTGTCCAGACCAACAAAACCTCAAGGAATTCACGACCACTAAACCAGCCCTGCAAGAAATATTAAAGGGGCTCTTTGAGTGAGAAGGAGAAACCAAAACTGATAGTGTAAAGGCAGGAAACAAAAAAGCAGTAAAAAAATAAATATTTCTGTAAAAATCAGTCAAGGAACTCACTCACAAAACAGGATATAAAATGTAATAACATATATCTAAAAAGTGAGGAAGAGAGGAGAAAAGAATGAGTTCAAACTTGAACAATCATCAACTTAATATAGACTGCTATTTGCAGAAGAGGTTTCATATAAACCAAAAGGTAACCATATATAGAAAACCACTGATAAATATGCAAATAAAGAGAAGGAATTCCAAATATAGCACTAAAGAAAATAGGAAAGCATAAAAGAAAGACAAGAAAGGATCTGAAAAAATCTCCAGAAACAACCACAAAACAAGTAATAAGTTGGCAATAAATACATATCTATCAATAATTACTTTGAATGTAAAAAGACTTAATGCTTTCATCAAAAGACATAGGGTGTCAGAATGTATAAAAAACAGGACCCATCTATATATACTGCCTATCAGAGACTCATTTTAGACCTAAAGACACCTGCAAATTGAAAGTGAGGAGAACGGAGAAACATTTATCATGCAAATGGATATCAAAAGAAAGCCTGAGTAGCAATACTCTATTGGACAAACTAGACGTTAAAACAAACACTGTAACAAGAGGCAAAGAAGGGCACTATATAATAATAAAGGGGACAATCCAACAGAAAGATACAACAATTGTAAATATGTATGTACCGAATAAGATAGTACCCCGAATATATAAATAATTAATAATGGGCACCTGGGTGGCTCAGTCAGTTAAGTGTCCAGCTTTGGCTCAGGTCATAATCTCATGGTTCCTGGGTTTGAGCCCTGTGTCAGTCTCTGTGCTGACAGCTCAGAGCCTGGAGCCTGCTTCAGATTCAGTGTTTCCTTCTCTCTGCCCCTCCCCCACTCATGTTCTGTCTCTGTCTCTCAAAAATAAATAAATATTTTTTTTAATTTTAAATAATTAATAAACATAAAGGAGCTCAATGACAATAATACAATAATAGTGGGCAACTTTAACACTCCACTTACAACAATAAACAAATCATCTAAAAAGAAAATAAATAAGGAAACAATGGACTTGTTGAGTTTGGATTGTTTATTTCCTTTTTTGAGAGAGAGAGAGAGAGAGAGAGAGAGCACTTGCTGGGGAGGGGAAAAGGGAGAAGGAGAGAGAGAATCTTAAGCAGGTTCCATACCCAGTGCTGAGCCCAACTTGGGTCTCGATCTTATGACCATGAGATCATGACCTGAGCCAAGATCAAGAGTCAGACACTTAACCAACTGAGCCACCCAAGTGCTCCAGGAAACAATGGCTTTGAATGATACACTGGACCAGGTGGACTTAACAGATATATCATAATATTCCATCCTAAAACAGCAGAATACACATTCTTTTCAAGTGAACATGAAACATTCTCCAGAATAGATCACATATTGTGTCACAAAATGAATATAAAAAGATTTAAGTCATAGCATGCACCTTTTCTGACCACAACACTATGAAACTAGAATTCAACCACAAGAAAAAAATCTGGAAGACCATAAATATATGTAGGTTAAATGACATGCTACTAAACAATGACTGGGTCAATCAGAAAATCAAAAAAAAAAAAAAACTAAAAAAATACATGGAGACAAATGAAAATGAAAACATGATAGTCCAACAACTTTGGGATACAGAAAAAGCAGTCCTAAGAGGGAATAGGTAGCAACACAGAACGACCTGAAGAAGCAAGAAAAATGTCAAATAAACATCTTAGCCTTACACCTAAAGGAGCTAGAAAAAGAATAACAATTGAAGCCTAAAGCCAGAAGAAGGAAAATAATATTAGAGCAGAAATAAATGATATAGAAATGAAAAAACCAATAGAATAGATCAACATACCAGCAGCTTGTTATTTCAAAAAAATTAGTAAAATTGTTAAACCTCTAGCCAGACATAATAAAAAGAAAAGAGAAAGGACTCAAATAAATAAAATCACAAAAGAGAGAGGAGAAATAACAACCAACACCACAGAAATACAAAGGATTATAAGAGAATATTGTGAAAAGCAATATGCCAACAAATTGAACAACCTGGATAAATTCCTAGAAACATATAAAGTACCAAAACAGAAACAGGAACAAATAGAAAGTTTCAATAGACTGATAACCAGCAAGGAGATTGAATCAACATCCACCAAATAAAAGTCCAGGGCCAGATGGATTCACAGGCAAACTCTACCAAACATTTAAAGAAGAGTTAATACCTATTCTTCTCAAACTATTCCAAAAAATAGAAAAGGAAGGAAAACTTCCAAATTCTTCTATGAGCCCAGAATTACCCTGAGAGCAAAACCAGGTAAAGACACCACTAAAAAAGAGGACGACAGGCCAATATCTCTGATGAACATGGATGCAAACATTCTCAATAAAATACTAGCAAACCAAATCCAACAATACATTAAAAAAATCATTCATCGCTATCAAGTGCAACTTACTCCTGGGTTGCAGGAATGGTTCAATATTTGCAAATCAATCAACATGATACATCACATCAATAAGAGAAAGGATAGGAGCCATCTGACCATTGACAAATCACAACATCCATTTCATGATAAATCCCTCAACAAAGCAGGTTCGAGGGGGAACATACCTCAACATAATAAAAGTCATATATGAAAAAACCACAGCTCATATCATCCTAAATGGGGAAAAAGTGAGAGCTTTTCCTCTTTGGTCAGAACCAAGACAGGGATGTCCACTCTCATCACTGTTACTCAACATAGTACTGGAAAGCATAGCCACAGCATTCAGAAAAGAAAAAGAAATAAAGGGCATCCAAATTGTCAAGGAAGAAGTCAAACTTTTACTATTTGCAGGTGGCATGATACTTTATGTAGAAAATCCAAAAGAATTCATCAAAAAACTGCTAGAAAGAATAAACAAATTCAGTAAAATTGAAGGAACCAGCCGAATGAAGTCTCATTCTGCGCTGCCATGAGGACAAAGGTCCTGAAGGAACCAGCCGAATGAGGTCTCATTCTGCGCTGCCATGAGGACAAAGGTCCTCTCTCGGGAATCACTGCAAGGCAGTGACCCGTCGCCAAACCGCCTGCTGCTAGTTTTGCTTTTACTCTCTATTCTCCTTTTCACCTATGGGGAAGCCTGGAAACTGGAGACATATGTAAAATATTTACTAGATCCTAATGATAGGATGTGTATGTGGAGTGATTGGGGTCCTTATACTAATTATGGGATGAGGGGACTTTGCCAGAGGAAATTGAAAGGGGGTTTTCAATCACCTTGTATTGGGTTCATTTATAATCAGAAATATTATTCTGTGAGTCATCTTACTAGTACTAGATATACTGCTTGGAAAGTTCCTTGGAAATTAGTCAAAGATATGTTTGGATGTTGCCCCTGGCAATGTATTGTGTTCTAAGTTTATGACTAATCCTAAAGGTTGCCATTGTGAAGTGTACAATGGATTAGAAGACAACCTGTACCCTAATATGAACACAACAACATTGTAAAGCTTCTTAGAAAAGTTATCATGACCCTGAGAACCTGGTGAACCTTACACGAGAATTGTAATAAGATAAATGACCCTGTTTGTGACATTGTTAAAGATTTCTTTTCATTGTATCTACCTTATGTAAATTGAGGAAATAACCTTTGAGGAACTTTCTGTGAACTTTGTACCTTCTCCTTTCCCTGCTAATAATCATGTTGTATAATCATGTGAGACTATATATGTCGGTGCACACATGCCTGTCTAGGCCTATCATGTAGAATTAGTTATCCCCCACCTGTTAAGACTCCGGTCCCCAAGTGATAAATAACTCCTTCGCTACCTACAATAAAAGCTGATGTGCAGAAACTGAAGTGTGACTTCCTTCGCCGACGTCCACCCATCCCATCAGGAACCCTGACTGCTGGAGCTGGTCTCCGGCATAAAATCATAAGATAAAAAAATCAATGTACAGAAATCTGTTGTATTTTTGTATATCAATAATGAAGCAGCAGAAAGAGAAATTAAGGAAACAATTAAATTTATAATTACACCAAAACCCATAAGATACCTAGGAATAAACCTAACCAAAGATAAAAGAGGTGAAAGACCTGTACTATGAAAACTATAATGCACTGATGAAAGAGATTGAAGATGAGACAAAGAAATGGAAAGGCATTCCATGCTCATGGACTGGAAGGAGAAATATTATTAAAATGTCTACTCTACACATTTAATGCAATCCCTATCAAAATATAGACAACAGTTTTCACCGAGCTAGAACAAATAATCCTAAAATACGGATGGAACCACAAAAGACCCCAAATAGCCAAAGAAACCTTGGAAATTAAAAACAAAGCTGGAGGCATCACAATTCTGGACTTCAAGTTATATTACAAAGCTATACTAATCAAAACTGTATGGTAGTGGCACAAAAATAGACACATAGATCAATGGAACAGAATAAAAAGCCAGAAATGAGCCCATAATTATATGGTCAATTTATCTTTGACAAATCGGGAAAGAATATTAAATGGGAAAAAGAACTTCTTCTCAACAAATGATGTTGGGAAAACTGGACAGCAACATGAAAAAGAATGAAAACGGACCACTTTGTTACACCATACACAAAAATAAATTCAAAATGGATTAAAACTGGGGTGCCTGGGTGGTTCAGTCAGTTAAGTGTCTGACTTTGGCTGAGGTCATGATCATACAGGCTCTGTGCTGACAGATTGGAGCCAAGAGACTGCTTCGGATTCTGTGTCTCTCTTTCTCTCTGCCCCTGGAGACAGCTCGTGCTGTCTCTCTCTGTATCTCAAAAGTGAATAAACGTTAAAAAAATTTAATGTTATAAAAATGGATCAAAAACCTAAATATGAGACCTGAAACCATAAAAATTCTAGAAAAGAACACAGTAACTTCTTTGACATCAGCCATAGGAACTTCTTTGTAGATATGTCTCCTGAGGAAAGGGACACAAAAGCAAAAATAAACTATTGGGACTACCTCAAAATAAAAGTCTTCTGCACAGCAAAGGAAGCAATCAACAAAACTAAAAGGCAACCCATGGAATGGGAAAAGATATCTGATGTATCTTATAAAGGGTTAGTATCCAAAATATATAATGAATTTATACAACTCAACACCCAAAACACAAACCATCCAAATAAAAAATGGGCAGAACACACGAATAGACACTTTTTCAACAAAGACATCTGGATGGCCAACACACGAAAAGATGCTCAACATCGCTCATCATCAGGGAAATACAAATCAAAACCATGAGATACCACCTCACACCTGTCAGAATGGCTAAAATCAATAACATAAGGAACAACAGGTGTTGGTGAGGATGCAGAGAAAGGGGAACCCCCTTGCACTATTGGTGGGAATGCAAACTGGTGCCGCCACTGTGGAGAACAGTATGGAGTTTCCTCAAATAGTTAAAAGTAGAACTACCCTACGATCCAGCAATCGTACTACTAGGTACTTATCCACAGAATACAAAAAGACTAATTCCTAAAGGGATACGTGCAGGGGCGCCAGTCAGTTGAGCATCCAACTCTTGATTTTGGCTCGGGTCATGATCGTAGTGGAATTGAGCCCTACATTGGGCTCTGTGCTGTGCATGGAGCCTGCTTGAGATTTTCTCTCTCCCTCTTCCCCCTCCCCTGCTCATGCTCTTTCTCTCAAAAATCAAAATAAATAAATCATTTAAAAAATTGGGGCACCTGGGTGGCTCAGCTCATTAAGCGTCCAACTCTTAATTTCAGCTTAGTTCATGATCCCAGGGTGGTGAGATTGAACCCCACGTCAGACTCTACTCTGACAGGTTGGAGCTTGGATTCTCTCTTCTCTCTCTCCCTGTCCCTCCTCCATTCATGGCCTTTTTCTCTCTCTCAAAATAAATAAACTTAAAAAAAATAAAAATTAACAATTAAAAAATTAAAAAAGGGATACATGCACCTCAATGTTTATAGCATCATTGTCTACAATAGTCAAATTATGGAAACAGCTCAAGTGTCAATCAGCTGATGAATGGATAAAGAAGATTTTATATATATATATATATATATATGTATATAGATTCATATATGATGGAATATACTCAGCCATCAAAAAGAATGAAATCTTGCCATTTGCAATGACATAGATGGAGCTAGAATGTATTTTGCTAAGCAAAATAAGTCAGTAAATGTATTTTGCTAAGCAAAATAAGTCAGTAAAAGTATTTTGCTAAGCGAAATAAGTCAGTAAAAGAAAGACAAATACCATATAACTTTACTCATATGTGGAATTTATTTATCAAACATAACAAATGATCAAAGAGAAAAAAAAGAGGCAAACCAAGAAACAAACACTAACTATGGAGAGCAAAGTGATGGTTATCAGAAGGGAGGTGGGTTGAGGATGTGTGAAATAGGTGATGGGGATTAAGGAGGGCACTTGTGATGAGCACCAGGTGATTTATGGAAGTGAGGGATCACTATATTGTACACCTGAAATTAATATTATACTGTATGTTAATTAACTGGAATTTTAATAAAAAATAAGAAAAAGAAAGGATAAAATAAGTTTGTACTCCTCTATCACACAAAAATAAATAATATTCTGCATGGTTTAAAGATGAAGATGTTAAAATAAAATTAATATAGATATTTTGAAAACTTATGTATAATCTAAGAGTCAAGAAAACTCTCTATTCAAACTGGAAACCCAGACACTATAGAGGAAGGATTGGCATAATTGAGTACTTAAAATAAAATCATATGGCCTAAGTAAAGGTAAAATCAGAAGACAAATGATAGAGAAAAATGTATTTGTAGTACCTATTACAGATAAAAGGTTCATATCTAACATATGTATGTTATTAATGTAAAACAAAAATTTCCTATACATTAATAAAAAAACCCAAACACCTGACTTGAAAATGGTTCAAAAGTATAAGAAAGGTTCACAGAGGAAGAAATTCACTTTGCCAATGAACAAGTGCAGTTACTCACTAACCTCACTAACAGGGATACTGAAATTAAAATAACAAAGGAATGTCACTTTAGGACCATTAAATGTTATCACATATTGGTGGGGGGTGGTAGAGGGTAATATGTTACCTCATACATTTGCTGAGGGATATGTGAAGTAGTAAAGGCATTTGGAATTCAGTCTGGTAGCATCTGCTAAAATTAAGAGTTCACACAAAATTTAATTAATCAATTCCACTTCTCATGCCCTATTCCATAGAAATAGAAGCGCAAATATATAATGATGAATATAAACAAAATACATTACACACACACACACACACACACACACACACACACACACTCAGATTAATTGTAACATTGTTTGTAGTGGCCAAAAAACTGGAATCAACTTGAATGTCCTCAGTAAAAGAATGGTTTAACAAGTTGTCTTTCGTTCAAACCATCACATTTTACATATCTACTTTAAAAAGTGTGTCAGGTCCATACCAGATGATGTGGAAAAGTTTCTGTGAAGTGTTTCTAAGCGAGAAAAACCAGATGTGGTAAAGAGTAAAATAGTGCTCCTATACGTTTGTATGCATATGTATATATGTTACATTATTGTATGAATATAGAGAAAGAGACAGAAAGGTTCACACCAAGCTTTTAACCAGTTTCTAGGGGGAAACGAAATGCAAAAACTCTATAGAGTTAAAGGTTTTCTCAACATTAAAAATATATGTAAAATCACTTTAATTGTGTAAATGTATATTTAAGTGTTTATGTCAGCGTAGAGCCACGTACAGAAAGATAGTTGCCAAAATTGTGCATATTGCAGGGTGTTTTAGGTTTTAGGGTTTATGGGTGTTTTATCTTTCTTCCTGATATTTTGAATTTTTAACAAGAAGACTTTTAAATGGTTTTAACATTTTCTAAAGCAAATATTACAGAGAAGATTAAGGAAATGATCCAGTATGTAATACAATGACTTGATTGTCTACTCCTTCCAGTCGTTCAGCAATGCACTGGACAGCCACCATGACATTGTGTTAGGTGTGTTAGGGTGGTTGGGGTTGCAAAGATGGATGAAACATGCTCCTTGCTGTTGAATACTGTATTTTGGGAGGGGGGATAAATATGTAAATGAATAATTCTCATGCAGTGTGGCAATTGCTTTAAAGTATTTGTAGGACAATAAGAACAACAGACTCTGCTGGAATTGGTGGCAAAGAGGCTTCAGAGGAATCACCTTTTGAGTTTAGCCTTGAAGAATGAGTAAGCTCTAATCACTTACGAGACAAAGGTGGAGAGGGGAAAACAATCCCTTCAAAGAAGGAAACAACATCTCGTTCCATTTCATTTGCCATCAAGGATGTCGAGGAAGCTGTAAACAGCTTATGAATTTTAGTCTTAAATGATGATAATGCACAAAGATGGACAAATATCAGAGACCAAAGAGAGAAAATAAAACCATCATGGGAATAAGGGACTTGGGAAGAGTTCTTCTAATCAGGAAGTAATAAAATGAGAACTTTCTTTGAAAAATGCAAGCAGATTTTTCTGAAGGAAGAAAAACTCAGAGATGCAGTTCATGGAAAGAAGCAATTATCAAAGCAATCTGACTATGCTCAGCAGGTTATGTTTGCAGTTAGGAAAGAGTATAGGTTGCTGTTCATTTAGGGCCTTGTGGAAGGAGGTCAGAGAAAAAAAGATATTCAAGCGATGATTCATCAGGTATTAAGAGAGAATGTTAGAGATCAGCCATTACTGCCACTTCATTATATAAATTAATCATAAGCCAGACACAGACATCTACTGTGAAGTATCTAAAGGTAATGGAATGCCTCACCTTTGAGGGAAAGTGCCCCCAAATACTTGTGTCTTCAAGAAAACCAAACAAGGGCTCAGTAGTCATGGGTTAACAGCAGCTCACACAAGCCACATTAGGTCTTGGGGAGTGGAGGAGAAAGAAGGAAGAAGAAGCACTATTATTTATTTATTTATTTATTTATTTATTTATTATTTATAGTATTGATGATAGTAACAGACGCCGTTTAATCAAATGCTTCTTATGGGTCTCATATAGGGTCAGGTGTTTCATATAAATTACCTCACTCAATCCCAAAGTGACTCTAAGACACAGACACATATCATTTCCATTTCACAGATAAGGAAACTAAATCTTCGAGAAGTGAAGAGGTTTAGGCAGTGAAGCTGTAAATGGAGATCGGACTTCAAACCATATGCTTCAAACTGCTCTGTTCGACACTCAGTTGTATTCCCTCTGTCACAATCCCAGTCCCAGCCACCATCATCTCAACCTTGTATTGTTGTAACAGGCTGTCGCCTCTCTAGTACTACACAGCCCATAACATCCGTGAACTTCCAAAACATAATTCAGACTACATCACTTTCCCGTATCAAACCATCCAGGGGCTCTCCACTGCACACAAAATAAAATGCAAGTTCTCACCCTGTTAAGTTCCTGTTCCCTGTGCAGCCTCGTCTCTGCTAGCCTCTCTGGTTTCAGTCATTATCTCTACTCTGCCCCTGTCTCCGTACTCCAGTTATACTCGCCCTTTTCTATTCCTCAGCACATTGTTCTTGTTCTTACCTCATAGCATTGCTACTTGCTGTTTTTTCTCCCGAAAATGTTCTCCTTTAAAGTCTTCACCATCACATTGTTCTCATTATTCAGTTCTCAATTATCTCATTATTCAATTATCTCAACTATCTCATTATTCAGTTCTCAATTCAAATATTAACTCCTCAGAAAAGGTTTCCCCACACCCCCTACCTAAAGCAGCTGTCCTCTGCCCCACACCAACACTCTTAACTACCTCTTCTCCCATAAAAAATGTAATTACTTGATGGCAGGGAATCAGACTTTATGTTCTTCACTGTGAGCTCAGGACCTAGAACAATGTCTGATACATAGTAGGCACTCAAGACATATTTGTTTCCTGAAATACCGGTATCCTTCTTAAAGTGCCATACTCACATGCCTAATATCTATCTATCTATCTATCTATCTATCTATCTACCTCTCTCTCTCTATATCAAATCTATATATCATCTGCATATCATCTATCTCTCCATCTTTGTATCTACCTATATCTATCTATCTATCATCTATCTATCTATAACATTGATTTTATGTGGAGTATGTGAGCTTGCAGAAGTGGGATGTATACTCCCCCAATCAAAATTTGGTTTGAATTTCAAGACTAATGATGCCACACATAGACCAAGAAGGTACAAAAAGGATTATTATTCACATAATGAGTTATGCATCAAAAATAGAGTCAAACAAATAATAGTAACTATGTGAAGTGATGAATAATTAGGTGGTTGTCGTTATTTCACTATATGTATGTATATCAAAACTTTAAATTGAACACCTTAAATGCATACAGTATTTGTCCGTTTTACTTCAGTAAACCTGAAAAAAATGGAGTCAGGCTCTACTACAATTCATCCCTGATGTTTGATAACTAAGATATCTCATGGTATATTTAACGTAATTTGGACTTGTTTATGTAAGCCATTGTGGAACCTGCAGCCTGAGATCAGTAAGAGAGGTTATATTCCACTGAATATTTTGTTCATGAGCCCACCATTGTATATTCTGAGGACTGAAATGAATGCCTTGGTCGTTATCAATGTGTGGAACTCCAAAGATGATAAGCAGTGCCATGGTGAGACTTTGTATTGTGTCTTTAATATGTGCATAGAAATGTGTGACCTTAATTTGTATTTTAGGTATTTGTGAAGCAAGAGATTCTAAGGGTTCTTTACCCCAAATGAGACAACTTTAGATAAGACATTGTTTGCATTGGCCAGACCAGATGGTCAGACAATTGGCACTGATCCAAAGATCTGTGCAGATGATGCCAATTGTTGGCCAAGACATCCAGTGCTAAGAGGACTGCCTAAAGTTAGGCCAATTGAACTAACCCTTGGGTCCTGTCCTTTGTCAGGAACATCCTGATGGAGGGAGGAAAAGCAGCAGCTCTCAAGCAAGCTCCATTAAGTGTGACAGTGATAATATCATTGGTTAAGTGAATGAACTCCCTTTGGTATTCACTCTGTTGATCTTAAGGGGCTCCCGGGTATTCAAAGTTTTTAAGAGAGAGATAATCTCTTCTAGCACTACGGCATCTGGCAAAAGATTGAGGACAGGGGAAGTTAACCCTCTCCTATAGGTGGGTTATGCAGAAAGCCCAGTTTTGGTTCCATCCTGTCGCAAGGGGATGTTATTAGCCATGTCGAGCTTGCAGAGTGCTGATCTCATGATCAAAGGCATCATGGACAGCTAGAAATGGAGAGTCATAGGTTCAGGACCTGAGAATGTCTATTTTTCCAGGAAAGTATATGCCATACTAATGGCATACAGCATTGGGCCAAGGAGGGCAATTCCTTGTATCAGAAGTGCATGGGCAACTAATGGTCATTATGGATGTTCCATAAAGGGACTCCAAGAAGTGTGAGAGAAGGTTGTTAAAGCTTCTGTAGTAAAAGAATCTCTGGGGGGCCTAATAGGAGTACGTGTTCTATATGAATTTAGACAGATTCTAGAGCCTTTTGTTGCAGGGCATCTCATTCAAGGTGAGCCTATTTTCTTACACAATTCACAAAAATAAACTCAAAATGGATAAAGGACCTGAATATGAGACAGGAAACCATCAAACCCTAGAGGAGAAAGTAGGAAAAAACCTCTCTGACCTCAGCCACAGCAACTTCTTACTTGACACATCTCCAAAGGCAAGAGAATTAAAAGCAAAAATGAACTATTGGGATCTCATCAAGATCAAAGGCTTCTGCACTGCAAAGGAAAAAAATCAACAAAACTAAAAGGCAACCGACGGAATGGGAAAAGATATTTGCAAATGACATATCAGATAAGGGGCTAGTATCCAAAATCTATAAAGAACTCACCAAACTCCACACCCAAAAAACAAATAATCCAGTGAAGAGTTGGGCAGAAAACATGAATAGACACTTCTCTAAAGAAGACATCCAGATGGCCAACAGGCACATGAAAAGATGCTCAACGTCGCTCCTCATCAGGGAAATACAAATCAAAACCACACTGAGATACCACCTCACGCCAGTCAGAGTGGCTAAAATGAACAAATCAGGAGCCTATAGATGCTGGCGAGGATGTAGAGAAACGGGAACCCTCTTGCCCTGTTGGTGGGAATGCAAACTGGTGCAGTCACTCCGGAAAACAGTGTGGAGGTTCCTCAAAAATTAAAAATAGATCTACCCTACGACCCAGCAATAGCACTGCTAGGAATTTACCCCAGGGATAGAGGAGTGCTGATGCAGAAGGGCACGTGTACCCCAATGTGTATAGCAGCACTTTCAACAATAGCCAAATGATGGGAAGAGCCTAAATGTCCATCAACCAATGAATGGATAAAGAAATTGTGGTTTATATACACAATGGAATACTACTTGGCAATGAGAAAGAATGAAATATGGCTTTTGTAGCAACGTGGATGGAACTGGAGAGTGTTACGCTAAGTGAAATAAGTCATACAGAGAAAGACAGATACCATATGTTTTCACTCTTGTGTGGATTCTGAGAAACTTACCAGAAGACCATGGGGGAGGGGAAGGAAAAAAAAAAGAGGTTAGAGAGGGAGGGGGCCAAACCATAAGAGACTCTGAAAAACTGAGAATAAACTGAGGGTGGATGGGGGGTGGGAGGGAGGGGAGGGTGGGTGATGGGCATGGAGGAGGGCACCTGTGGGGATGAGCACTGGGTGCTGGATGGAAACCAATTTGACAATACATTTCATATTTAAAAAAAGGTGAGCCTATTTTCAAGTAACAGAACAAAGGGACTTCGATACAATTTTTATTATGAGGAATGTTGCCTCCACAATCCAAAAAAATTGTCTAAAAGATTTTAGACTCCTTTTAACAATGAGGGTACTAAGAAGGCTACCAATCGTTTCTCGACACTGTCAGGACTGGAACAGCCCTTGGCTTACCAAACAGTTGTCAAGAATTTAACTGAGGTGGTAGAGCCTTGTACTATATGTGGAGGTAATGGGGCGTCCTCGCTCGTGAGTTCCTTTGTGGATATTTTGTGTCCTGAACAAGTGTGCCGTATGAATCTCCCCAAAGGATGTCACCAGTGTGATTCAAATCTCTTCGAAGGATGTCATCGTTGTGTCATCGTCATACCTGTACATCTGGGAAAAGCTAGATGTGGTTAAGATATTGCCTGCAAAGATTATATGAGATGACAGGAGTGGGAGAGGTACCCCACTGAGTACCCAGGGAAAGGTGTATTGTGTCCCCTTAAAGGTGAAGGTTAGGGATGCCTGGGTGGCTCAGTCAGTTAGGCATCTGACTTCAGCTCAGGTTATGATCACACGGCACGTGAATTCGAGCCGTGCGTCAGGCTCTGGGCTGACAGCTCAGAGCCTGGAGCCTGCTTGGGATTCTGTGTCTCCCTCTTTCCCTGCCCCTCCCCTGCTCATGCTCTGTCTCTCAAAAATAAATAAACATTAAAAAAATTTTAAAAAGGTGAAGGTTAACTACAGCTGAGAGACTGCTGAAATAGGCATTGAATAAAATATATTAGCCAAATACCTTGCTATGATGGCAAAGTATTTATGACTGATGGAATCAATAATTTCAATAATATTGCATATGGAATTCTAATGGGTGGGACCATGACATTAAAGGCATAAAAATTCACACTGAGATTCCATTCATGTACTCCAAGTTCAAGAACACAGTCAAATTTGACTGTTAAATGTAAAAGCAGTAGGAATAATCACACCTTGTCTAAATAGGTCTTATATAATGGGTTTCAATCCTTGAAGTCCCTGTTTTCAATTAGATTGGACCTTTTTAAAGAAAAAAATGGGGTAAAGGTGTTATTTTTAACTAGGGAGGAAGGTCCATAGGGTCGTATATTTTTCAAATTGGTAAGTGTCAGGGACTTCGTTTTATTACTCATTGGGTC
Organism: Felis catus; assembly: GCF_018350175.1. Classification (NCBI taxonomy): domain Eukaryota; kingdom Metazoa; phylum Chordata; class Mammalia; order Carnivora; family Felidae; genus Felis; species Felis catus. The sequence goes on along the minus strand of NC_058386.1, from coordinate 116,007,020 downwards.
AGACTGTCCACGTGCACTAGAGGATGTTTTAGGGCAATGAATGCTTTTGTGATGGACAATTTGGGCAACGCAACAGTTCTGATGGTTAAGTCCACTCATATCTATTTGTTTTTATTTTATGCTCAGTTAACTTCCTGGCTGCTTTTATCAGCTTGCCCAGTTGTGGACCAGGAGGTAAAGAGGAAGGAATAAGGCTTAGAAGCTGTCAAGAGTAAAACATCACAAATGGGATCAGATTCATTATTACACGCTGCCACCCCCCCCCATACATCACCCCTCTCCCCATCTGGACCCACTGATGTTGTAGCAAGTCCTTTCTTATTCTCCAGTGGGATAAAGTGTTATAGAGGAAATTTGTCTTCAGTCCCCAGTCCTCATCTAGTTCTTATTCCCAATGTCCAGCTAACTTTGGACTGGCTCTTCTGGGCCCCAAACTTGCAGGATTCCACCTCCCTCCCTTCTCATACATTTGCCTCCTCCCTTATCAATCACTTGCTGCTGCATTTCTTTCCTCCCCGCTCATCATCAGAGAACACACAGAAATACACACACATGTCCTTTGTACAACTTGTTGGTGTTTTAATCAGCAACATCAGCATACTTTATTTGGTCCTCTCACAGACAACCATTAACACAAAATTTTGATCCCAGAGATTTTTATGGAGACAGAACAGATGCTTCAAGATCTCTGACTCCTGGTACGCACAGGGAAGGGGGAGACAGGCTTTCTTAATCCTTCTTTGGCTGATTTTCATTCTTCTTTTTACCATGTCTGTGGTAACAGACTAGCATTATTGACTTTCTCCCTTTATTTCGTCTTTCCATAGTCAGTTTCCGGGCTAATTTAACCTTCCTGAGTATCTTCCTAATCTGGTAGGAAAACAAAGTGAGCACATAAAGACATTGGTTTGGGGGAAGAGAATGGAAAATACATGGGAAGGGAGGCTTTAAAAGAATGTGTGCATACTGAGGGGAGGGTTTGTGCCAGACAAGGGCATGATAGGGGTCTTGGGTGGGGAATCGATGGGGAAGAAGAGGAGGTACAAGAGTAGGGTAATCTGACCTTCTCCATCTCTTTGTCCTTGAGTTGACATGGGGTCTGCTCCCTCCCTTCGATGCTCAGAGTTTGTTCTTTTGCGTCTGAAGTTTCTGCTTCGGGATATGAGCTAGACTCCTCCAGAGCCTCAGTAATCTCTGCCATGTTGTAGCAACAGTGGCCCACTCCAGGGTTACTGACCTCTCTCTATATAGCCTTTGAGGACAATAAGGAGCCACACCCTTTGGCTTTGATTGGTCAGCAGGAAATTACTCCAGCCAATGGTAGCGCTGGAGTGACATGCCATCACAAAGCACCACAGAGCGCTGACAAATCCATGGGAGGAGGGGAAGAAAGCAGAGTCTAGATGCTCTGGTTAGAGAAAGGGGGAGCTTTCTCAACAACCCCTAAAGAGCCCTCTCAAACTGATCTGTTATTCTTTCTCATATCCTCTGGTTTAATTCTTATGGAACACATGGCAGGGAGAAGGTGATTCCTCCAAGTCATTCCTCATGGCCACTCCCATTCAGTGTTCCACTCTGTCGTCTCCCAGAACTCACTACTTGGTATTTTGTGTCTTCTTAATAAAGTTAGAACAGTTTTAAATATACAGAGTAAGTGTGAAAATAACAGAAAAGCCACATACCCCATGCCCAATTTTCCTTATTATTAATGTCTTACATTAGTATGATACATTTGTTACACTTAGTGAACCAACAGTGAAACTATTATTTAAAAAAAACTTTTGGGGCGCCTGGGTGGCGCAGTCGGTTAAGCGTCCGACTTCAGCCAGGTCACGATCTCGCGGTCCGTGTGCTCGAGCCCCGCGTCAGGCTCTGGGCTGATGGCTCAGAGCCTGGAGCCTGTTTCCGATTCTGTGTTTCCCTCTCTCTCTGCCCCTCCCCCGTTCATGCTCTGTCTCTCTCTGTCCCAAAAATAAATAAAAAACGTTGAAAAAAAAATTAAAAAAAAAAAAAAACTTTTTTCGTGTTTGTTGATTTTTGAGAGAGAGAGAGAGCGCAGGCGTGTGGGTGTGAGTGGGAGAGGGGCAGAGAAAGGGGGACAGAGGAACCCAGGTGGGCTCTTCTCTGACAGCAGAGAGCCCAATGCAGGGCTCAGACTCACCAACCATGAGATCATGACTGGAGCCAGTCAGACACTTAACCGACGGAGCCAGCCACGTGCCCCAACAACGAAAGTATTATCAACTAAAGTCTGTACCTTATTCAGATTTCCTTAGTTTTTACCTAATGTCCTTATTCTACCATCTAGGATACCGCATTAAATTTAGTCAACATGTCATGCCTCTTTAGGCTCCTCTTGGCTGTGACAGTTTTTAGATGATTTGTTTTTGAGGACCTTGACAATTTGGGGGTATTTTATTTGGTTTTTGGGTTTTGTTTTTTACATTAGATCCCCAGATATTCTTAATCTTATAGCTGAAAGTTTGTACCTTTTTTTCCCAACCTTTCCCTATTTCCTTCACTCTTCAGCCCCTGGCAATCTTTTCCATTCTCTGTTTCTATGAGTTTGATTTTATTTCTTTTCTTTTTAGATTCCACAAATAAGTGATGCCATGAAGTATTTGTCCTCTGTCTGGTTTATTTCACTTAACATAATACTGCCTCAAGGTCCATCCGTGTTGTTGCAAAAAGCAGGATTTCCTTCTTTCTCGTGGCTGAATAATACTCCATTGTATACATATGTATACAGCTGGCTTCTGTGGATAATGTAACACATTGCCTAATATTTTGGATGTCTTACCTAAAATCCCTCTGAGCTACTGTGCTCAAATTTAAGTATCATTAGAAACATGAATTATCACACTTCTCTCCAACACTTGGTTCTACCAGGCAACTTTCCCGTGTGTGTGTGTGTGTGTGTGTGTGTGTGTGTGTGTGGTTACTGGATATACTTCAGTGAGGTTCTTCTCTGCCCTGCTCGTACTTAGAAGTTTCTTCTTCCTGAGGACCCCTAATCAAGTCAGTACCACCAGGGCTATGGACTTCCCATGGCAATGGTTGAATTAATCCTTTGGCTTTTGTCACAGGAGTGCCATCGATATTTCTCTCTAAAACCCTGAGGATTAGTATGTCTTGAGTGTATCTGTGTGTGTATGTGTGTGTATGTGTATATGTGTGTGTGTGAGAGAGAGAGAGACAGACAGAGAGAAAGAGAGAGAGAGGTATAAACAACAGCAGAAACATTGTGTAAGGCCCTAGTGAGTCCTCTGCTTTTAGAAGTGTGACTTCAGCATTCCGCATAGTAACTGTTCTTCCTCCACATGAGTGACCACCCAATGAGCCTATATATTAAACAGACTATCAGCCTTTCCTCTTAGCTCTATACAGAAAGGGGGCCAACACCTGGTTGAAATACAACCAATATTTACAAGGTAAGAGTTATTCTCTTGAGCTTAGTGTCAGTCACGTAATACTTTGCAATTGAGACACGTGATTTAATCTGAGCCTCACAGATAGGTCCAGGATTAGACACATGATCCATGACTGCTTTAAGGAGGGCTCCAATCCAATAATCTTGTCCCTTATGCCAATTTGCTAAACTGACTTATGTTGGTCAAATCTTTAGCAGACTCTCCATAGAATTCACAAATGTAGCACAAAGGATCACTGTTCAAAGTACAAGCTAGCCAGTGGGCAGTAGCTCAAAGTGCATGATCACCAGCATGCAGTGGAGCCAGTTAAGAAGTCAAAACAAGAGAAGAAAAGACCCTTGGTAGCAATGGAAAGTACCTTGATGTCTTGCTCCAAGGGCCAATTACTGTAATCACTCCACAGGGACAGAATGAATCCTTCACCCAAAATTTGATTTGGATGTCAAGACTAATGACACATTGGCCAAGAGAGTATGAGAGTATGAGAAAGCTTGTTAGTCACATAATGAGGCCTTTTGGCGAGAGCAGGGCAGCCTCTCAAACAGGTTCAAGAATGGTTTGAGAGAGCAGAGAAAGGAGGCTGACTTGGTTTTTGTGGTGGCAAGGGAATGAAGCTGGAGTGAGTGTTCTCGCACAGAGGTCAGGGCTTACGTGGTCTGAACTTACTACTGGTCCCATAGAAGAGAGTACCAGGGCTTTCTTATCAGATACAGGTACGTAAGGGAAGAGAAGTGGTGGGGCTATCTTAGAAAATCATCCTGTGTATATGCAAGATGTTCTAAGCACAATTTAGAATTCTCATAACCATTATAACCAAGCTTCTCGTGTTGTTTTTAGTTTAAGCTGCTTTTCACTAGATTAGTATTTCCCAAATTATGGTTCTTTAAATATTGTTTAAGGTAGCTTAGAATTATCCTGGTTCATCAACAGAACAACTGTGTAAGAGAAAAGACCGCTAGCGTCAGCAAGCCTGACAGTCGATAGGAGAGCAGACCTAATTGCACTATCTGCTGAATTATGTAGGGTTTCTTATATTTTCCCCAGCCCAGCTGATTACTGTAGCATCCAAAGCCTGTAATAATTATAGAAACTAACATTTATTGACCATTAACTCTATGTAGGAATTACGCTAAATATTCATATCCATATTTAAAACTTGTCACAACCCCATTGAGGTAAGTGGCAAAATAGCACTTATTGCCAGCTCTGCTGGGACTCCTGAGGCCATCTCCATTCCAACTGCAGAGGCAGAAAAGAACATGGAGGAAGGCACATGGGCCAGGCTCAGAAAGGAGCATGCATTACTCCTATTCACATTTCATTGGCAACAATTCACAGAGCCACACCTAACAGCAAAAAGAAGAGGAGAACTTGAATGTTGGAGATCAGCTAGCAATCTGTCTCCACTATCCTGTTCCTCACAATCTCCAGTATTTAGACTAGGGCCTAGCACATAGTAAGTGGTCACATATATGTCTGTTGAATGAATGTGTTTGAGCTCTTTTGGTCAGTTATGGAGATTAGAACCATATAGAAGTCAGTTAAGCAGTGGTTTCTTAGATATGACACCAAAAGCACAAGCAACAAAGAAAGAGTAAATTGGACTATATAAAAATTTTAGAAATGTTTTCTACTGCAAAAAAAATACCATTAAGAAGGTGAAAAGGCACACCAGAGGAAAAGAGAAAAATATTTGAAAATCATATATTTGATAAAGGTCTGGTATCAGAACATAGAAAGAACTCTTACAACAAAAATACAAATAACCCAATTAAAAATTAGATAAAGAATTTGAATAGACATTTTGCCAATAAAGACATACAAATAGCTAATAAACACATCATTAGTAATTAGGGAAATGCAAATCAAAACCATGATGAGATACCATTTCACACACATTAGGAAGGTTATAATATTTAAAAATTGGGAGGGAGGTCCAAGATGGCAGTATAAGACAATCATGAAGTTACCTCCATCCATGGACACACCGAATTTATAGCTACATATGCATCATTTCCCTCTAAAAAGATATGAAAACTAGACAAACTGCTGTCCACAATGAAGGATAAAAGGACCACACTGGCACAGGTAGGAGAGGCAGAGACACAGACACACAGACACACAGACACACACACACACACACACACACACACACACACACACCACCTGCCCCTGTATGGTGCAACAGAATAGGGAAAGATCTCATCAGACAGGTGCTTCTCCTGAAGGAATGAAGGGCTAATGTCCCACATAGGGAACCCTGGTTCCTGGGATCTTCACCAGAGACATGAGTTTCCAGAATATCTGGCTTGAAAAACCAATGGGGTTGACACCAGGGGGCCAAAGTGCTATAGGAAATTGATTCTCCTCTTGGAAGGCTCACATGCAGTTTCACTTACTCTGAGACCCAGCAAAAAAACAAAAAACAAAAAACAAAAAACAGCAGTTTGAAAAATTCCAAGACTATATGTGAGGGAGATTCATTTGCTGATCTGGGGGCATCTGCTGGAGGGACAGAGGACAGTTAAGATGCTCCCTGGAGGCAGGGTGATGGTAGATGCCGGTGTTACACCCTCCACACAGCCTGCTAGCACAGGCAGGTAAGCTTGAACATGGTCCCCTCCCATCATTTTGTTGGGACTGAGAGGGGCGACAAGTCACAGCACTTGTGGAGGCTGGAAAGTGTGGGTGAGTGCAATGTTTCCCTACTCCTTCACTGGGGCAGGGTAGCACAAACAGTCATGGAATTCTCCCACTCCCTAGCTAAAGTCTGAGGGTAGGTTGTTGTGACACTCCCCCACTCCCTAGCTGGGACTAGCAAGCATGAGTGGTCATGGCATTCTCCTGCTCCCAGCCTAAAGCTGGTACATGTGAATAGACAAGGCACTCTCCCAGTGCATGTGCATAGACAAGGCACTCTCCCAGTGCACTGCTGAAGCCTGTGGGCAAGTAGAATCAAGACATTTTCCCAGTACCTTTCTGAAGCCGGTGAGCATTCCCTACCCCAAACACTCTACAGCTGCCATGCTCAAGCTAGCATGTGCACACGATCCACACAGAGGAAACCCCTTGATTGTTTGGCCCTGTGGCCAAGAGAACTGGTGATCCAGAGCTATATGAGACTGTAACAATTGGAGAGATAGCTCTTGGCAGGCCGCCACACCCAGGGCACTGCACAGACAGCAGACTGAAAAATAATTGCAGTCTCCTATGAAAAAGGCCTATTTACTTAGCCTGGAGCTGAATTCTCCAGTCAAAAGACAAAGAGTGACCGAATGGATTAAAAGAAAAATAAGACACATCTATATACTACCTACAAAAAATCTCATTTCAGAAGTAAGGACACATGCTGACTGACAGTGAAGGGATGGAAAAATATGTTCAATGGGAATGGGAATGAAAAGAAAGATGGCGCAGCTATACTTATACCAGGCAGAAGAGACTTTAAAACAAAAATTGTCTAAAGAAGACAAAGGGGCACTAACATAACAATAAAGGGGTCAATGCAACCAGAAGACGTAACATTTGTAAATATATATGTACTCAACCAAAATATATAAAGTAAATATTAACAGACTTAAAGGAGAAATGGATAGCAATACAATAATGGTAGTCGATTTTACATCCCACTTACATCAGTGGATAGATCATCCAGACAGAAAATCAAGAAAACATCAGCCTTAAACAACACATTAGACCAGAAAGATTTAATAGATATATATACAAAACATTCTATCCAAAAGCAATAGGATACCCATTCTTCTCAAGTGCACATGGAACATTCTCCAGGATAGATCGCATGCTAGGCAACAAAACAATCTCAATGAATTCAAGAAGATTGAAATCATGTCAAAAAGATTGAAATCTTTTCCTACCACAATGGTAAAAAGCTAGAAATAAATTACAAGAAGGAAACTGAAAAAGTACAAATACGTAGATATTAAACAACATGTTACTGAACAACTACTGACTGGGTCGTAGAAAAAATCAAAGGAAAAATAAAAGCAATCTACAGACTCCATGCAATCCCAATCGAAATTCCAGTGGTATTATTTTTATAGAACTAGGGCAAATAACTCTAAAATCTGTATGGAACACAGAAGACCCCAAATAGCCAAGACAATCTTGAGAAAGAACAAAGTCAGAGGTATGCTCCCTGATTTCAAATACACTACAAAACTATAGTAATTGAAACCATGCAATATTGACAAAAACATACACATTGATCAATGGAACAGAATAAAGAGCTTAAAAATAAACCTATGCATGTATGGTCAACTAATTTATAACAAGGAGGCAAGAATATACAATGGAAAAAGTCACTTCAATAAATGATGTTGGAAAAACTGGACAGCTACATGCAAAAGAATAAGACTGGACCACTATCTTACAGCATTTATAAAAATTAATACAAAATGGAATAAAGACTTGAATGTAAGACCCCAAACCATAAAACCCCTAGAAGAAAACATAGAAGGTAAGCTACTTGGCATCAGTCTTAGCCATGTTTTCTTGGATCTGACTCCAAAGGCAAGGGAAAGAAAAGCAAAAATAAACAAGTGGACTACTACTGCTGCTAAGGCACAGCAAAGGAAACCATCAACTAAACAAAAAGGCAACTTACTGAATTGGAGAAGATATTTGCAAATCATACATCCAACAAGGGGTTAATATCCAAAATATATAATTAACTCCAACAACTCAATAACATAAAAACAAACAATCAGATTAAAAAATGGCAGAGGATCTGAATAGACATTTTTCTAAAGAAGACATCTAGATGGCCAACAGGCACATGAGAAGATGCTCAACATCACCAATCATGAGGGAAATGCAAATCAAAATCACAATGAGATACCACCTTATGTCTGTTAGAATGGCCATTATGAAAAAGACAAGAAACAATAAATGTTGGTGAGGATGTGGAGAAAAAAAGAACTTTTGTGTGTTGTTGGTGCAAATGTAAACTGGTGCAGCCACAAATGAAAACAGAATGGAGTTTCCTCAAAAAATTAAAAATAGAAGTATTATATGATCCAGTAATTCCCCTACTATTTATCTATCCAAGGAATACAAAAACATGAATTTGAAAAGATATATGCATCCTTATGTCCAGTGCAGCATTATTTACAATAGCCAAGATATGGAAACAACATAAATATCCACTGAGAGATGAATGGATAAGGAAAGACATGGTGTATATACACCACACACACACACACACACACACACACACACACACGCACAATGGAATACTAGTTGGCCATAAAAAAGTCTTACTATTTGCAACAACATGGATCAACATTGAGGGTATTATGCTAAGTGAAATAAGTCATATAGAGAATGACAAACACCAAATATTTTCACTTGTATGTGGAATCGAAAAACAAAACAAACAAACCAAAACAAAACCTAGACTCATAGATACAGAGAACAGATTGGTTTGTTGCAAGAGAAGGGAGGGGAGTTGCGGGGGGAGGAAAAATGGGTTAAGAAGTACAAACTTTAAGTTATAAATAAGTCATGGGGATGTAATGAATGGTGTGGAGAATATAGTTAATAATACTGTATTGACTTTTTAAGGTGACAGATGGTAACTAGACTTATTATATTGACCATTCTGCAATGTATACAAATGTTGAATCAGTGTATTGTATATCTAAAACTAATATAATGCTGTATGTCAATTATACCTCAATAAAAAAATAAATAAACAGAAAATAACAAGTATTGACAAGGAGGTGAAGAAATCATACATTTATGGTGGGAAAATAAAATGGTGTAGCCTCTGGAAAATAGTTTGGCAATTCCTCAACAAGTTAAACATAGATTTACCATATCACCCAGGAATTCCACTCTTGGATATATAACCTAAAGAATTAACAACGTGAGGGGAGAACAGGTAAATTGAACATTATGAAAGCAAAGGGAAGATCATGTTTCAAGAAGGAAAAATGGTCAACTCTATTAAATATTTTTCATTGGTAAGACAGGGAAAGACAAATGACAATTGAACTTAGTATTATGGAGGTAATTGGTAACCTTTTAAAAAGGAGATCAAAGGAGTGGAAAATATTTAATATTAACCCCAATAGGGTGTATTAGGGAGATAATGTGAGGTGAGGAAGTGGGTGGTAGATAGGCAGTTTCTTTTGCAAGGTTTTGTGCCAAGGAGAGAAAATGGCACTATAGTTAGAGGGGGATTTGGTACCATGAGGATATATTTTTAAAAGGATAAATTTTGGAGTGCATCTGTATTCTGGTGTGAATGATTCAATAAAATTGATAATATAAAACATCAAAGGGATAACTGCAGGAAAAAGTGTTGAGAAAGCAAGTGGAGTATTCAGAGCACTACTGCATGGAATCCATAGTAAAAGTAGAAGGGTTGGCTTTACATGAGAACAGGTGATGTTTACACACTATCTAGAAAAGACGGAAATGATTGTGGTATGGTTACCAATGCAGGTAAGATGGTAGATTTGGTGGGAAAGATTTAAGGGAATTCCCTCTTGATTCTTCAGTTTTCTCAGTGAAGGATGAGGTAAGGTCATAAAATGACAGGAGTTAGTGTGGGGTTTTTAGGAATTGAGGAGAGGACAAGGTATTGGATATTCATCTTGAATAATGGAAATGGGCACATAATATGGAAGGATTGCTGATGTGAGATATGTGGACAAGAATTTAAGGTGATATGAGTCAGTTCAGCCTTGCAAATTTGTACAGGAACATCCATCACTTGTGTACAGGAAGAAAGTAGGTAGATAGCTAGATTTAATAAGCGTTGTGGTTTTTCCAGGAATGTATAGAGTAGTACAGGAGGCATGAAGATGAAAGTTTATGGACATAAGTGATAATAATGATGGAATGTGAACTCTATATTGGTAAAGAACGAGGAAATGAGGAATGAGAAGGGTGGTTGATGGTGAAAAGTAGTAGAGTTCACAGATTGAAGTTCAAAGTTGAAGTACTTCTGGAGTTGCATGTGTGTGTGCATGTACGTGTTTGTGTGTGTGTGTGTGTACATACAGGCATATGAAGGAGGTAATTTTGGCACAAAGAACAACCAGTTGTAGCTCAAGAGATGTATGTTTTAAAATCAAGATTTCAGGGGGTGCCTGAGTGGCTCAGTTGGTTAAGTGACTGACTCTTGATTTTGGCTCAGGTCATGATCTCATGGTCCTGAGATGGAGCCCCACATCAGGGTCCATGCTGAGCATGGAGCCTGTTTGAGGTTCTGTCTCTCCTTCTGCCCCTCCCCCCTCACACATTTGCATGCACCGTCTCTCTCTCTTTTTCTCTCTCAATGAAATCAAAATAAAATAAGTAAAACAAAATCAAGATTTCAGAATTGATACAACTTTTGAGAATGGCAATGTCTACAGCATAAGCATTAAAGTGAGAGGCTTAAGTATGATGGAAGAAAAATGTCACTGGGCACGAGGGCATGAAAGATTTGCAAGGCCAAAAATGTTGGATGAATATCCACATAGATGTTACATGTTGAGGTTGGTAAAATGGTGGCAGTAATAAACGTGGAGAGGGAAAAGGGACTCAGGAACTACAGTGTCTAATGAATGAAGGGAAAAGAATAAGGAGAGGCAGCACATGATATTGTCTAATAGGGTGAACCACAAATGAGCTCTGGATTTCAAAAGAGAAAGGAACAGAAATGGTCAGAAGTGATAATGAGGAGCAAAGCAGCCGGCTACTCCACCTCTACTCCCCGGGGTATGTGAGGAAAACTAATGTTTGCCTAAGAGCACTGCAGGGGAAGTGATTTCCTTAAGGCACAACCAGATATAAAACAGAGCTGCACATTGAGAAAAAAAAATCTGAAGCTACTGGAGAGTTTCTTAACAATAGACTATCAGTTACGGAGGGCAGAAAAGAAGGACTTTCTGAAGACAGAGAGAAAACTGAGTCCAATTCTGTCATGTGTAGAACAGTATGTGGATAAAAATATAGGTAATGATGGTAATATGCAGGGTAGTGGCTTACGTATAAGTGATGAGAGAAGATAAATCTTGTGATTGTATGGCAGTCTGGGAGCTAAATAAAGCTCTCCTGACTGGAGATGGCTTAATTAAGATCGACCTAGAACCCAGAAGAATCCAGAAACACCAATAGGAACATGTTTCCTCTAAATACCATGTATCCTGCATGATGATCCAACCTTCCAAAGATAGACTTGTAAGGACATCTAAAAGGATAGATTTGAAAGGAGAGGAATATGTGTGTTCAGGAGTGTGGGTGTATATGAAAATTAGCAGCATATTCTAATGTCAGCAGGTTGCTATTATAGGCATATGGAGCTGCGCACTATTTTTGGACAACCCAAGATGCCCGCACACACGTGGCCCAGATGTACGTACCAACACTGGGCACCTGCAAAGCTAAAACTGAGAAAGCTGAGAGGCCAAGGGCAAGTGGTATCCCAATACAGGAATGCATTTACCTATGCTTCCTAAATGGCAGGTGGAAGAAAATGAAAGAAAGGAAAGGAAACTTTTTTTCCCCCTAACATCGCTCTTTAGAAAGAAGTACTTGGAGTTGTATTTCCTACATAAATTCACCTGCTAAAACTCTAGGGAGCTCATCAGTGGGCAGATGTTCCCACCTCAGTATGGTTATCAGCAAACATTTAATCAAAATCGTGGCTGCATCTGGCTCACATTAAAGGGTTTCTTTGTGTCACTGTCTTTTAAAAGAACAATTCCCTATGCTTATAAATCCAGACTCAGAACATCAATTCAACCTGCCTCAGGAGCTTTGTGGCTACCCCTTCCTTTTGGGAATCAGCATGATCCCCAGATAATGAACCTGAGAAGTATTGCCAAAGTGTTTTTATTCTTAGTGTTTATCCACTGGAATGTCTAGGAGCAAAGCATAGACAGGGCAATGCGATCCTAAGATTCAATTTCTTTCATCAAATACGTACAGTGTATACGAGCATCAAATCAAGAGAGTGGAGAGCTTTAATTGAACTTCCAATAAAGATTGGGGCTCAAATCCTGGAATCATCCCATATTAGCCTTGTGAGTTAGTCTAGGTTCATCACCACTCTGAGTGTTTTCTGATCTCTAGAAAAAGGGAGGATAATATCTCATAAGTCTGTTATAAAGATCAAATTAAATAATTCACATGCAGAATATAGCACAACAACCCACAGAATGGAAGAAAATATTTGCATATCATATATCTACCATGAAATTTTTATCCAGAATATATAAAGAACTCTTAAAAGTCAAGAACAAAAAGATAAATAATGTAATTAAAACTGGGCAAAGGGTCTGAATAATTTCTCCAAGGAAGATATACAAATGGTCAACAAGCTCATTAAAGACGCTTAATATCATTAGTCAAGCAAATCAAAACCATAAAGAGATACTACTTCATACCCACTAGGATTGCTAGAATAAAAATGTCAGATAATCATAAGTGTTGGTGAGGATCTAGAGAAATCAGAACCTTCACAGACTATTAGTGAGAATGTAAAATGGTGCAGATGCTTGGGAAAAGTTTGGCAATTTCTCAAAAAGTGAAACAGAGTGACCGTATGATCCAGCAATTCTACTTATAGGTATATTCCCAAGGTACTGAAAATATATGTCCACACAAAACAATTGTACATGAATGTTCACAGCAGCAATACTCATAATACTCAAAGGCGGAAACAACCCAAATGCCCAACAACTGATGAATGGATAAAGAAAATGTGGCATATCCACACAATGAAATACTATTCAGCCATCAAAAGGAATGAAGTCCTAATCCATACTACAACATGGATGAACCTTGAAAACACAATGCTAAGTGAAAGAAATCAGTCACAAAAGACCACATACTATATCATTCTATTCATCTGAAATGCTGAAAACAGGCAAATCTATACAGACAAAGCAGATTAATAGTTGTTTATGGCTGGGGGCAAACGTTGTTGGGGAATGATAGCTAAAGAATACAGGGTTTCTTTTTGAGGTGTTGAAAATGTTCTAAAACAGGCTGGTGATAATTGCACAACTATGTGACTATATTTACAAAAATGCAGACTGTACACTTCAAATGGATGAATTGTATGGTATGTGAATTACATCTCAATAAAGCTGATTAAAAATCCTGTGTAGTAGGCAGGAAAAAAAGAAAAAAAAGAGTACAGCATATTACCTGGAACACGTAAATGCTCATTATTCTGTCATCGTTTAGTATATTCCTCTGACAAATTTCATTTGTTAGGTTTGAAATCAACCCAGGGCAAATGATGAATTACTAGGAAGGAATTAAATGTGATCAATAAATACTAATGATTGATAGACTGATCTTTGGAGCCAGACAACTGTGGATCTTTCATTACTAACATATGACCCTGAACATATTAACTTCTCAGTTTCCTCATCTGTAACATGGAGGTAATAAAAGCACCTGCCTCATATAAATATTGTTGGGAATAAATGAAATAAAGTATGTGCTAAGGCCAGCACAGTGACTGGAACATAATAGTTCTCAGCAAAAATTAGATCTCCCTATCTCAAGCAATTTTTCCAGATGTTCTCGTCACTCCAAAAGATCTTTTAAATATTTATATGCTACCAATTTTTATTTTAAATGTCAAACTTTTCCAGGAAGCTGCTTCCAATAATGGTTCACTGCTTGAATATTGTCAGCTGCCAAAATGTCAATTATTCCAAAAGGCTACATTCTTATTCTCAGTGTTCTCTATTGGTAACTTGCTGATGGATACAAATCACTAATGTTGGCTGAGTTAATAGGTATTCTTCATTTTAATCAGCCACTGGTGCATCTTTGCCATTCTCTTAGCTACCAGTAAGAAAATCATTCATTGAAAACTCAGTGGAGGGGCACCTGGGTGGCTCAGTCAGTTGACTGTCCAATTCCTGATTTTGGCTTGGGTCATGATCCTATGGTCATGGGATTGAGCCCTGCATAGGGCTCTATGCTGAGCATGGAGCCTGCTTGGGATTCTCTCTCTCTCTCTCTCTCTCTCTCTCTCTCTCTCTCCCTTTGCCCCTCTCCCCAACCCAAAATTAAAAAATTTTTAAAAAAAGACTTAAAAAAAAGTCAATGGAATAAATGTGATTCAATTAATATGGCTGCCAATGTTAGAAATGAAAAGTACTACCAGCTAATTCAAGATTGTGTTACTGTGAAGTCTTCCACTCCCAAGGTTTTTTTATTTTCAGATTTACTCAAATCGGTGACCTTAAATAACTAAAGAAAACATAGAACAAGATGTTAACATGTCAAGATGTGCTTGGAAATCAATACACGGTTGCTTTTAATATAAAGAAAGGAAGACGAAGCCTCCACAAAATCCCTGCTGGAACAAATCATGTTCTTCGCTCCAGGGATTAAAGAGAAGAACAATCTTGTCACCACTATATATCATCTATCCAGATGTGTGACTTTTTTCAAATCTATGAAACCTGCGAATTTCATTCTATAAACTTGAAACGCATACACTGAATTTAAAGATAACCATATGTACTTTCATAATCAAGCTTAAATTATACTACAGTGGAATAAAATATATTTTTATGCCTTACAACTTTATTCAGAAACTCGGCATAGGAATTGGCTATAAAAGTCTCAGACCTCATATATAGCTTCCAAAGTTATGCCTTTGTTCTGGAATTGTAACTGCTTTAAACTAACTTAGCAGAAACATTAAGAAAAGCAAAACATGCATTACAGGCAATTTCAGGGAAAGGTGTGCCCTGAAGCAAGTCTCTACACAGGGAATGGCACGTGCCAAGTTCATTGCATTTTTGCCAAGGTGTGAGCATGTGACAGGTCAGTGTGAGAATGTAAATCCTTGGAAGAAATATCATGAGGCCGCTTCTGAGAACATGTTGACCTGAAGTTCATAGAGATTATTCCTGGGAGGAAAACCTCTTCAGCGTTTCACTGTGCACAAGTCAGTACTAGTAGTATTTCTTCCCACTCTTCCCATCCCCAGTTTGAATTCACTGGGCCACATTCATGGCCTTAGATTCACCCTACTCTCTCTTTGGTTTCGTCTTCTCTGAAATGCCTTTGTATGTTCTCTTGCTGGGCCATGCCAAGGTCACTGCCATGCAGACAGCTTCTCTCTCGGAGTCCTCAGAGTTATCCTGCCCCACTACGAGGTCATTACCTTGAACACTTTCTTCATGTTAATAGGTAATGTCATCAGACCTAACATTTATTGAGATTTTACCACGTGCCAGATGCTGCTCTCAGCACTTCACATGCACTACCTTAACTGGTCCTCCCAACAATTCTAAACAGTATGTTTTATTATAAACTCCACTTTGCCACTTACTGAATGTATGGAAAAACACATTCAGAAAAATACATTCGGAAACATGAATGTTTCTCTTTTCATTAGTGTCAAATGCAACAAGGAAAAAATATATCAAGCAATGTGTCAGTAATTAATCCAACTGATGCCAGTAAAATAGAACATCTTTTTTAAATTAGTTAACCATATGTGTTTTTATTTTAGGAGTTACCTAACTGAGGCTCAGAAAAGATATCTGTTTATCAGATATAGGATATACGTTGTTTGCCAAAGGACACAGAAGGCGGAGGTAGCAAAGTTAGTATTTGCAGTCAGAATTTATGATTAAAAATGTTATACAATACTGCCTCATTCATTTTCCATCTTTTGCTAAATTTTAGATGAAAAACATAGTATCTTATTTTAATTTGCATTTCTTGATTTCTACTGCGGTCAAGAAATATGGGATCGAAGAAATGCTCCATATGTTTTCTTTGATTTATTCCTTTTTTAAAAATAGAATCAAATCTAGAATTTTAGAAATTATAGTATAGGACAAATAAAGGTGATATTAGTGGAGAATGTGGCTGATCTGGATACATTGGTAGCGTGCCTCTTCTTGCCCCCACAGCAGCACTGTTGAATTGGGGTCCTTCATAATTTTTCAGGGACTGTTGCTATAGGAAGCTATGGAGAGCTCCTTGCCGGTGATGACTCTCGGATGTCAGTAGTGGGGCTGTCCCACAACTGCTCGCCCAACTACAGTACCAACTATCCCACCTCTTCCGAATCATTGGTATCCATGGCTCTGCCAGCTCGAGGCACAGCCTTTGAGGTCAGTACAAGTCTGTGACCTCAGTAGAACCCATTAGTCCTTGTCTTCGCTCCTAGTCTGAAAAAGTCAGCCTTCTCTTCCTGTGCTCTCCAAACCGCACCCCCCCCCCCAAGCCCCGCGGGTTGTTCAGACTAATCTTAATCCTTTCTCAGGCTTAGACTACACGTGGCAAACTTCAGTTCTACAAGCCAAATCTAGAACCGCCAGTCAGACTTTAGTTCTACAAGCCAAATGAAAATTCCTCTTCGAAAGCCCTCACATTTCTTTCTTCTCCTTTTGACATTAGTTTCCAACAATAATTGGGAGCTATAATGTAAAAACCCAGACTGAGTTCCTCTTCCTGCCCCCAAGGATCTGGCAACACTGGTCCACATTCTTCACAAGGCAAAAGAGAGGTTCAATAGTAACTGCTATATTTAGACAGGCTATGCACCCTCCAGTTCACCACCTGGCTGCTTCATTTTCTTAGATAAACTGCCTGACCTCTACAGGTATTTGAGTTTGTTACTTTGAATCTAAGATTTCCATACCGAAGTCAGTTTACGGTTGACTTCAAGGCACCTGGAACTTCTGATATTTTGGGGTTTTTTTGTAGGGTTGGGGGTTATGGAAACTTTTAAAAGAGCTGTTAATATTTCCCTACCCAAGGATAAGCCTATATATGAGGAACAAAGTCCTGGCTAACATTGCTGGGGCATATGTACAATGACTAGCACATAGTAGGTGCTCAATAAATATTTGCTGAATGTATGGAAATGTTTTTATTAGTGTCAAATGCAATGAGGAAAAAATGTATCAACTAATGTGTCAGTTATTAATCTAATTGACACCAGTAAAGTTAGAACATCTTTCTTAAATTAATTGGCCATATGCATTTTTATTTTAGGAGTTACCTAGCCAAATCTCTGCCCATTTTCCTATTGGGACATTTAAATTTTCCTTATTGTTTCATAAAAAATATTTATATATTAATCAATTATTTTATGATACGTGCATCCCTTTTTTCTACTTATTTACCTTTTTGTTTTATATATGATTTTATTAAAAAATTTTTTTAATGTTTATTTATTCTTGAGACAGAGACAGAGCATGGACAGGGAGGGGCAGAGAGAAAGGGAGACACAGAATCCAAAACAGGCTCCAGGCTCTGAGCTGTCAGCACAGAGCCCAACATGGGGCTCGAACCCATGAACTATGAGATCATGACCTGAGCCGAAGTCAGATGCTCAACCAACTGAGCCACCCAGGTGCCCCTATATATGCTTTTATGTAAAGAAGTTTTAATTATTTTTATGCAGGAAGAGTCTTGCATTTAAAAAAATTGGGGGGGGGGGCGCCTGCGTGGCGCAGTCGGTTAAGCGTCCGACTTCAGCCAGGTCATGATCTCGCGGTCTGGGAGTTCGAGCCCCGCGTCAGGCTCTGGGCTGATGGCTCAGAGCCTGGAGCCTGTTTCCGATTCTGTGTCTCCCTCTCTCTCTGCCCCTCCCCCGTTCATGCTCTGTCTCTCTCTGTCCCAAAAATAAATAAACATTGAAAAAAAAATGAAAAAAAACTAAAAAAATTGGGGGGAGGGGAGTGATGGAGCTCCCGGATGGCTCAGTCAGTTAAGTGTCCAACTTCAGCTCAGGTCATGATCTCATGGTTCATGGGTTCAAGCCCCAAGTCAGGCTCTGTGCTGACAGCTCAGAGCTTGGAGCCCATGTCTCCTTCTCTCTCTCTGCCCCTCCTCCACTCATGCTTTGTCTCTCTCTCTCTCTCAAAAATAAATAAATAAACATTAAAATTTTTTATTAAAAAAATTTGGCAGGGGGGGGGTGCCTGGGTGGCTCAGTCAGTTGAGCGTCCAACTTAGGCTCAGGTCATGATCTCATGGTTCATTGGGTTGAGCCCTGCACTGGGCTCTGTACTGACAGCTCAGATCCTGGAGCCTGCTTCGAATTCTGTGTCTCCCTCTCTCTCTCTGCCCCTCCCCACTCACACTCTGCCTCTCTCTCTCTCTCAAAAACAAACATTAAAATTTTTTTAATTGTTTTAAGTTTATTATTTATTTTGAGAAAGAGAGGATGTGAGAAAGTGGGAGAGGGGCAGAGAGAAGAGGGAGAGAGAGGGAGAGAGAGGGAGAGAGAGAATCCCAAGCAGGCTCCACACTGTCAGTACAGAGCCTGACACAGGGCTTGATCTCATGAACCGTGAGATCATGACTTGGACTAAAATCAAGAGTCAGATGCTTAACTGACTGAGCCACCCAGGTGCTCTGAGCCTTGCATTTTTGAAGCACACTTTGTCCACAACAAGAATAATAATAGTAAAAATAAAGTATCAATAATATCAATAATAATAATATAAGTAGAATTCTCCATTCCTGTTTTACCTTCACAGCCCTTTTGGACAATGGTAATGGCAGAAAGGAATGATCTAATTAGCAGGCTACTGGGATTACACTGTTTACAGGTCAGTTTACATAGATAACTAAGAGAGGGAATTTCTGCCTTTTCCCAGTTCCAGCTCCCTTACAGAGATTTATGTCACGAGATAGAACAGGTGAGACAATATATATTTCTAACCATATAATTTCTATACTAGCTCAAACCAAGTCAATGGATGAAGAGGTAGGTCAACAGTACCCAGAATCTCCCTCTGGAGTCAGCAGACTTAAATTCATTCTTGTATATGGAATACCAATTGTGTTCCTGATAGCATCGTTGCTTTGCCAATGGCAAAAATCCTACCACAATTTCTCCCAGTATCTTTCCTCGAAATGGAATTGACTTGACCAAGTGCTGCTCTGCTTCTTACTATTCTTAACTTCCAGGAAGAGCAAGTTTTTGTGTAAAGGAGCAGATAGTAAGTAGTTACTTCTCAACTCCTCCTCCTCCTCCTCTTCCAGCTCCCCCTTCTATTCTTGTCCTTCTTTTTTTAATGTTTGTTTATTTTTGAGAAAGAGAGACAGAGTGTGAACAGGGGAGGGGCAGAAAGAGCGAGACACAGATTCCAAAACAGGCTCCAGGCTCTGAGCTGTCAGCACAGCTGGCTGATGCAGGGCTCGAACCCACAAGTGGTGAGATCATGACCTGAGCCGAAGTCGGATGCTTCGCCGACTGAGCCACACCCAGGAACCCCATCTACTCTTGTTCTTCTTTTTCAAATTACATTTTTCTTTATGTAATGCCATGAGGTTGGAGAGTGTAACATGAATAAGAATAGAAACATTATTTTTTAGTGGGCCATTTTTGTTTACCCCAGGATCATGTGTTCCCTGCTTTTGTAGGCATCCCAGATTGAACGTGATCTGCTGACTCACAGGCAGTGGTGTGCTAGTGCTGGCACAGATCAGTTGGAGAGAGTTGATTGTATGTGTCCCCTCCTAACTTTGTGTTTGATGACAGTGTGTTGACAGGCTGAAATTAGCCATAGTGTGAGTATTAGCTCCATGGAATTAGGCTACTGCTATAAATCAAGTGTATTAGCTTGCTATAGCTGCTCTAACAATTAGCACAAACTGGGTGGCTTAATCAACAGAAATTGATTTTCTCACAGTTCTGTAGGCTACAAGTCTGAAATCGAGACTGGCAGGGTTGGTTCCTTCTGAAGGCTCTGAAAAGGATCTTTTCCAGTCATCTCTCCTTGGCTTATAGATGAATATCTTCTCCCTGTGTTTCTTCACATTATCGTCCCTCAATGTGTGTCTCTTTCTCTACACATGGCATTCTTTTTAAAACATCACCCTATTGGACGAGGGACACAATATATTCCAGTATAACATTATCTTCGCTTATTCCATCTGTAATGTAACTGTTTGGAAATTAGGTAACGTTCTGAGGCACTTATGGTTAGAACTTCAGCATATGAATTTTGGGAGTATACAATTCAACCCTTAACATTTGACCTTTATGTTTTTCAGAGAACCAGTTGTTAAACATTTATCAGCATACCACTGCCTACAGGCCTAAGATTGCTCTCTTCCTCCATTAGGACTGAACAGACGACTGAGGCAAGCAATTTCAAATGGAAAAGCAAACACCTGATGATTGTAACTCTTTAGAACTAGTGGTATTATAAGCCCAGTGTTCCCCTTTCTTCGAATAAGGTACTAAAGAAAATGTAGAAACCTGAAATCATAAAACTTCTAGAAGAAAATATAGGAGAAAAGGTCCTTGACAAGTGTCTTGGCAATGATTTTCTTGATATGGTACCAAAAGCATAGGTAACAGAAGCAAAAATAAACAAATGGGACTACATCAAGTTAAAAAGCTTCAACACAGCAAAAAAAAAAAAAAAAAAAAAAAACAATCAACAAATGAAAAGGCTACCTATGGAATGGAAGAAAATATATCTAAACTATATATACAATAACAGGTTGATATCCAAAATATATAAGGAACTTACACAACTCAATAGCAATAGCAATAATAACTTATTTAAAAATGGGCAAAGGACCTGAATAGACATTCCTCCAAAGAAGACATCCAAATGGCCAACAGATACATAAAAAGGTGCTCAACATCACCAATCATCAGGGACATGCAAATCCAAACCACCATGAGTGACCACTTCAAACCTGTTAGAATAGCTACTATCAAGAAGTAAGAATGGGGCACCTGGATGGCTAAGTTGGTTGAAGGTCCAACTCTTGATTTTGGCTCAGGTCATGATCTCACAGTTGTGAGACTGAGCCCTGCATCAGGCTCCGCACTGAGGACGGAGCCTGCTTGGGTCTCTCTCTCTCTCTCTCTCTCTCTCCCTCTCTCTCTCCCCCTCCCCTGCTCACACACACACTCTCTCTCAAAATAAATAAATAAATAAATAAATAAATAAATAAATAAATAAACAAACAAACAAACAAACATTTTTTTAAAAAAAAAGTCAGAAGATAAGTGTTGGCAAGGATGTGGAGAAAAGCAAACCCTTGTACACTATTGGTGGGAATGTAAATTGGTGCAGCCACTATAGAAAACATTATGAGGTTCCTCAAAAAATTAAAAATAGAAATACCATATGAGCTACCACTCCCACTTCCGGGTATATATTAAAGGGAAATGAAATCAGTATCTTGGAGAGATATCTGTACTCCCATGTAGACTGCAACATTATTTACAACAGCCAAGATACAAAAACAACCCAAGTGCCCATTAACAGATGAATAAAAAAAATTATATATATATATATATTTTAAAATATACATATATAATTAAAATATATATAATGGAATACTATTCAGCCCTGAAAAAGAAGGAAATCCTTCCTTTGCAACAGCATGAATGAACCTGAAGGACTTTAAGTAAAAAAGCCAGACCGAGAAAGCTGAATACTTCACATTCTCACATGTGGGATCTAAGAGTCAAACACATAGCAACAAAGAGTAGAAGGGTGGTTACCAGGGGTTGGGGGATGGGGGATATGGAAAGATGTTGGTCAAAGGGTAAAAACTTTCAGCTACAAGATGAGTAGGTTCCAGATATCTAACATATAGCATGGTGACTATCGTATTGTATGCTTAAAATTTGCTACAAGAATAGATCTCAAGTGATCTTTATCAAACACCGAAAAATGGTAACTATGTGAGGTGATGGATATGTTAATTAGCTTGATTCTGGTAATCATTTCACAATGTGTATATACATCAAAACATCATATTATGCACCTCACATGTCTAAACCTTTCACTTGCCAGTTATGCTTCAATAAAGCTGGGGAAAGAGTACATTTTTTCCAGTATAAATAAAGTATCTTTAAAAATAGAAAATGTAAAACTAGTACATAAATTCCCCCACAAGGTTAGAAAGGATTACCCAGGAATACATTGCATTTGTCTCATCAAAAGGCATCAGAAAATATGACTAAAGTGTCTGTGAGAGCTAAGTAGTGGGTGACCCTTCATACATACTTGACTTCAGTTTAGAAAGTATACAAATTTATTCAGCATTATTCAGTTATCATTAAAATTAATTTTATTAAGTGTGAATAGCAATAATGACTCTACAGGAGCATAGCCACCTGAATCCAAAGTAGATCAGTCTATCTATCCTATCTATCCTATGAACCTAAATGAATTCACAAAAAGTAAGTCAGTGAAACTGGCAAATTAATGCCTATCAATGGACTTTTCCACTGTTTAGCCTATTCCTTTGATATCACACTGGTCACAAGGTAAGACTCTAACATATGCTAACTGAGTAGACTGAAATAGGGTGGAATTGGCAAGGGATGGACATGGGCAGACCTCATTCACAAATAAATTGATCTTTTTCAGAACTGGTGACTGAGCAAAGTCATGTAAGTTTGCTATGGCAACCAGGAACCTAAAATAACTTTGCCTGAATAAAATGAAGGCTTCACTTTGCCCCTTCAGAGTCATAGGGCATTTAATTTCTGAAAACAGCCTCTAAGGTATAAGGTAGACACTGTGAAAGTTCTGGAGTCATATTCAGATACCCAGCAGTATTTTACCTTTTTTCTTGTGTTGTTTAGAAACACTTGACGACTCATATTTCTCCTGCAATGCCATTTGTTCTGTCCACCAATCCATTGGCATATTTTAGGAATATTCTTTTTATTGTATAAAAAGCTAGGACAAAAACTCCCATAGCCAGATAGATGGGACTAGGACTGGCTTGTTATAAAATCTAGTCAGTCAAATATGGTTTGGTAATGTTCATTAACAAAACAAGCATGAGTAAGCTCAATGCGATTTCTTTTCTTTCTTTCTTTCTTTCTTTTTTTTTTTTCTTTTTGGAATGGGCACTTGGTGAACGGGCCAAAACCCTTTACCAACTCTGCTCATTTTGGTCATTAAGAATGATCACCAAAGAAATTTCTAGGATCTCTTTCTCTGAAGACTGTAAGCCTCACAAAGAAACAAATAGAAATTAGGTCTGTTTTCCCTATCATCCTCCCTTCCTTAACAGTTCTTGGCAGTTATTAATAAGTGACAACCAATTGTAACTGATAACCAATGTAAATTTTGAATGAATGAATCAATCAGTTAAGCAAGCATTCAATAATCACTGAATGAATGCTTGCTTTACTGCTACCATCATGGGAAAGTTTTCTGTCATGTTTGGAGCCATCTTTAAGCTCTAGGTTTCTTTTTTAAATTAAAAGATGTTCAGCTTTATTCAGGCATAATTGATATATGAAAAATAACCACACATATTTAATGTGTAAAGTTTGATCAGTTTGGACAATACATACACCTGTGATAGCATCACCACAATCAACGTAAGATTCCTTTGATTACACAGAGGAAATGAAAAACAAAAGCAAAGAGGTAGGTATTTTCCCTATCTTAGAGGCATTAAGTCTAACAAAATAAATTGCAATGTAAACTCAGAAATTGTCTGTCATAATATATTTGGGGAACCAAAATACATAATTAGTTAGTCAAAAGGAAGTTAAATTATAAAGCATTTACAGATAAGGTTAAATGCAATTTCTCTTTTTAATAGAATGTATTAATAGGGTAGTGTTTTGTTCAAAAGTTTTTGTTCATTCAGGCCTTGCTGATAAGCAATTCCAACTTCCATCTCCAAAGAGATTAATCACATTTAATGTGTTCATTGGCACAGTGACATGCCTAAAGCAAGTAGGTGGAAAGTGATTTTGCCAATGTCATTGAGATGTGTTTTTGCCAAGCTCTGAATGATATTACTTAATGGCAATTCTAAGACAGATGATATATGTGTTTCAGCCGAAGGAATTTCTTTCTCTCAGCTTAAAATAATTAAATGTGTAGTCAAGTCTGTTTCCATATGTATATAGTAAATAGACTTCTTGAATTCCTACATCTATTCTGAACCCAGGTATATTCTGCAACTTTTTTTTTCAATGTTGGAAAAACAGACACGTGACTTCATAGGTGTGCTATCATAACCCCCTATTAGTGACTACGGTAGATAGAATAATGGTTGCCCAAAGATTTCCGTGTCTTTTTTTTTTTAATTTTTTTTTCAACGTTTATTTATTTTTGGGACAGAGAGAGACAGAGCATGAACGGGGGAGGGGCAGAGAGAGAGGGAGACACAGAATCGGAAACAGGCTCCAGGCTCCGAGCCATCAGCCCAGAGCCGGACGCGGGGCTCGAACTCACGGACGGTGAGATCGTGACCTGGCTGAAGTCGGACGCTTAACCGACTGCGCCACCCAGGCGCCCCAAGATTTCCGTGTCTTAATTCTCAGAAACTATATGTATTTTACTTTACATCGTAAAAGGGACTTTGAAGGTATAATTAAGTTAAGGATTTTGAGATGGGGAGATTATCCTGAACTGTTCAGGTGGGACTGAAAAAATAATAAGAAGGCAGAAAAGTTAGGACCAGAGAGATGGCATCATAACAAAGACTCCACCAGCCATTGCTAGCTTTGTGAAAGAGGGTCACAAGTCAAGGAATGTGGGAAGCCTCTAGAAGCTGGAAAATCAAGAAAACAGATTCTTCTTGAGAAGGAAATCTCCCAGAAAGGAATATAGCGTGCTGACAGCTTGATTTTAGCCCAGGTGAAACTCCACAACTGTAAGATAATAAATTTGTGGAGAATGTAGATGGAAAAGAAGAAAGATGGTATTGTATGCATTTTCTGTAACAAGTTCTAGGCAATATGATTACTAACCAACTAGGGATGTTATTTTGAGGAATCAGAAGAGACAATAAAGCTATGAGAAGATGTTAACTCTTCTAATCAGGTAAGAAAAACGTCTAAACAAATATTTCTGACTAGATTTGGGGAAGTAATAGTTTCAAGTGCAGTAGCATAAGCCTTTTAATTCATCAGCACGAAAATAATACCTAATGGAGAATTTCCCAGCAAGAGAAAAAGAAACTTCGTGGAAAGGAGCTTCTCTAGAGGCAGTAGTATTTTCCAGGGAACATGACATCTCAGGTAGCTGAATTCTCAAACTGCATAAACAATTGCACAAAAATCAAGCATGATGTAACTTGAAATCAATATATTCCTTTTTTCACTACGAAGAAATGGTAGATATGAAAACAGGAATTTGTATGCCCAATCTGAGCTATAGATGAAATTAAATAGATGTATCTAGGAAGTCTTCATGGAGGAGAGAAGAAGTGTAATAGAGCAGCCTAAAAGGAGGGTGTCACATCCATCACGGGTGTGACCTGACAGTCACAGAGGCAGGAATGAGATGATAACCATCAAAAAGGAGAACGAGCAAAGAAACTCAAAGTTTTGAGATATGAATGCATTCAAATTTTGTGGATCTATGAAAAGAAGCCGTTATACTTTAGGGCTCAGATAGCAATGAGGCAATCTACATGACAATCCTAAGAGAGATATTAACCTGAAAACACATGCACACTAAATCCCATCACCTGAATGAGACGCTGCTTCTCAATCCCCCCAAAATATATTTCTTCTTAACTTATTCTTAAATTGACACAGATATCCAATATTGTAGTTGAAGAAATAAATGTTAACTATACCTCTAAAGAATTTCTCTAAGAATTCCTCTAAGCTATCCCCTAAAGAAAACTTTAATGAATTTGGGGAGCTCATTGGTAGTAAACTCATTGAAAATGTCAAAGAGATAACCTAATATGCTTGATTTATTTTCAAAGTAGGAAAATGTCTGACTAGACAAAGGATAGTGAAGTGGAAAGAACATCAGGCCAAGATGCTGGAGACCTGGGTTTTAGTTCCGACACTGCCACCACCGGACTAGAGAATCTTCTGTAGATCACTTCTCCCCGTTGGGTCTCAGTCTATATATCTTGAAATTAAGGGGGATTTAAACAAATTGAGAAAAGGCATATTTATAGAAAACGTGCTTCCACTAGTTTATGTCTCAGTCATGGCGGATACACACGATGGATCATGGCCCCCTTTTTCCTGAACCTAGACAAAGCCTCGCAGTCCCAACTCAGCAATCTAGGCAGCTGCTACCAGACCATCAGAGTCAACATGCAAGGTGAAATGTGTTCCCTTCCTTGGAAATGATCTCCGAAATGCCTTCCAGGTCCAAGCGCTTCTGTTTCTGTGCTTTTGTGATTTCATGTTGCCTCTCCTAACCATTTAAAAATAGGCTTGATAAGAATGGATCTTCTTCTGCAAGTTCGTTGACTCACTTCTCCTAAGAGTTTCGTTACAAGTTCTTATGAGATTCCGGGGCAGATAAAGATTTTGTATTATAATGAACATGGCTTATAGGGTTGTTTCTTGTGCTAACAAAAAAGAAGCTACTGAGAATCGTGGGTTAGGTGACTGTTTGATGTTGGTCTCTCTGGCCCTCATCTGCCTCCCTCTACTTACTGAAAGTAGATAGTGGTCGAACAGTAAGCACAATGATGACCTGTGAAAGAAACAAAAGGTGTATGGAAGGCTAAAATTTAGTTAAACTGTAAAGTTAACTAGAAGCAGGAAGATAAGATGCCTAAGAAATAAAGAGGCAAGCCTATGTGTTGGAAAGGGCACAGGCTCTAAACTCCGGTGGACCCAGATTAAATAAAACAGTTCTGTCAGTTAAGGTCTGTGCAACCTTAGGCAAGTGACTGAACTTCTTTGAGTCTATGCCTTCACATGTAAAAGTGGAAATAATAACTTCCTCAGGGAGTTGCTATGAAATTTAAATGAGATGAGTTTATTTCAGCCAGTGAAAATATCCAGCATATTGCCTGATACGTAGTAAGTGCTCAGTAAATGTCAATTTCCTTCCTCCTAAAGAGAAAACGTGAGTTAAAGAACCTTTCCTTATGCAAAAGCCTATCTACAAAGACTATTGCATTCTTACTTCCTGAGGGGAGTTTTTAAAATTTAGAAATAATTTTTAGAAACTAATTTTTGATGTAAAGAAATGACTGTCAGATTAACTGCTGCCTATAGAGCATTTCTGCCTACTTATCTCAAGGTGGAGATTAAAAATTGGAATAGGAGGACATTTTGTAGTTCAGCTCTGAGAAAGTCTGATTGAACTGGGATTTTCTGATTAGGTTGGTAACATAAAAATGTTATTTGGTAGAATATACAATCGCTAGTAGTAATTCTATATCAAGCTGAATTTAAAAGGCAAATAATAGGGTATATTAACCGACTCAGCTGGGGCAGAGGTTTGAAAAATGTGGCTTGCAGGCCGTCTGGGTCAGATGGCCGGAGGGGGATGGGGGCAGAGCAGCTCTCCCGACAAAAGTAGCATGCTCACGGGCCACACTGCAGTGTTGGCGGGCAAGA
The DNA here is from genome assembly GCF_018350175.1 of Felis catus. Taxonomy (NCBI): domain Eukaryota; kingdom Metazoa; phylum Chordata; class Mammalia; order Carnivora; family Felidae; genus Felis; species Felis catus. The sequence continues at coordinate 115,979,297 of NC_058386.1, read as the reverse complement.
CCGCTGGGAGCTTCCGGGATACACCGTACTGTCTTAAAGGTCCCTTTACACATGCAGGAACCTAAGTAAAGAATATAAATAATGCAAAAGCGTGAAATCCTTCATCTCTTGAAAGGAATAGGAATGAAAATATACAAGACTGGGACCTCTGAACTACACAGGCATGCAGTCCCTAGTGTGGAAGGGCCTATACTAAACAACAATCTCATCAGGATGCCTAGAGAAGCATGATGGGTGTTTCTACTCCAGCTCTCACCTCAACCCACTTTGTCCTTGGCATCTGTATTTTCAGAGTCAAATGTTGTAGTGCATTTTGAATCACTGAGTATATTTTCTGGAAAGTTCATAGGATTTTAATCTCTTAGAAGATGGATAGTTCTGTCACAAAAATTATTTCTGTCTATGGAAAAATAACAGAATTGTCATTTAAAGTGTTTCCTATGGGGGCGCCTGGGTGGCTCAGTCGGTTAAGTGTCCAATTTCGGCTCAGGTCATGATCTCAGGTTTGTGGGTTTGAGCCCCTCGTCAGACTCTGTGCTGACAGCTCAGAGACTGGAGCCTGCTTTGGATTCTGTGTCTCCTTCTGTCTCTGCCCCACCCCTGGTCATGCTCTGTCTCTCTGTCTCTCTGAAAAAATAAATAAACGTTAAATAATAATAAAAATAGAGGATCTCCTATGCATAAATATAAAGTTCGATGAGGTGCCTTTAAATCTCTATAATCCATCAAGTGATACATTATACAACTTATGAAGTGCTGCAAATAAAAAGTGGCAGATGAGGGGTTCCTGGGTGGCTCACTGGGTTAAGCGTCCGACTTCGGCTCAGGTCATGATCTCACTGCTCGTGAGTTCGAGCCCCTCGTCAGACTCTGTGCTGCCAGCTCGGAGCCTGGAGCCTGCTTGGGATTCTGTGTCTCCCTCTCTCTCTGCCCCTCCCCCGTTCACACTCTGCCTCTATCTCAAAAATAAACATTAACAAAAGTCTAATAAAAAGTAGCAGATGAGCAACACAGAGGAGTAAGTGCTCTTAGGGTTGATATTTATTTTTTTTACCCTTCATCTGATGGAAGATATTTTCCCGGTACCATTATATTCCCTTCAAACTCCTACAAGGAGAACAGTGTTACTGGAGTGGAGAAATGTTCTGGGCAACCAAAGGGGTATACAGCATAAAGTGTACAAAATCTCTCTCCTGAAGTCACTGTGATTCCACCTCACCTTGGGGCATAAACTGTATAACCTATATTAGGGCCAGTTGCTAGTCTCCAGGTCCGGTCCCACAGAGGATTGCACTCAAAGGTATAAATAATATATTATAGTGGGAGATTACAGGAAACTCCCTTATTTATTTATTTATTTATTTATTTATTTATTTATTATAGTTTATTTATTTAGTTTGAGAGAGAGAGAGAGTACATAGAGAGAGGGAGAGAATCCCAAGCAGGCTCCCCACTGTCAGCACAGAGCCTGACACAGAGCTCAATCTCACTGCCTGTGAGATCATGACCGGAGCCAAAATCAAGAGTCAGACACTTAACCCACTGAGCCACCCAGGCGCCCTAAAGTTGCATTTTTAACCTAAAGTCGAAGACTCAGATTTCATATTTTAGTTAACTTCCCCTACAATTATAAAAGAATAGTAACATCACTATTGCACTTGGTGACAATTTCTCTTTATGAAAAAGTACAGAAACATTAGAGCTGTATTACAACGTTGTGATGAAACCAAATTAATATGCTCTACATCTTGATCTCATTATCAAGTCACCTTTAATTTCAATAATGAAATGTCTCCAAGAAGCCAAGGCTTTTTTTTTTTCCTGTGTTCAAATGTCTGCAGATGGGAGAATGTTGCAAGGATCTATTCAAATGATACAAAGAGTTAGGTGAGATTATGGGTTATGTCAAGAAATTGGTTCACTGATCTATTTTGATACAAAACGCCCTCAGAGATTGTTTTTACACTTAAAAGCACTGGGTCAGTCTTAGCAACAACAAAGCACCTTAACTGCTGTTATTTAAAAATTGTGATCTCTCTTGGGCTCCTCTTGGCTGAAACAACAACAACAAGGAGAATGTTTTGTATTTAACCATGCATACCATACCTTGTTCTTATTCTTTTTTTCCTTTCTTATTCTTAAATGATAGGAAACGTGAGGGCTCGTTCAGGATGGTAAGTAAAAGGTGCTGAATGATTATAGTCTGGGGCTAAGCCAAAAAAGAGCCAAAGCAACTGAAACTACAATGTAGGACATAAAATTATTTGGCGTACAGTAATCACAAGAAAAAAATAATTTAGGGGAACATTTTGGTCTCTTCATATTAAAACAAAAGTGTCAAAAATGAGTAAAAGAAGAAATAAGAATGTCCGGTTTTTTTTTTTTTTGTTTTTTTTTTGTTTTTTTTTTTTAATAAATGTGGATTTTGCCATCCCTATAGTTCTTATTTGGGGACAGAAGATTTCAAACTTTCATTCACTTGATTTTGGAATGATTTTTTTTTTTAATCTTGAAAGACTGTTTGTGATACTTCCCTATTCAAAACCTTTCAAGGATTTCTCATAACCTTCTGGGTAAATTCAAAAACTTTTAGGAGGACATTCAAGTTTCTTTAGCATAATTTTCAAAGCATTCAAGGACCTGGCCCTAGCTCAGCTCTTGCCACTTCAACATGCAAATCCATATAAAAAGCGAGCCCTTAAAGGTTTCAAAATAGATCTTTTTCTCTCTTATTTCTCTCTGCCTCCATGCATGTGCTGGGAATATCTTTTCTCCTGAAGTTAATTCCTCCTAGTCCCAAAAGGACCAGTTTAAGCAATAATCTTTTACTGTCTCTGAAAAGTCTTTCCTGCTGCTCCCATTTTGGGTGACTTCTCACCCATGTGCTCCCAGGGCAAACATGGGAATAGATAAGCTTTATTCCTTTAAGTACAAGGAAAAATTAATGCCACTAAGGATAAAAATGTTAACTGTATGTATAATTAAATAATACGACTTCATAGTGGAACTGAGAAGGCGATGTGTGTCACCTACCCAGCAAGGTTTTCCCAAAGACAAGTGACTCCCACAGTATAAGATGGCACGTCGGCAGGGCTGATATGTTTTGGAAGACCACTTCGCTGAGTAATTTACAGTTCATCTCTGCATAGTAACAGCAGGAACTGGTCATTCCATTAACACAAACAGTGATAGTGATGGCGGTTAGTGCTTCCACTCTGAACATCATTGTTTATGTGTGTTTCATATACTGGCGTTCTGGAATTAACTGATAGTGAAACCCTAATGTCCTTTCTCCAAGGACCTAACATCTGACTTGCAATATCCGCTTACCCCAGCGGCGATCTCACTCCTATCACTTGGGACGTGGAAATGGCATGCCCATCACCCTACGATTATGACATTGCTTCCCTACCATAAGAAGGCATCACTAACATGTCTAGTCAATTTTTCAAAATCCTAGGTGACCCATAAAATGTAAAAATTCTATAAATGATTAACTCATGAAATTCGATTGGAAGCTCTGCTCCATGCACATTAGTGACATTGAAAGAGATAGTTACAGTTCTAGAATTTTTATATTGGTGGAGTTTGCTGTCAGCAATTGGTTGAGTGAAGCAGGGAAAAAGCTGAAGGACTTGTCCTGGGCTGAATTTGCATAGCAGTTTCATCGTTTCTTACCTGCATGTGTCTCTTTGGGGAAGCATTTGTAGGGGACTCTAATGAATATTCTGGTGTCCTAAACCTTGTACCCCAGATGTCTTGACATCACCACTGATTGCAAAAGCTACGCCAACAGCTTCATGAAGGAACAGTTGCGTATGTGTGAGTGTTGGGACCTGGATTCTTGCTTTAAATTTGCTACAAAGTATGTGGGTGATGTCAAGTTATTTTTCCCTCTTTGGATTCCAGTTTTTTCTTCTAATTGGGTTCCATGATCCTAAGATCTCTTCTAGTTTTAATATTCTATGCTACAAATGTATTAGCTTCGATAAGGTCCAGTGCTTTCTCTTTTGTGAAGATCTTGGTCCTAGATGTTCAATGCCATGAATCTCCACATCCTAATATGTTCACTAGTAGTAGTTAGCAATACTAAACACACTCTATGTACCAGGCCCTATACTAAGATTTTTACTTTTATGTATATTAACTCACTTGTTTCCCACAACAACCCAGGGGAGTAAATACTAGTATTATTCCTGTTTTTTAGAGGAAGAAATTAACATGCATAGAGGCTAAGAAACTTGCCCTAGATCACCCAATTAGGAAGTATCTGAATCCAGGTGTGAACCAGGCCCACGTCCTTACCTTTGTGCCATATTGCCTCCAGTGAGGAGTAATACTAAGGAGCATAACATCAATATAAGTTTAGTTGCATTGCATTTGGCAATTTGATAACCCTTACCACTACTGTGTGAATAAGTAGCATGGATAGTATCATCATTTTATAAACAAAGGAATTAATCAGTTTTCAAATGTTACTCCCCAGAAGTTCAGCATTCTTTCTTCTACATGTCAGTGCTTTCTAATATTGAACGCTGCAATACTAAGTTTAGATTAGTATTCATTCACTAAGTATTTCTTGAAAGCTTACATGTTCCAGGAACCATGCTAAGATGAAACTGATAAAAAGGATCACATTTTTTTTCCACAGAAATACAAGTACCACTTAATGCTTTCACCATTAAATTGGGAATGGTCTTTCTAGTAGAGGGGCTTCTAAGTAAGGACCTAGAGAAAATGATGACGAAGATCATGAAATGAAATGATGAAAAAGAAGAACCTTTTAGACAGAAGAATACAAAGGCCTTGAGATGGACTTATGCAGGTGGGTCACAGGAATTACAGATTGGTCACTGTGACTGGAGAAGAGCGATTCAGCAAAATAAAAAGCATTTAAGTCAGAGAGGTAATAGGTGACCAAATCATGCACAGCCTTACTAGGACTTTGGATTTCACTCTAATCAAGATGAAAACCCATTGGAGATATCATCAAAGGAAAGGCATGACTTTGGATTTCACTCTAATCAAGATGAAAACCCACTGGAGATTTCATCAAAGAAAGGCATGATCTGGCTTAAAATATATGTGATTAAGGCTTAAAATATCTGGCTTAAAATATAGGTGATTAAGGATATAAGAAACAATTATTACTACTACTTTACTGAGTATTTTCCAGAAGTATTGTCCAGTTGCCCAGATGTTTTTCAGAAACATTTTTTTTGCTACTTGACTTTCTAGTAACTTTATTTTTAAATAGCTGTCAATACTCAGATTTCTGAAACCTTCTACAAACTCAGGTTTAGGAATAGTTTTCTTTTGTTCTTTTTCCCCCTTCTCTTTCTTTTTTCATTTCTGTGCTCTTTTAGATTTAGCGTGAAGCATAAGTTAACATAGGACCAGAACTGATGTCTGAAATTTCACGTCCCCTGTTACAACAAGAGTCCAAAAGCATGATAACCTCCAAAGGATGATCTACGAATAGAAGTTGTCTAAAGCTGAAGTCAGCATTATTGTACCATGGGTTATGGGGGCCAGCCTGCACAGTCTATATTTTAGTCAATACCCAGGTATTTATATACACTGGTTCTCAAATGGAACAATGGCCTTGATCAGTGATTCTCAGTTTCTACCGCCCATGAGGAAACTGATGTTCTCACAGACAATATACTACACAAGGGCCCTTTTGCAGAATAGAGAAGAGAGAACTCAAGATATGCTCATTTCTCAGAGCCTTAGTTATAACTCTAACACCTTCCTCTTGCACTCAAAAAAAAAAAAAAAGCATACTGAAATGCAGGTGAGTTTGTGACAGAGTGACATTTTAACGGCACGGTTGGTATATGAATATCCCTGGTCCAAACGCTCAGCTGAGCAAGAAATACAATGCCATTGTTCCCTAATTGTGCCTAATTTGCATGGGGCAAAAAGCTAATTCAGGATTTCTGTCATATTCCCTAGGGTTGTGCCCATCTGACATTTCCTGAGATGGGCATCATCCATTTGGATCTTTGTGGCTGATCCACGCAAAATACTTCTTTGTCATCCCTCAATCCCAACCACAGAGCTTCTCTAATTCCAACTCTCTGTGAGACATTTCCTTGTCCCTGTTAGGGGCATGGGAAACATTTAACTGCTTCCTCCCACTATTCTAATTCTTCTAGAACCAAGGTAGGCCTGTTAGGGGGACTTTATTGCCTGAGTGCTACTCTCAGGTAGCACTCTTACTTCTGATACAAAACCCAGCGCATGGTAACTATGTAAGGCAGTCTTAGGCCCATCTTCCCAGATAGATCACTTGGACATTTCTTTCAATCTCTTACTACTGTAGCCAAGAGGCAATTTTTCCTCTTTTCTCCTCTCACGAATATGGACATATTCTCCTCTCTGGTTCTCACATCTACCGTTGGTTTCTTACATTCAGTTATTCTCCACCCACCGAGGACTTAGTATGGGCATGGGTTGAGAGCTCAGGCTACAGCACTCCACCTCAAGCACCAACAATATCTATTTATTCCTGGTAAATTATGGTACCTATCCCTTCACTCCAAATTTCAAGGATGGATCTTCATATGGTCTAAGCAAATCATGACTATCCACCAGGATATACTAGTATTTGCTAGAAAAACAAACAAATCCAAAATCTCAGTGGCTTTATATGACAAAGATTTAATCATTACACATACTACATATCAAGGGTGGGCTAAAAAGCCCTATCCACACAGCAGGGACTACCTAGATTCCATCACCAGGAAGTGTGACAGAAGGAAAACAGAGTCATTGTGCATTTCACATCAGCAATAAGTATTCTGGCCCAGAAATGATGCATGTCATTTCTGCTACAATTCATAGATGTGAATAAGTCATGCCCCTCGTTGCCTTTCCCAACCCTAACTGTCAGTCTTGGCCATATGATTGCTTTGGCTAATAAAAAGTAAGTGGAAGTAACTTGGCCAAAGTTGTAAAACCACAGCATTATTCTTCACGCAGGTTCTGTTTCCACTGCTACAAACTGGCAATGCCCTGCTTCCTCATTCAGCCCACATCCTGGAACTAAGATGATACTAACTAGAGCTGTAGCCAACATGCAGTCAACTCGTAGCATGAACAAGAAATAAACTTTTGTTATTATAATCCACGGACGTTAAGGGTTGTTTGTTACTGGAATGTAACTGTTTCTAAACTAATTTATATAGTCTTGAAGGGAGGAGAACTGAAATATTTGATGAACAGCACTAATAACTTATCATACACTTTACATGTTCTAAACACCTGGGTAAATAATTTTGGACTTGGAAAAAAACTTGAAGCTATGGTAAAAGGAATTGGGGAAGTAAGAAAAGGTGAATCTATTTGAACCCCTTCTAGAAATATGCTCCTTAGAGTGGCACTAATGTTCTGACATTGTGCCCATGAAGGAAGAAATTTAATTAGGCATACTATTGTCTCACAATAAATGGTATTTATATAATCGAAATAATATCAATATTTATGGCTTTCTACCTATACAATCAACTAGATGTAAATTAAAGAACACTTAACACAATCAGTTGTAAACATAGTGATCGGCCTTGACAGTATAAAATAAACATAGTGCTTCTAAAGCCTGGGAGCTAGAAAGAGGTAAGAATGGGTATAGGAGGGATACAGGGAAAGAAGAAGGAGGGAATGACCAATATTTCATTCTACAAAATAGGGAGTTAGGAGAAACTGTTTCTGATTGGTAAAACAAGAAATGGAGATTTAAATACTCAGTTTGAAGTAGAAGAGTTTCTCAGTGGAGAAACTAGAATGATTATATATTAGTCAGAATAGGCTAAGTTAGAGTCAACATCTGACCAGCTGCCTATTTTTGTAAATAAAGTTTTATTGGAACATAGGCACCCCGTTTGTTTATGTCTTGGCTGTGGTGCCTTTCACACCGCAACAGCAGAACTGAGTAGTTGCAAGCGTCCTAAAACAGAGTCTTAGCCTAAAATATTTGCTATCTGACACATTACATAGTTTTTTTCTTTATAACGCCTGCACTAGACTATGGTATAGTGAAAATTCAGTCTCACAAAGTGACCTAGGGGCGCCTGGGTGGCTCAGTTGGTTAAGTGAACAACTTTGGCTCAGGTCATGGTCTCACGGTTCGTGGGTTCGAGCCCCGCACTGGGCTCTGTGCAGACAGCTCAGAGCCTGGAGCCTGCTTCGGATTCCGTGTCTCCCCGTCTCTGCCCCTCCCCCACTCAGGCGTGCGCGTGCATGCTCTCTCTCTCTCTCTCTCTCTCTCTCTCTCTCTCTCTCTCATCTCAAAAGTAAAATAAAACATTAAAAATTTTTTTTAAAGAAACAAAGTGGCCTAACATAGCAAGAGACCTTTTGCTTGCTCACTACGTGTCTGGCATAGGTCAGTACAGACCCTGCTCCGTGTAGCCACTCAGAAGAACTAAGCTGCCTGAGTGCCTACCATCTTATGATGGCTCCATATCAACACAAGTTTTCAGAGTTGGCCACGGTACAAGGGGAGGTCACGTGAAAATTCCATGCCTCTTCTTCAATGCTTTGGGGCCGGAAGCGACACATATTACTTTTCTTCATACCCCATTAGCCAGCACTAATCACATGGCCCTAACTAACTGCAAGGTGGCTTGAAAGCATGATCTTCCGTGCAGTTTTCTGTGGGCCTAAAAGCAGAGGAAACACAGATAGTGGTGAAGCACTAGAAATATCTAGCACAGATGACATAACAATATTGAGAGGAAGATGGAGGGACAGAAGTGGGAGGTTGCAAAAGATCTAAAAACACATCAACCATTACAGGGGATCAACGGATAACATCTAAAGTTGATGAATAGTGTTGCAACTACATTATGTAGACATAAGAAATTAACAACCAGAAGAACTAAAACTGGGAAGTCAACAAAATGGTTTCTTCTGGGGCACAGAACTGGGCGAGGAGTAGTGTGGGCATGGGACTATTGTGCTTCATTACAAACTCTTCTATAGTCTTTTAGAGTATTGCTCATTTCTTAATGCATGTATTACTTGGATGCTTTATTTAAACTGGATCATTCTGGGCATGAATAGATAACCTCTCTCTACTAGCTTATTACCCAGTTAATATCTGTTTGTTAAGGTCTAGTTCACTGACATACTAACAGATTTCCCTCTTTTTGCATCTAGTCCTCCCCCAACCTATTATCCATACTTTGCTAGAATGATCCTTCTAACGTACAATTAAATTATTTTACTTATTTTCTCTAATTTTTCAATGTCTAGAGATTCTGGAAAAACAAGGTATAAAATCAGTGATGTGCTGGTAGATGTTTATCAACTCGCTCTCAAAAAAGCCCTGATTTGTAGCATTTGTAACTATTGTGTAAATACTACCATCATGATTGACTCCAACTGCCAACGTGACTTCACTAAACATAGAGTTGAAAAGAAATGCACAGTAGCACACCATGATATAATATGTCCACCGTGCAGATGTAATAGAAGTAAACATCCTCAATAGCATAGATAATAGTTAAATAGAGTAAAATAATTAGGAAATGATTAGTCTTGAGTAGATACTATCTTGGCTTTTAATATATTCTCTTTAATTGCATATCTTACATAATTTAATTTTAGTTATTAAATTATCTCAAATAAATACTTTTCAATAATTAACTAGGTCACGAATTCTAACACACCACTATAAATCTTCTCAGCAACATCTACAAAGCCCTTCATAATCACACCTTATGCTTGGCTTTGCAGCCAATTCCATTCAGCATTCAGATCATAAAGAATGATTAATGGTTCCCTAAGGATGCTGCTCTATGTCCTTTTTCTCTGCATTTCTTCTAAACTTCCTTTGCCTAGAGGGCCACTCTTTTTATCAGGATAATGGAAAATCCTTAATAGTGACACAAGATCCAGATAAGTAGTGATGACAGTGAAAATAGTGGAGTAAGTACTTCTAGAAATTTTCTCCTTAATAAAAGCCATGAGAAAACTAGCAAAAATTCTAAGAATCATCTGTCTCAAAACTCTGGACACTAGCAAAAAGACTAGTAACAATACAAGCATTATTTAATCAAGAAAAATGGTTGACTGCAGGTAAGAACAGTGAGCTTTGTAGTGTTGCAACTTGCCCTAGTCTAATACCCAGTTCTCTAGCTCCACAGGAGCCATGAAAACTAACGGCCTGCATTCACAGTGAAACCAGCAGTCCGGCAGCCACTGGAGGGACAGAAGAGTGTCAGAGCTTTTTCAAAGCTACATTCCCAGATGAATGTCATTATTTGATGTGTCTGATGTCTCCCTGGAAGATCTCACTTGCAAGGCTGTCTGTATTTGACCTCCTTCAGAGATCACCTACCCAGAAGAGCCCTTTCCCTGAAGTTGGAAGAAAACCATTAAAGGCAATTGTTTAAATTCAAGACTGTCTGAGGAAGTGGATAATGGTGAAAGTGAATGATAGACTAACCACAAAGCTTAGAATGAAGAGCTAAGGAATGAGATGTCTATAAAGACTTCAAATCTAGAGGGCCAAGTACGTACATGTGCAGACTGTACTGCCAGCCCCAACACGCACACAGAGCCCCTTGGCAAAGACCGGAAGACCTGTTGGTTCCAACCATTTAAGAAAACATCTGTCCAATCATTAGTTGACGACTAATCTGAGTGGAAACTTTAATGGTGGCACACGACTCAGAATAGAGATTACAGAATTAGTTCTAATTCTGAACTGATACAGAATTAGTTCAGAACAGTCACTAAGCAAACAAACGAACGAGAACAACAATAAACAGCAACAATGATCCCTGAGGTACAGAATTTCATTTCCAAAGTTCCTACATTATATTATTTTAAATACCTAGTTTTGGACAAAAAAAATTGTAAGACAGGCCAAGAAACATGAAAAAAATACAAACAAAAATTAAAAAGCAATCAAGAAAAACTGTCCCTGAGGAGCAGACATTGGACTACTAGAAAAAGAGTTTTTTGTTTTTTTTTTTTATTTTTTTTTCAACGTTTATTTATTTTTGGGACAGAGAGAGACAGAGCATGAACAGGGGAGGGGCAGAGAGAGAGGGAGACACAGAATCGGAAACAGGCTCCAGGCTCTGAGCCATGAGCCCAGAGCCCGACGCGGGGCTCGAACTCACGGACCGTGAGATCGTGACCTGGCTGAAGTCGGACGCTTAACCGACTGCGCCACCCAGGCGCCCCAGAAAAAGAGTTTTAATTAGCTATTCTAAATATGTTCAAAGAACAAAAGCAAATCATTTACAAAGACATAAAGGAAATTATGGAAAGCATGTCTCACAAAAGAGAGATATCAAAAAGAAGATAGAAATTATAAAAAAAGTATGAAATAGTAATTCTGGAGTTGAAAAATATAATAACTGAAATGAAAAATTCACTAGAAGTCTCAATGGCAGATTTAAGAAGGCAAAACAAAGAATGACTGAATGTGAGATAGGTTAATTGAGATGATCTAATCTGAAGAACAGAAAGAAAGGAGAAAAATGAGCAGTACACAGAGAGTAACATTAGTCATCCCAAAATAAGCATAAAGAGAGCCTCAGGCAAAGAGAATGAGAAATGGATACAAAAAAATTGAGGAAATAATTGCCAACACTTCCAAATTTAGGGAAAACATTAATCTAAACATCCAAGGAGCTAAGTGAACTCCCAATACTATAAACTCAGAGATCCGCACCTAGCCATGCCATAATCAAACTGACCAAAACAACACCAAAAAGAATCATAAAAGCAGTTAGAAGCAACTCATCTCCCATGAGCAATCTTTAATAAATAAACTGTTTTCTCATCAGAAACCATGGAGATCAGAAGGCAGGAGGATGGCATATATAAAGTGCTGGAAGATGAAAGCAGTGAACCCAAAATTTATATCCAGCAAAGCTATCCTTCAAAATGAAGGAGAAATTAAGACATCCTCGTACAAACAAAAACTGAGAGAAGTCATCACCAGCAGATATGCTCTACAATAAATTCCAAAGGAAGTTCTCTGGCTTGAAATGAAAGGAGGCTAGACAGTAACTCAAATCCACTTAAAGAAATAAAAAGCATCAGTAATGATTACTACAGAGATAAAAATGAAAAACAGCATAAGTACATTTTGTTTGTGACCCTTCTTATCTTTTCGTGATTTAGAAGACAATTGCTTAAAGCAACAATTATGAATCCACTTTGATAGGCATGCATTGTACAAAGATGTAATTTGTATGACCATAAGAGCCAAAAGAGGAAGGAGAAAACAGAGCTAACTAGAAGCAAAGATTCTGTATACTATTAAAAATAAATTGGTATCTATCCAAACTAGATTGCTATTAATTAAGATGATAATTGCAATCCCAAGGTAACCACTAAAAAATTAACTTAAAAAATATATCATAAAATAAATGAAGGGCGCCTGCATAGCTCAGTCCATTAAGAGCCCGACTGTTGGTTTCTGCTCAGGTCATGATCTCACAGTTTGTGAGTTCATGCCCCAAGTCAGGCTCCATACTGACAGTGCAGAGTCTGCTTGGGATTCATTCTCTCTCTCTCTCTCTCTCTCTCTCTCTCTCTCTCTCTCTGTCCTTCCCCTCTTTCTCAAAAATAAATAAACTTGAAAAAAATAATAAATAAATAAATAAAATGAAATGAAATAGGAATTAAAATGGTACATTACAAAATGTATACTTAACACAAAATAAGGCAGTAGTAGATTAATAGAAAAACAAAAATAACATAATACAAATAAAAAACAATTAGCAAAATGGCAGACACAAATCCTAACTTATCAGTGATTACGTAAGTGTAAACACTCCAATTAAAAGGAAGATACTAGCAGAACGGATTAAAAATAATCAAACTCTATGCTATTATTTAATAGATGCACTTCAAATGCAAATACACAAGTAAGTTGAAAGTAAAAGGATGAAAAAGATATTCCATGTAAACAGTAACCAAAGAACAACGGAGTGGCTATCCACAAAATAGACTTCAGACAAAAACTATTAATAGAGGAAAATAAGGCCATTTTTGTGATGGTGAATATGTTAGTCCATCAAGTATATATAAAAATTACAAAAATAATTTAACCTAAAAACAGGGTCCCAAAGACATGAAGCAAAATCTGACAGAACTGAAAATAGCTATAGATGACCCAACTGTATAACTGGAGACCTCAATGCCCCACTCAATAATGGACGAAAAACTAGGCAGAAGACCAAAAAAGAAACAGAAGATTTAGGCAACACTATAAACCAATGAAACCTGACAAAATCTACTGAACACTCTATCCAACAATAGTAGAATACACATTTTTCTCAGGTATACATTGAACATTCTCTAGGCCAAACCATATTTTTAGGCTAGAAAGTAAGTCTCAATGAATTTACATACAGAGTATGTTCTCTGACCACAAAAGGATGAAATCAGAAACCAGTAATAGAACAAAATTTGGAGTATATGTGTAAATTAAACAACATACTCCCAAATAACCAATAGGTCAAATAATAAATCATAGGTAAACTTAGGAAGCACTTTGAGGTGAATGGAAATAAAAATAACAACCAACTAAAAGTAAAATGAGGGGCACCTGGGTGGTTCAGTCAGTTGAGCGACGGATTCTTGATTTTGGCTCAGTTCGTGATCCTAGGGTAATGGGACAGAGCCGTGCATCTGGCTCCATGCTGAGCGTGGAGCCTGCTTGAGATTCTCTCTCTTCCTCTCTGCCCCTCTCCCCCACTCATGCACTCTCTCTCCAAAATAAAATTTAAAAAATCAATAAACAAAAGTGATAGGATGCAGCTAAAGCAATGCTTGGGAAGAAATTTATAGCTGTGAACCTCTATATTTTTAAAAACTCAAATAGGCAAGAATGTGGAGAAAAGGAAACCATTGTGTGCTGTTGGGTGGGAATGTAAATTGGCGCAGCCCCTATGGAAAACAGCATGTAGATTCCTCAAAATAATTAAAAATAGAACTATCATATGATCCAGTAATTTTACTTCTGGGTATCTATTTGAAGGAAACAAAAACACAAACTCAAAAAGATATCTGCGCCCCCATGTTCATTGCAGCATTGTTTACAATAGCCAAAACATGGAAACAACCTAAGTGTCCATCAGTGGATGAATGGAGAAAGAAAATGTGGTGGGTATATACAATGGAATATTACTCAGCCATAAAAAGAAGGAAATCCTGCCACTGGTGACAACATGAATACACCTAAAGGACATTATACTAAGTGAGAAAAGTCAGGCAGAGAAAGACAAATCTCACTTACGTGTGGAATCTAAAGAAAAAAATGAAATACAACAAACATAAAATGAATTCATAAATACAAAGAATGGTGGTTGCCAAGGCAGGAGCTAGGTGGGTGCATGAAATGAGTAAAGGTGGTCAAAAGGTAAAAACTTCCAGTTGTTATAAGATAAATTTAAAAAAATCAAAAAAGCAAAAAATTCAAATCAATAACCTAACCTAATACATTACGGACCTATAAGAGCAAAGTAAAGCCAAATCAACTAGAATGAAGACAATAATAAAAATTAGAGTAAAACAATCAATGAAATAAAGGTCAGAAAAACAACAGAGAAAAACAACAAAACCAAAAGTTGGTTTGTTGAAAAGATCACCCAAATCAACAAGCCTTTAGCTAGACTTGAACTAAAATAAAGAAGATTCAAACGACTAAAATCAGGAACAAAAGAGGGGAACTGAAAACATTTGGTCACACCAAAACTAATACACAAGTGTTCACAGCAGCATTATTCATAATAATGAAAATATTCCATATATTTTCAGTCGTAAAAAGGAAAGAAGTTCTGATACACGCTACCACATGGATAAACGTTGAAAAGATTATGTGCTAAGTCAAAGAAGCTAGACACAAAAGGCCACATGTTATATGATCATATTTATATGAAATGTCAAAAAAGGCAAATCCATAGATACAGAAAGTAAATGAGCAGTTGCCAAGTGCTAAGGAGAGGAAGGGGTTTCTTTGGGGCAGATGAAAATATTCTGGAATCAGTGGTGTTGATAGCGCATCTTTGTGAATATAGTAAACATCACTAAATTGTACAGTTTAAAAGGGTGTTTGTTATGTGAAAAATAATAAATAGTAAATAAGGAAGTAAATAGTTATAAAACAGTGAGAAAATCTTATTTATTATAATAAAAACGTATAAATTTTTATTGGATAAAAATTCAGCCCAAACATCACTATTTATGAGTCAATGTAAACTCTCTCCACAATGAGTTACAACATATTTCCATGACACTTATTATATTCTATTATTACTTTGTCATGGTGTATACAATGCACATTACAATTGCCTGCTTTCTTGTCTCTCTCCCCTACTATTTCTGTCAAACCATATTTCTTATCTTTGTCACCTGCACAGTATCTGACACATACCAGGTCCTCAAAAAATGTTTGTGGAACGCATGGGTAATTTTTATGACACAAATCTATTAGCATCACCAATCTGGGTACATCATTAGCCACAGAGATCCCACTTTACAAGTGCCAAAAGTATGATGGGTGAAAATCATGGGAAGCAAACAATATCTATGTCAAATCCCCAGAAAAGTAACAATTCTTAGGTAGAACTGAGTGCTATTATGATTCCTATTATTATTAATATTAACATTATTGCATTACACTGTTAATCATACATTTTTGCCTGGAGACTTTTCCAGGTGTTATTTCACATTTTTTTCAGCGATTACGTTCTCAGGTTCAGCCTTGTCATGACTTAAAAGAGTAACTGGAAGAACTTAAAGGTTTTTCTGTAGACGGCAGGAATGAATACAGAAGCCGAACATTTAGTCTGGTCTCATCTTGGATCTCCTATGTAGGAGTAACTGAAGCAGTCAAAGGCATGAACTTCCACAGACCCGCAGCACCACATCTACCCACCCACCTGCATTTGACCATATGCCACTCCCCGCAATCCTGGTTACTCTGGATGAGGCATTCTCACTCCAAGTTAAGACTACTTTCTCCACTGAAGCATCGGATCCCATAAGGGCACTACTGGGGCAATTATCCCTTTTATTTACAGGATCATCAGGTTTTCCTTCTCCATCGCATTATTTACATCAGGATACGAACACACTCAGTCCTCCCATATTACCACCCAACAAACAGAAACCAAACCTTCCTTGACCCTACTTCCTTTTGCTCTCTACCCACTCTCCAATAAACTCATTCTAATCAGAATCTCACCCTTACTAGTCCATCTAAACTTTTTTTTTATCAGTGTCACTAATAAAATCCACATTGCTACATCCAATTTCAACTCTCAGTCCTCATACGATTCAACCTCTGTACAGCATTTGGCACAATTGCTTCTTCCCTCCTCCTCAGAAAACTTTTTTTCCCCCCACCGGGGTTCTAGGACACTGCACTCTTCTTGTTTCCTCTGCTTTTCCTTGTCTCTCTCGCTGAGTCTTTGCTGGTCTTTTCTCTGACTTGTAAATAAATGATAAAGATCCTTAGGGCTCAAAACTAAAATTTCTACTTTATCAATACATCTCTCTAGGCGATTGCATTCATTCGCATGGCTTTAGATACCATCTTCACGCCCATGACTCCCATATTTGTGTCTCTGGTACAGACTTTTCCCCTGAACTCAACACTCATATGACTAACACAACTTGACATGAATGCCCCAAACTAAGATGGTGGTTCCCTCTTCTCTGCCAAAACTTCCTCCATTCAGTCTTTTCCATCTCAGTAAATGGCAACATCCTTCCAGTTGCTTGGGCCACAAAACTTGGAGTTACCTTTGAGTCCTCTTCCTTCTCTCACTCCTCACATCTAATCAGACAGAAATTCCTGCTGGCTCTACTTTCAGAATCTACAATTCATCCACTTACCACTATTCCCTTTGACAATATCTTTATCCAAGCCACCATCATCTCTTGTCTAGATTATCGCAATAGCTTCCTATTGGGACTCCTGGTTCCAGCCATTTCCTTCCTTCAGTCTGCTCTCAACACAGTGATCCTGATAAATCTCAAGTCACATCAAGTCATTCCTTTTCTCAAAACACTCACCCTCAGAGTTAAAGCCATTGCCAAAAGGCTTTTTATAATCTGCCCACCAGGAGCCCTCCTTCTTCACTCCCGGTTACCTCTGTGAACTCATCTCCTACTACTTTGCTCAATCATTACTTTACTCCTTCACTGGCCACTTAAATTTCTTTAAATACTCTAGGCACATCCTCATTTCAGTCTTTGAAGTTGTTTTTCCCTTTTCTGGAGTTTTCTTCCTTTAGTTACCTGAATGTTTCTCTCCCTCAAGTCTACTTACTCATCTGTTTCCCAGTTCCATGCTGTAGGCCCCAGTACAGATTTAGTGATACAGGTTTTTGGATTATTTTTTGACTAATAAAATATTTTAAATGGATGAAAAGGTCACCAGCAATTAAGCAGTCCTGGTAAATATCAATTATCCCATTCATTTTCCAGGCTAAGTCTCCCATTATGCTTACAGGTACCATTATCCTCTATGTCTCTGTGCCCCAAATTTGGCTGTCATCTTTGATATCTCCTAGTTGACAGACTATTCTCTCCCCCTCTGTTCCATTATATATCTATCTACTGAAATTATGACTATCCTTCAAGTCCCAGTTGAAAGATTCCCTCTTCCATGAAGCATGGCCAAAACTTCTGATTAGAGATTGACTTACTTCCTTTGAATTCTTAACATTGCATTGTCACTCTCTTACAACATTTCACATATGAAATATAGTGAGGAAGTTGTGGTAAAGTGGAGACATCATTTGGGCTTAGAACATGAAGGCAGGATTCACATTTCAGCTGTCGTTTACTAGTATGTATGTGTACACACACACACACACACGCACACATAAATGTGCCTCATTCTAACCACTAATTGGGATTGTTTTGAAGATCCCATTAGCTAATATATGGAGAAACATGTAACATACAACTTGAAATATAGCAGATAAATAAATAATCAAAATGCAACGCTTACACCTTTTACTAGACTGAAAGTCTATTGGTAACCAAGGTCATGTCCTGTCCAGCTCTATTTTACACAACCCCACCTCAGACATAGTTAGCATACTGCCTTGTTCACGGTAGGTAGTCAATGTTAAATGAATTAAATTTTACCCTGTTGCCCAATACTGAAGACATTTTATTCTGAGACTTGTTCTCAAATCTTCACTTTGCCACGTTAGAATAAGGTGACTTTTCACATATACCCTCTTTGATTTGGGTTGTAAAAGATGTATGTTTCAGAAGTGGATTCTATTGATGTTTCCTGCAAGATCATGGCATGTGATGGTGCTATATCTTATGTGTTAAAAGAATCTAAGCAGGATCCCACACCCTTTGATCACACATTATTTATTTTCCATTTACACCATTACTCTCAGAGCTAGTGCAAAGGGAGCAGTAAGAGAGTTCTATAACAAACTAGAAATAAATAAATTTCATTTGGAATGTAAGTTGGTTAATTCCTCAATTCAACTTTTTTTTCTTTCTGTGTGATTAACTGTATCGTCATTTATAATAAGAAAAACTTATAAATTATACTTTTCTACCTGAAAGAAGATTGAAATGAAGGAGTAATATGAAAGATGTAATTATAATGTGCCAAAATAGGATCATTGCAAATTGTTCTTTTTAAGAATTTATTTTGGATGACATTTAAATTAAACTGCATTTTAATTCAAATACAAAGAAGAAAACCCACATCACTAACTAACTTTGCCAATCAACCTGTCAATACACTAATTATCAAAAATTTAGCAAGGCAGAATTGCCCCCTTACAATTCTTATACTCTAGCCCCAGATACAAAGGCAATTACTTTGTTCAAGTTGTCAACTTTGTGAGTTAAGTTTAAAAGTGCATTCACCAACGGTGCTTAATAAGCCCTATCCACAAAAGAATTTTGGTAGCTATGGAAATGGCATTCATTAACTAGAACAGATACAGATCCACTAAGGGCACAATACTGTGCACCAGCCCTGTGCACGACTATAAACAAGAAAATAATCGTGTAAAACTAATCTTAACTGCTGTCATTTATTGAGCATCTATCAGTTTTAGATTTTTAAATGATACCTTTAATTTTCAAACTCTGAGAGATAGATATTGTGGTCCACTTAATAAACAAGAAAGTGACACTTGGCCAAGTTAAGCAACTCCAACAAGGTCGCATGCTTAGGAAGTTCATAGTTCAGTTAGCTTTTTCTGACTACAGCTCTTGGTTTTTTATCCTATGCCAAAACCAGGAGAAAAAATGCTAGCCTTCAAACAAGACTCCTGAAATGTGACTGCCCCAAAGTCAAGTGCCTCAAGGGCAAGTTTACACACATAACTTCCCTCCAGGAATTATTTTTCAGCACAGCTATTTCTTTTTAAGAGATTTGGACCAGGACAACTTATTCTCTTTTCATAAACTTGGTGAGGTAGGAAGAGTGGCTATGCTGAATATTTTGTATCATGGTTAAAATACTTAAAATATTTAAAATTTTTATTTATTATTTTTGAGAGAAAGAGAGACAGAGCATGAGCAGGGGAGAGGCAAAGAGCGGGAGACACAGAATCTGAAGCAGGCTCCAGGCTCTGAGCTGTCAGCACAGAGACTGATGGTGGGGCTTGAACTCATAAACAGGGAGATCATGACCTGAGCCGAAGTTGGATGCCTAACCAACTGAGCCACCCAGGCGCCCCCTCCGCCACTTTTTTATAACAAAATTTAATGGGAGATGTATGAAAAATTGAATTAATAGGATTTATTTAGTATAAACAGGAAAACAATGTCAGTACTATTTTTTTAATTTTAATTCCAGTGTATTTAACATACGGTGTTATATTAGTTTGAGACGTACAATATAGTGATTCAACACTTCTATACCTTACTCAGTGCTCATCATGATAAGCATACTACTAATGTATTATTTTTTTTTTAATTTTTTATGTTTATTTCTGAGACAGAGAGAGACAGAGCATGAGCGGGGGAGGGGCAGAGAGAGAGGGAGACACAGAATCAGAAGCAGGCTCCAGGCTCTGAGCTGTCAGCCCAGAGCCCCACGTGGGGCTCGAACTCACAAACCGTGAGATCATGGCCTGAGTCGAAGTCGGTTGCTCAACCGACTGAGCCACCCAGGCGCCCCATGTCAGTATTATTTTTTAAAAATAAATTATTCAGTGTTTTTAGTATACATGAATTGTATATTCATATGCAATCAATGTAGGCACACAATGCAGACCTATTACAATTCTCTATTATATTTATGGGGCGCCTGGGTGGCGCAGTCGGTTAAGCGTCCGACTTCAGCCAGGTCACGATCTCGCAGTCCGTGAGTTCGAGCCCCGCGTCAGGCTCTGGGCTGATGGCTCGGAGCCTGGAGCCTGTTTCCGATTCTGTGTCTCCCTCTCTCTCTGCCCATCCCCCGTTCATGCTCTGTCTCTCTCTGTCCCAAAAATAAATTAAAAACGTTGAAAAAACATTTATATTTAGGTATCGTGTTTTTCAGTAATTGTCCATTTCATCTAAGTTGCTAATGCATGGTCATAAAGTTGTTTGAGGTGCATATTACTTTTTGAATGACTATAGGGTATACAGGGACATTCTCCCTTTCATTCCTGATGTTGGTAATTTGTATTGTCTATCTTTTTCCCCAAATTAATGAAAAAAAAAACTTCAAAATTTACATACATACTCATTGTTTTAGGCCCTTTGCTTTGTACAGATCCAAGTTTCTATGTGGTATATGTTTTTCCCCTTCAATCTGAAAGAATTCCTTTTACATTTCTTTTACCTCGCGACTTCTGATCTCTGCTTTTGTTTTAATGTTGCTGAAAATTTCTGTATTTCTTCATCTCCAAAACAGATTTCCACTGGATGCAGAGATCTAGGCTGGTAGTTTTGTTGATTTTAGCACATTTATAAATTTTGTCAAAGTGTGCTCTGGCTTTCATAATTTCTGATAACAAGTGTGTAATAATTCCTTTTATTCATCTACATGTAACGTGTCTTTTTTGTTCTCCTGCTTTTAATTTTTTTCCCTACACTTATTTTAGCAATTTGGTTATGATGCCTTAGGCTTGATTTTCTTTGTCTTTATCCTCCTGTATCTGATTGAACTCCTTGGTTCTACAAATTCATAGTTTTAAAATCAAATCTACAAAATTTTATCCATTTGTCCTCAAATAATTTTCTGCTTCCACCTTTCTCCCTTCTCTTTCTTGGACTCCTAATATATATATATATATATTGGATCATGTAACATTATTCTACTTGTCATTACTGGTGTGTAAATTGCTTAATAAACATTTTATTGGATAGTTTTACATTTACCATAAAGATGTCAACATAGTACAGTAAGTTCACATATAAGAAAACCCCATACTCAGTTTTCCCTAATGTTACTATCTTCCATATAATGGTGTATATATCACAACACATGAGCCAATATAGATATATTATTATTAACTAAAGCCAATACTTTAGTCAGTATTCCTTAGGTTTTACTGGATGTCCTTTTCCCACTCCAGGATACCATGCAAGACACCCTATGACATTTAGTCCTCATGTCTCCTCAGGCTCCTCTTAATTGTTTCTCAGACTTGCCTTGTTTTTGATGACCTTGACACCTGTGAGAAGTACTGGTGAGGTATTTTGCATAATGTCCCCCAATTGGGATTCTTTGTTCTGATGCTGTTGTCATTCTTAGACTGAGGCTATGAGTTCTGGGGAAGAATACCACAGGGTACCTGATAGCACATGACACATCGCTAATGCCATTAGCTTTCATCACCTAGCCAAAGTAGTGTAGGCCACATTTCTCCACAGTAAAGTTACCTCCACGGTGAAGTTTCAAAGCAAATCATTTAGTACAGACAACACTCAAAGGGGACGGGAATTGGGTTCCACCTTAGAGTAGGGAGTATCAACGTACGTGATTTGGAGTTCTCTATAGGAGATTTGTCTCTTTTCTTCCACTTATTTACCCAATAATTTATATCACTATGGATTTCTAGATATTTATTGCATAGTTTGCATTATAAGTCAATACTATTTATTATTTTTTCATATTGTTCCTGCTTTGGTCATTGGGGGCTATTTCTGTTGGTTTCGGTGTCCTTTTTACATGCCCCCATCCATTTGCTTTTGAGATTTTTAACAATTTTCTGGCATTACAAGTTGCTCTAGGCTCATATTGCATATTTCCTGCCCTAACCCTCGAAACAGTCATTTTTTCAAGGAGCCCTGGTTTCTTTTATTGGAGAATGATACTAGAAACCAAGATTTGAGTCCCAGGTGTGTTGGTTGCTTCTCAGTTGTCATCAATTCTAGGCACACTCAGTGGATACAGTGAGAAAGTATATACGTATGTAAACTCAACTGTGTATATATCTGTATCTACAAATATTTCTATATGCAGCCATCTATATCTATGTTAGCTAAACCTGAGTTTATACTGATGTCTTGAACTTGAACCCATTACCATATGTATCACTCTAGCCTTCTGCTTGTCTGCAATCTCCCGTTCCAACAGTGAGAAACTTGAGTCCCAACTCCATCATCTATTTGCTTCATTGTTCAGTTCCAGTATGCATGTCAAATGGCTTCAGAATTGTTGGTCTGTACCCCAGTGGGAAACGACGTTATCCAATAGAGTGCAGTATCTATATGAAACTTTTTGCATTTAGTCTTATAGACTCAATTCATATCCACCTTTCCCCCCACCTTCTTCAGTGAAGTTATTTAAGACATTTGTAATACAGTCAGATTCTGTTGCCACCAACTGAATTTTCTAATTTTACTTTGGTTTAGTTTTTTTTTTTTAATTTTTTTGTTTTGCAGTGCCTAATGTTCTGGAAATTTCATCCACTTAGTTTCTAATTTCAGACAGTGTGTGTTTTAGCTCCAAACTCTCATGTTTTGTTTTCTATTTATCTCCTCATTATGTTCATGTTTTTCTTTAAAATTTAAAACAAAGCTACATTATTTTAAATAACTCTTATAAAGCCCTTGTCAGCTAACTCCATTATCTACAATTTCCTTCTTGTTATAGCTCACAATTTGCTGTTCCATTTGTTTTGCTAGGCAGTTAAATGAAGAGTTTTGGATTTTGATTTAAAGGATTTTTTAATTTGATTTTTTACATCTTGATTTTAAGGTCTGTTTTTAAGCTTTGCTAGAGTGAGTCTCCAGTAGCCTAGTAGGTTTTAAAGACTTTTCAATCCTATGTGTAGAAAATTAAAAAAGAACCAAAACCAAAACCAAAAACAAAAACCATTTTTTGACATCTGAGAATTGGCCTGACACTTACAGGCCTCAGTGCTATTAGAAGCTGGCCTGGCACTCACAGCTAAGCCATATTATTCTCTTGTGGGACATAAATGATCTCACAGAACACCAATTTCAGACGATGATAAAGTGAGATAAAACAAAGCCATTTTATAAGTTTGTCTAAGCACAGACAAAAATCGGATCTCTATATAACCCACAAAATATGGACGTCGCCCTCCCTGCTAACATGAGTGCTACTGATTTGTCCAATTACAGCTTTAGATTTGTTCTCCCTTGCCTTTCTTCTACATAAGATTTATTTTGATACCCAGCCATAGCATTGTTCCCATCTTCTGGCAGCATTCTATCTAGAGCAAACCCCCACTCCTTAGACCCTCTTCCAAATCACCCCACCAAAGCCCAAACCCTGAATGTCCTAACACTCTCTGTTGTCAGAATGAACCAGATGCCTCGGTGTTCATTCTCCTCCACTGCAATCAGTAATAAACCCAACCTCTGCATCTATAGGCATGTTCCTAGAGGGCTGTGACAGTGAGTTCTGGGAATTTTTCAACCGATGACTCACAAGCGGTCACTCTTTCTCTGGTCTCATGGAACTCATCCTACAAATGTGCTGATTAGCAGTCGGCCAAAGATTCCGAAGGCCCTCATAAAGATTGCTGGAGCTCCTTTTCTGCATAGCTCCCTCCTCTCCATTTTTCTGCTATGCAAATTCCAATTGTTTCAATTCACCCCAATTCCCATTTCTACTCTTCAATTTAGTGAAACAACAGTGGTTCACTTGGGTTCTTCTCTCCTGTGCTAGAGCGATTGCAGAGCTCACCTCATTTTTTTCTGTTTCTCTTAGTGATCACAGTCCTGCACTGCCCATTGTCCTGATATCTGATACAAGATTATTTCAAATGTATGTTTTCTAGTTTTCTAGTTGTCTGTGTAGGTATGGAAAGGTCTGGATTGGTTATTTCTTCATGGGCAGAAGTGGAAGTTCAGTAGTCACTTTTTAAAATCGAATCATATTCTATATATTTCTCTGCTATTTGCTGTCCTCACGTCAACCCTTTGAAAACATCTCCAAGATATACTACAAATAAAATATAACATCTCTAAGATATATTATAAATAAAGCTCTACGTCACTTGATTTTGGTTAATATCTTATAGGATATAATCACTATTATGTATATAATCAATGCACTTTTATTTTTTCCTTCTTAAACTGAAGTATAATTAACATGCAATATTATATTAGTTTCAGGTGTATGACACAGTGATTCAACAATTCCATACATTACTCAGTGCAGTGCAGTGGGATGGGTGAATAAAGGAGATCAAAAGGTACAAACTTCCAATTATAAAATAAATAAGTCACAAAGATGAAAAGTACAGCATAAGGAATATAGTCAATAATATTTCAATACACTTGGAATAAATATTTATTTCCAGTGTGAATGTCTGTGTATGTGGTACTTTTTTCGCGCCTAGCCATAATGTTGCATTATTCTATTTATTCTAACATCCATATGCGCAACAAACTTGTATTGAGATGCTACTATGTACCAGGCCATATGCATTACAATGATCATGGCTCCTACTGCGAAAACTGTAAAAGGAAAAAAAAATCAATCTCATTGGCTATTTATGAGAAATATATTTTACTTTTTCAGAGCTGACTTTATGCGACATCTACCAGAACTGTAGTTTATGTGTCTTGATAGATACACTTTAAATTTCTCAAAAAATATCTTTTCTAATCTCTCTCATTAATGCATTTTAAAACCGTAAGTTTATACATAAGTTGTGATTTTATGAATCTAATTTCAAATTACTTTTTGAGGACAGTCTGTAATTGGGAGAGTCAGACCTACTTGTTCCATACATTTCATTTTCTTTTTTTTTTATTTTCTTTTTTTTAATGTTTATTTTTGAGAGAGAGACAGAGACAGACTTCGAGCGGGGGAACAGAGTTTGGGCAGAGAGAGGGAGACACAGAATCCGAATCAGGCTTCAGGCTCCGAGCTGTCAGCACAGAACCCGACGCGGGGTTCCAACTCACGAGCCGTGAGATCCTGACCTGAGCCAAAGTCGGACGCTTAACCGACTGAGCCACCCAGGCACCCCCATACATTTCATTTTCTAATACCCTATTTAGGGTATTGATGGGAGCAATGGTGGTAGGGAGGTTGGGGCAATAGGTAGTATGCAGTTAAAAAAAAACAAATGAGGAAAAACAAAAGCAAAAACCCTTGCAAGTTTTCATTGAAGAAACAAATCATGGAGTTTCACACTAGTCAAAAGCTTTGCGCTGTGGGTTGAGATTAGCATAAAAGGACCCAGAAATTACAGCCTTTTCTCCCCCCTGAGTAATTTCTTCTGTGTGCTACCTAAGTCAGGGAAAGGGCAGGCTTAGAAAAAGGAAAACTAGCACCTTTGGTTAGTGGGAAAGATAGTTCTTTCTCGCTAGAAAATGAAGAACAAAGGCAAAGGTGTTTAATGTGAAACTGGCTTTAAAACCTAAGCCACAACCATAACTCACTGTTTATTTTATATACAATGCTATTCTTTAGAACTTCTCATGGTAATCATTACAGTTTATGTTTATTATAGTCATGAAAAACTAGAGCCTTTTTGAAAAAAATTGTAAAAGAGTATTTGAGTAAAACTGTACTAATGTCCTCTTCACTTAATTATTTCCCACCTAATTTCCTTTCTAGTTTACAAAATCCTGATTCTGTATCATTTATTATACATACAGAGTGAATATAAGTTTGGAAAACTGAAGAGGGGTGGCAAGTAGAGAAGAATCCAATGAAATAAATCCCTGTCTCAGGCAATTTGAAATACTAAGTCACCGGGGCGCCTGGGTGGCGCAGTCGGTTAAGCGTCCGACTTCAGCCAGGTCACGATCTCGCGGTCTGTGAGTTCGAGCCCCGCGTCAGGCTCTGGGCTGATGGCTCAGAGCCTGGAGCCTGTTTCCGATTCTGTGTCTCCCTCTCTCTCTGCCCCTCCCCCGTTCATGCTCTGTCTCTCTCTGTCCCAAAAATAAATAAACGTTGAAAAAAAAATTAAAAAAAAAAAAAAGAAATACTAAGTCACCAATATGAATAGGCTGTCATTTTTAGGCACATACTGTGTTCCAGGCAGACCACAGCTTTAAGTGATATCCTTTATCCTGCAGCTTTGTTGAGGTGTAATTCGCACATGATACTGTGTAAGTTTAACGTGTGTAACATTTTGACTTGATATACATATATTCCAAAATGATTACCATCACAGCATAAGCGAACACCTTCATTACGTCACATGATTACTATTTATTTTTTGTGTTGAAGACATTTACGCAACTCTCTTAGCAACTTTCAAGTATATTATACAGTATTGTTAACTATAATTACCATGCTGTATATTAGGCCCCCATGTTATAATTGGAAGTTTGTACCCTTTGACCAACATCGCCCCATTTCCCCTACCCCCCAGAGCCTGGTGAGCACCAGTCTACTTTCTTTATGATTTATTTCAAGGTTCATTCATATTGTCACAAACATTTCCTTCTGTCCCGTGGCTGGATAACATTCCATTATATATTACATATACCATAATATATATAATATAACATTTTCTTTATCCATTTATCTGTTGACAGATACTTAGGTTGTTTCTTTGCTATAGACACTATGCTTTTTAATCCTCAAACAAGCTCTATGAATTGGGTACTCTTATTATTTCCTGTTTCACAATGAGGTTATTGAGGCCTCAAGAAGTTAAGTAGCTTGTCTAAGGTCACACAGCTAGTGAAAGGTAAAGCTAAGTTTCAAACCTGGGTCTATGTGAATATTTCATCATAATCCTTTCTTCCCATGTTCTACTGCCTCTCTATGGAATCTATGTAAAGTTTGTAGTCTCATTAAAGGGAATAATTGTTTCCTATGGCTAGCTTCCATAGAATATTCTCAGGAGAAATATTTTTACATTACACGTATAACTTCTGGTTCCCTGGTCCTGTGACTAGGGGTTTGACACCATGGCTTTGGAGGTCCATTTCTCTAATTCTATTGTTCTCTTTGGAGGTTAATGTGGGGAGATGAGGTAACTCCACTTAATGTCAGCTCTGCATCTAATTGCCCTGCTGCTCTTGGTTGATACTTGACTTTACTCTACCCAGGGGTAGGAAAGAAGCTTCCCATTAAACAAAGATCAATGATGAGACCTTCCCTAATGACCCATCATCTTCATGGGTTTCAATCTCCTCCATTCTAAAGGAGAGGGAACGTGTTTTAATATATTTTCTTTAAGTTGTGTCAAATGCTTTGTAAGCTCAAGAGATACCAAGACAAATATGACACTCTCCCTTTTCCTGAAGAGTAGTTCACAGTCCACTAGAAGAAACAGACACTAAAGTAAATAATTAAAATTGATGTGCCATGATCTATTAAAGACAAAGTTTTAGTAGAATTCACAAGAGAGAATTTTGTTAGCAAGAAATCAGAGAAAGCTTCCGATAAAAGGTGATATTTGATCTAGATCTTAAAGGATACGAAAAATCATAAAAACAACATTTGCTGAGTATTATGTGTCAAACACTCTGATAAATGCTTTATATGCATTTTTTGTCTTTAATCCTCCCAGATAAACTATAAGCTGATTATTATGACTGCTATTTTACAGACTCAAAGTTACACAGATAGTAAGGGGGAAAATTGTGATTCAAACCTATGAGTCCTCATTTATTAATGAATAATTATTGTTTCAGGAGCTGTCCTAGATTGGTGGCTCCCAACCAGGGCTGGTTTTATCCCATAGGGGATGTTTGGCAAAGCCTTGGGACATTTTGGGTTATCTCAACAGGGGGTATGCTACTGGCACCTCGTGGGTAAAGGCCAGGGATCCTGCTAAATATCCTACAAGGTACAGGACAGCCATCCACAATAAATAATTATGTGGCTCAAAATGTCAATAATTGGTTAACAAATCCTGTCGACGTTGAAAAGCCCTGTTTTAAATGTTTAGGGTACAGCGGGGAAACCATGGCTCTGGGATCAACCATCTTACCCTCTTTTGGGTACAGAGAGAAAATGAAATTGGTGAAGTTATATACAATATAATGTCATGTTGTGACAAGTGCTATAAAGAAAAATAAAGCAGAGAACAAAAATGTGGCCAAGATACACTAATTCAGAAAAAGTGGTCAGAAAATACCTCTCTGTGGAAGTAACACTTGAGCAGAGTGAAATGAAGGAAAAGAGCCATGTGGATATCCAGAAAACAAAGTGCAAAGGCCCTGAGGCAAGAGGCATATTCTAGCAATAGAATGTTCTATGAATGTTCTAGGAGACCAGTGTGTCTACAAAGGGGTGAGCATTGCAGAGAATGCTGGGAGATTATGAGGAGGAGTCAGTGGGAGGCCTGATCACATCAGACTCTGTAATTCATGATAAGGACATTGGATTTTATTTTAGGTGTGACAGAAGGCTACTGGGGGATTTTATCAGGGAAATAACATAATGAGGTTTACATTTTAGGAATAACACTGTAGCTTGTACAGGGAGAATAGACCATTTGAGAGACTCCTCTTTCCATTAGTGTATCTGGTTGAGAAGACCAACATCCTGCTAAAATTAAGTAAAAATGTTGATTAAAAAGAATCTTGGGGAACCTGGGTGGTTCAGTCCGTTAAGCGTCTGACTTTGGCGCAGGTCATGATCTCACGGCTTGTGAGTTCGAGTCCCGTGTCGGGCTCTGTGCTGCCAGCTCAGAGCCTTGAGCCTGCTTCAGCTTCTGTGTCTCCCTCTCTGTCTCCGTCCCTCTCCCACTTGAGCTCTATCCCTCTCTCAAAAGTAAATAAACATTAAAAAGCCAATCTTCTTAAAAATACAGGAAAACTGGAAAGAGAGTAAGAATTTATCAAGCCAAAATATAAACGAAGACAGGATTTCCAAAAGCATTGAAACTACTTCTGTTGCCAAGCCTGTAGAAATTGAGCTTTGTTTGCATGATCCCAGAGGCTGGGGGAAACAGAAGGCAATGCCTGGGACCTTCAGAAAATGGGCAATCTAATAGGAGACCGAACTTCCATAAATCTTAGGTCCCATAAATTTACAGCAAAGAAAATGGCCTTACAAATGCATATAGATGTTGGTGGGGCACCCATAGATTTTTCAATGAAAAGCTGGCCCTAATATGCATTAGAAACCCAAATTCATATTGCCTAAATAGCTTTCCAGAAAACATAAGCCATGAAATATGGGTAGTAGCCCTAGACACGTGACAGAAGCAAAAAAACAAAAATTATCTTTGGAGAAAGTTACCATACATTTGGGTCTCAAAGAATACCAAACAATAATTTTCTGAGGAAAATGAAAGGCTCATCATAAAAAAAAATATTTAGCAACTATAGTGTGTAAGTTTAAATTTTTTTTAACGTTTATTCATCTTTGAGAGACAGAGAGAGAGAAAGAGCATGAGCGGGGAAGGGGTAGAGAGAGGGAGACACAGCATCGGAAGCAGGCTCCAGGCTCTGAGCTGTCAGCACAGAGCCCGACGCGGGGCTTGAACTCACGAACCGAGAGATCATGACCTGAGCTGAAGTCAGACACTCAACCGACTGAGCACCCAGCTGCCCCTATAGTGTGTAAGTTTAAAGAATTTAAGTGTAGCTGGTATTCTATGGTCCCTATATTGTCACAAGGAAGAGAAATATATTTATTATCTTTAGACTTTGAAAAGTGAAGCATTCATGTTGTCATTTATAGGGTAATCACTAAAAATAGAAAAATTGTGTATCACAAACTGGTAGAAAGAAAAAAGTGGAAATATGAAAAAACTTGATCCAAGACAAATCATGAAAGAAGGAAAGAAATATAAAATAGTTCCAGCAAATAAAAGAACAAAATTATCTGGTAAGATATAAATGCAAATATATCAGTAATTATATTAATTTTAATTGGATTAAGTTATCTGGTTAAAAGGCCAATATTTTCAGGCAGGATTAAAAATTCCAAGTACAACAACAAAAATTCCAAGTACATGCTGTTTACAAGAGACATCTAAAATATAAATGCTAAAAGCAAAAGGATGAAAAAACATTTACCAAACCAATTCTAGCCAAAGGAAAAAGAATTAGAGCTAATGCTTTAAAAGGAAGCAGATTATAAGTCAAAATCTATTACTTGAGTGATAAAGTATCTAAATGTGTTGGAGTTTTTTGTAAGTATATCTAAATGTAAGGTCCATTAGGGCAGGGTTTTTTTTTTTTTCTATTTGGTCACTGCACCTGAAATAGTGCCTGGTGCATAGTAAATGCTCAATAAATAATAAGTAGATTTTTAATAAGTTTATTTATTTATTTTGAGAGAGAGGGAGAGAGAGAGAATCCCAAGCAGGCTTCGCACTGAGCCTCTCCGCACTAGACCCGAGGTGAAATCAGGAGTAGGAAGCTTAACCAACTGAGCCACCCAGGAGTCCAGAAGTAGATGTTAAATAAATGAATGGATGAACTTCCTAATGAGAAAAGGTTTAATTCATCAGGAAGATACGACAGTTTTAAAATATGGATTTACCTAATAACATACCTACCAAATAGGTAAAGCAAAATTTTGACAGAATTATAGGAAGGAAAACATAAGTTCACAATTAAGAGTGAGAGACTTTAATATACCTAATAGAAATCTAAATAGAAAAATTAGCCAAAAATATCAGTAAGAATCTCATTCTTGAGGATAGAGTATAATGAGCACGGACAGACACCGGGAGAACGGTTAAGATGCTTTATAAAAGTCCAGTTGAAAGATAGTACTGTCTTGACCTTGGGTGGTAAGAGCAGAAAACATAAGAAATGTTAAAGTTCTGGGTATATCCTGAAGGTGGAGAAAACAGGCTTTGCCTCTAGAATGCATGGATTATCTGAGGGAAATAAAGAAGCCTAACTTCAGGAGCTTTTACCTGAGCAACCAGGTGAATGGTGTTTCATTTATTGAAATGAGGTAAATGGGGAATTAGCAGATTTGTACAAAAGATGATTGTGGTGGTAATTCAAGAGATCAGTTTGGGACATATTAAGATGGAGATGCTTATTAGAGGTCCCAGTTGGAGATGTAAGGCAGTTAATTGGAAACAAAAACCTGGAATTTATGGAAGAAGCTGGGAATCAAATACAAATATGGGAATCAACAGCATATAGATGGCAGTTGAAGCTGTAAGACTAGATGAGATTATCTAAAGTGAGAGAAGATAGAGATCTAAGAACTGAGTCCTGGTGCACCTTTAGTGGCTTAGAAGAATGGGTGTCTGGGAAAATGGGGGTAGGGACGGCAAATGAGACAGGAAGGAAAAGTCACAAAGGTAGGAGGAAAACAAAGAAAGTGTTATATTCTGGTAGCCAAGTGAAAAAAAAATACTTCAAAAAGTGATCGACTATGTCAAATGATGTTCAGAGGTGGAGTAGGATGAGAACTGGCAATTGATCATTGGATTAAGCAAGATGGAGGTCACTGGCAGGCCTTGATGAGTGTGGCTTCGGTGCAGTAGTGAGGATAACATCCTGATGGAACCACTTTACTTTCAAGAGGTAACAGGAAGAGAGCAACTGGAGATGGTTAAGTATAGAGTCTTTTTCAGGCTTTTGTTTGAAATGGAAGCAAAGGAGGCAGAGAAAAGGCATGGTAAAGTCAGAATGTTTTCCTGGCTTAAAAATGGAAAGGAAGAGACACGATAGTTGGATGAGAAAAGTCCTTGAGCTGGGGATACAGGATGTCATCTAATGCCTTGGATAGATGCTCATAAGTTTCCTGCACACTAACTGGGAGGGTATGCAGAGTGCACTGGTGCAAACGCGGGGGTTTCGTGTGTTTGGCGGTAAGAACATATGGAAGGTCTCTTACTTTCCTACTTTTCTCAGTGAAAATGAGAAACAAAGTCACATGTACGAGGGCAGGGAGTATATGGGAGATCTCTGTAACTCTCATTCCATTTTTCTGTGCATCTAAAACTGATCTGAAAAAATAAAGTGTACTTTAAAAATCAAACAAAGTCACCCGTTCTGTTAGATTTTTTTTTTCTTAAAAACATAGTCTGAGATAGCAAGTTACTACTGAATATTTATTGAGAAGTGCTCTCAGAAGATCCACCCGTAAGAAAAAGAGAAGGGCAGGTTAAGGCCTTCTCTGCATAAGATGATATGCAATGCTCTTAAAACCAAAGTCTCAGCCAATCCTGCTTGAACCCCTGGATCTGATCAGTCAGGGTTGTTCCAAATTGGGGCAAGAGGGCTAGGGTTTCACATTCCCGTATTGGCCAGTTTTGGGCCATGGCTCATGACCTGGAAGGGGCCGTAATCCTGGGTAAGCCCATTTTCTATAGCAAACATTAATTACTACTATTTCTTACACCTTTGTGGTGATCCCTTTCTTTGCTGTTCTCTAGACACGAGAAGCCCAATGTAACAAGATGTCCACCACAGCTTAAAGCTCAATGGGACTCTTACTATGTACCTCTTGGAAGTATACCCCTCTGGGAACCAAAGCTTCTAGACCTGAAGAACTTAAGGTTCAAGGCATCTGGCCAACCAGCCAGACCATTCTACATTCCTCATGAATTGAAGTATATTCTAAATCCAGGACACTTCCCTTTCCACAAAAAATGTATGACTCACTCAAAACTCTGTCCATTGGGAATATGTCTCCTCATAGCTGTCTTTCAAAGCCATCTCTGAGTGAAATGCAGTGCAGCAAAAGTCTATTTAGGCTTTATCTACATACTGGTTATATTAGTTTTCTAGGGCTGCCATAACAAAGTACCATAGACTGAGTGGCTTAAACAACAGAAATTTATTTCCTCACTATTCTGGAGTCTAGAAGTCTAAGATCAAGGTGCTGGCAGGGTTGATTTGTTCTGAGGCCTCCTTGGTTTGCAGAGAGTGTCTTCTCTCTGTATCTTCACATAATCTTCTCCCTGTGTCTATGACCTAATTCCCTCTTTTCGTAAGGACACCAGTCATATTGGATTAGAATCCAACCCAACGATCTCATTTTAACTTAATTATCTCTTTAAGGACTATCTCCAAATACAGTCACATTCTGAGGCACTGGGGTTTCGGATATCCCCAAATTCAACATATGAATTTAGCTCATGATACCCGGGACCAGGAAACCAGGCTCATCATTTTGTCATCTCTGTCAGCTCATCATAAAGGAACTCCCATGTGACTGTGAATCGAAGGGGAGGCACTAATGCAACAGTGGAGAATGACATGGAGATCTGGGCCACCCCCTTGTGCAGCTTTATCATTGTACTCTGGCCCTCTTCAATCCTGTTCTTGGGTGCATTACGGTCCCTGACTTATGATGTTTCAACTTAGGATTTTTTGCATTTACAATGGTGCAAAAGCAATACACATTCAATAGAAACTGTATTTTACATTTTGAATTGGATCCTTTCTGGGGCTAGTGATATAGACGATACTGTCTCCTGATGCTGGGTGGCAGCAGTGAGCCGCCGCTCCCAGTCAGTCACACAATCATGAGGGTAAACAGCCTGTACACGTACAGCTATTCTATACCTGAACAACCATTCTGCTTTTCACTTTCAACACAGTATTCAATAAAGTACATGAGATACTCAACATTTTATTATATAATGTGGTAGCTGATTTTGCCCAACTGTAGGCTAATGTGTTTTGAGCACATTTAAGGTAGGCTAGGCTAAGCTCTGATGTTCGGTAGGCGAGGTGTATTAAATGCATTTTTGACTTACAATATTTTCACTAACAGTGGGGTTTATTGGGATGTAACCCCATGGCAAGTCAAGAAAGAACTGTACTTCAATTTGACAATGGATTCCTGCTGGGTGTGCCGGTCCGTATGGATTGGGAGGTCTGATAGGATCCAGCTCATAATGAGTAGCTCTGGCTCCATTGGTCAGATGTTGTGACGCTAGCACACAGTAGAGTGGCACAACAATAGTTGCTTTTGAAATGGTTTCTAATTCTCTGTTGCAGATGGCAGAGACTTGAGATTAGAATCTGAGTGGAGAGCCACAGTATTTTCTACAGCAGCCAACTTTGAGTTGGAGGGTCATACTAATTGAAGATAATGTCCATGGTTCTTGCCATGATGTTTGATATCTTTCAAATCTGCAGTGTTTCCATTAGAGGTCCCTCACAACTCTAAAATGATGTGACGAATTCCATTTCATCAACATTGTAATCTGTGATCCATCCAAACAGGAGTATTTGCTGTTCCATTAACTTGACTCCTACCTCTGCCTTTTTTACGTTATTCCTCCTGCCTTTAATCCTTTACCTCCCACCCCCCCATGTTTAATTGTTACTGATCCTTATAAGACCAGCATGAATATTCCAAAACCCTTCCTTAATGCCTCTAGCCTGTCTTCTCTAAATTCTAATGGCATTTCATTGTGTATGTTCCTTG
Organism: Felis catus; assembly: GCF_018350175.1. Taxonomy (NCBI): domain Eukaryota; kingdom Metazoa; phylum Chordata; class Mammalia; order Carnivora; family Felidae; genus Felis; species Felis catus. The sequence goes on along the minus strand of NC_058386.1, from coordinate 115,944,580 downwards.
TATCTATATATGACATCTACTCAACTGCTAGCTCTTTGGTAAAAGGATCTAAGTCTGACAAAGCCAAAGAATTATTTAGTATATAGAAAGAAGCAATCTATACTCCTTGAAGAGTTCTAAGTACAGCAGCGATTCTAGTCCCCTCCATTGTTAGGGGACATCGGTGGCAAAACAGGGAGGTGGGGAATGTGGATGGCTTGAAGTATGAATAGAAAGTAACAAGTTGTGTTAAATAAGCTCCTCAAGAGACCCTTTTCTTTCTGGGTGCATACTGCTCAGTTTCATTCATTGTCTCTCATTTGAAAGTATGGGTGCCAGAGCAGAACTTTCCTTCACATAGGTCAGCGGGAATGTATAGGGTATTACCAAATGGATTCTACAGAGTAATAAACGAAGGCATCAGATGAGTCTGGTAAGCTATCACTATGCCTCAAAGCCCTAATGTGCTCATCTGGGCTAAGCAGCTCTTCCTGTGACACATCAGACATATTCTAATGCAAAATCAAAGTTAAAATGCCAGCATGGCTAATAATTAAAATGTTGAACCTTGTAAAGGGACAAGAGAGAGATGGGGGGAGGATATTTTACTTATCAGGTAAGGATCACAGAAGGGTTGTTCCTTGAAGGTTCCAGAACCTGACTGTGTTAACATATTCAAGAAAAAAGGAATAATCAGTCTCAGGGGGCAGACACACACAAACTAAAATCATCTTGATTAGAGTAAAAACTTCTGTGCCATTTTAGAAATGGAAATTCTAACTGCCTTGTAGACTAGCAATACAGAGCCACACAATAGAACCACAGCATGTCTGAACTGAAAATTATTTAATCACCATATTAAATTCACTTATTTTAGGAAAAAGCGAAGGAAAGGAAAAAAAACTGAGACAGGCAAAGGGGATGTGATTTGTGCAAGGTCACAGAGCTAGTTAGAGGCAGAGCTGAAGACAAAACTCAAAATTCCTGATTCATAAGCCAGTGAAATACAACTGCAAGTCATTATCAATTCAACACATATTCATGGAGCACCTGAGATGGGTCAAACACAATAAGGCACAAGCAGCAAAATGTGACATGAAGGCCTGACCACAGCACAACGACACTGTCATTTCCCTGATGAAGGACCAGCAGCTGACTAGCTTTTTTGGATAGCCCAAGAAGCAAAAGCTTCTTCTCCTTTAATCCATCTAAAAATCTCTCTTCTCTATGTAAGTGCTGACTCACAGAAATACAATGTAAGCAGATATGTAATTTAAAATTTTCCAACAGCCATAATCAGAACATTTAAAAGCTACTGAAATTAATTCTAATTTGGTTTTACCTACTATACCTAAAATATTATCATTTCAACATATGATTTAAACAAAATGTAATGACATATCACACCTTATCTTATTTGTATTAAATCTCCAAAATCTAGCATGGATTTTATACTTATAGCAAATATCTATTTGAAATGAACACATGTCAAGTGTACAATAGCCACATATGCTAGTTTTTAGGTAGTTACTACTGTATTGAACAGCACAGCTCCATATTATATACTAGAAAAATCAGTCCCCACCCCATTTATTAAAATGCAACTCTAACATATCACATTTAATCATCCAATAAGTTACAAAAAGCAGAAAATGCTTTTTTTCAGATGAAGTTCTATGAACTTCAATTAACTGTCCTACTTCCCTTATTCTATACCATGCCTGAGCACACCAGGTCACAGGAAAGGTTAAATGAAAAGAAGCAAAAAGAACATTTAAATAAAATTTTATATTAAACCCAATAGGTTTTTAATGATTTCTGGCCTTAGTTTATTCCAAGTCTTTATAATTGGGATTAAACATTATTTTCACAGTGGCAAGTCAGAACAGATAACAACAGGAATAGAGACACTTTCTGGTAAGACATTAGGGACTAAACTGTCCATTCCAAATTAGTTTTCCCCCCAATATCACTGTCAAGACTAGTTTTTCATAAAAGGAAGATCATTTTACATGGAAGGAATTGCTAAACAGGCTAGAGGTTCCAAATCCATTACCTGCTCATCATCTAGCTAATAGATGCTCATCCTCTATAACCTTGGAGAAATTCTGCCACAAAATTCAAATGCAACATGCAACTCATATTTCTGAGCCTAGTGCTGCAAAATATGGCTCAACAATGTTACAGAATCTTTCAAAGGAGAACTTTCTAGAAAATTCAGAATTTATGGTCCCAGTAACTATAAATTAATGAAATGCCACAACCAACTTTGGATACCAAAAAGATGTAGCCTAACATTTTAGTAGCTGGTCAGGAAAAGGTAGTTTCTACAAAATCCTCTTTTTAAAAAAAATTTCTTCAGAGGGAGAGGCCAAGATGGTAGAACAGCTTGGAAGTTTCTGTGCATCTCTCATCCCTGAAATGCAGCCATATCAACACTAAACCATTTCACACACCTAGAAAACTGATTTGAAGACTAACACAACAATCTGCACAACCTGAACGATAGAACTCAGCAGGTACGTGGCGCAGAGAGGTGAACTGGGGGAGACAGAAGCCACAGAGGGCAGGGAGCCACTATTGCGTGCGGAGACAGGACGGAGACAGGTGGGTGGGGGAGAATAGGGGAAAAGCACCCCTCCCCAAAAGCAGCTGGAGAGAAAGTGGAAAAGTGGAAACAGCCACAGGGACTGAACAAAAAAGGGAGAAAGGACAAAGGAGAAAGGAGAAAAGAGAGGATTTAAATTCCATTAAAATTCTATAAACAGGGAGAGCGCAGAGTCGGAAACTCCGCAGCTCAATACCTGGTGGTGCTCAGGTGGGAAGGGCTCCAGGTCCCCAGGAGCAGAGTGAAGTCCAGGAGTCTTCGGGCCACACGAGGAGAGGCGGTTCCCCTGCTGGGACAGCATTTCAGAGAACAGCCACATTCGCTGGTGCTGGAACAAGGAAGCCTGGCGCCAGATGTGTGTTGTGATTTTCTATAAACCCTGAAATGCTGCTGCTACAAGATCACGTGAACCTTTCCTGGGGCAGGCTGGCACCCAGCCACCTGCTCTGGGCATCAGCAGCAGCACGGTCCCACGAATGTTCCTGGGTGTGGCTGGCACCTGGCCATTGCTCCGTGAGACCCTCTTGCAGAAGGTCTGAGCAGGTCAAAGCTGAAGTCCCTCAGAAATGAGGGGTTGGGGGGCACCTGGGTGGCTTAGTCGGTTGAGCATCCGACTTCAGCTCAGGTCACGATCTCACGGTTCGTTGGTTCGAGCCCCGTGTTGGGCTCTGTGCTGACAGTTTGGAGCCTGAAGCCTGCAGCCTGCTTCGGATTCTGTGTCTCCCCTCTCTCTGTGCCCCTCTCGTGCTCATGCTCTGTCTCTCTCTGTCTCTCAAAAATGAATAAAGATTAAAAAAAAATTTTAAAAAGAAATGAGGGGTTGGGAAACACAGATCCATTTGAGATAAAACTCAGGACAGAGGTGCTGTCTGGCAGCCTGATGACGGCTTGGTCAGAGACAGTGTAGAAGCAGGGAGTGGATGGAAGCTGGAGACAAAGGAGGAGTGCTTGATTGCCAGTCATGGAGAGCACAGAATTCCAATATTAGTGACTGGGTAGCTGGGTGATGCCATTTTCACCCTCCTGTGCATGCGCATACATGCCTACAAGGGCCACAGCAATCCACCACAGTAAGCTAAGCAGTGCCATCTGTGGAGAACGGAGCCATTACACTAAGCCCCACCCAACTGGGCCAACGTCAGTCTTCAGAACCACAAGTCTCTCCACCTGCTTAGTTTATGGACTATAAAGTGCTTCATAGTTTGACTTCTAGGGGAAACTGATGTAATTTCAACCATATTTCAGTCTGTTTCCTGGTCCGTCTATCCATTTTCTTTGTTTTTTTCTTCTTTTTCATTTCTTTTCTTTTTCTTGAATACAGAAAGAGAAAAATTTATTTTCATTTTCAATTTCATTTAACTTCATTTTTTTCATTTTCTTTAATTTTTTTCTACTATATTTTTCACTTTTTTGTAAATTTTTCAAATTCTATTTTACTTCCATCATTTCATTTTATTCTATTTCATTGTATCCATTTTCTCACATTTTCAAACGTTTTCCTTGTTTTTCTTTTCCCTTCTTTCTCTAATTGATCATGCTCCTTTCAATAAACAGACAAAAACACACCTAGAATCTAGCATCACTTATTTCATTTGTGTGTGTGTTTTAATTTTTTAATTTTAATTTTTGTTTTACTTTATCAATTCCTTTTCTTCCTTCAAAATGACGAAAAGAAGGAATTCACCCCAAAAGAAAGAGCAGGAAGAGACGACAGCCAGGAACTCAATCAACACAGACACAAGCAAGATGTCTGAACCAGAATTTAGAATCATGATAATAAGAATACTAGCTGGGGTTGAAAATAGGTTAGAATCCCTTTTTGCAGAGATAAAAGAAGTAAAAGCTAGTCAGGATGAGATCAAAAATGCTAACTGAGCTGCATTCTCAAATGGATGCCATGGCTGCAAGGATGGATGAGACAAAGCAGCAAATTAGTGATATAGAGGACAAAGTTATGGAGAATAATGAAGCAGAAAAAAATAGGGAGATTAATGCAAAAGAGCACAATTTAAGAATTAGAGAAATCAGTGACTCATTAAAAAGGAACAACATGAGAATCATAGGGGTCCCAGAAGATGAAGAGAGAGAAAAAGGGGTAGAGGGTTATGTGAGCATATCATAGCAGAAAACTTTCCTAACCTGGGGAAAGACACAGACATCAAAACCAGGAAGCACAGAGGACTCTCATTAGATTCAACAAAAACCATCAACAAAGCATATCATAGTCATATTCACAAAATACTCAGGCAAGGAAAGAATCATGAAAGCAGCAAGGGAAAAAAAAGTCCTTAACCTACAAGGGAAGACATATCAGGTTTGCAGCAGACCTATCCACAGAAACTTGGCAGGCCAGAAAGGAATGGCAATGTGCTGAATTGGAAAAATATGCAGCCAAGAATTCTTTATCCAGCAAGGCTGTCATTCAAAATAGAAGGAGAGATTAAAAGTTTCTCAGACAAAAATTAAAGGAGTTTGTGACCCCTAAACCAGCCCTGCAAGAAATTTTAAGGGGGACTCTCTCAGGGGAGAAAAGACCAAAAAAAACCAAAAAACAAAAAAAAAAAAAAGACCAAAAGCAACAAAGGCTAGAAAGGACCAGAGAACACCACCAGAAACTCCAATGCTACAAGAAACATACTGGCAATAAACTCATATCTTTCAGTACTCACTCTAAACATCAATGGACTAAATGTTCCAATCAAAAGACATAGGGAAACAGAATGGATAAGAAAAAAAGATCCATCTATATGCTGTTTACAAGAGACCCAATTAAGACCTAAAGACACCTTCAAGTTGAAAGTAAGGGGACAGAGAACCATCTATCATGCTAATGGCCAATGAAAGAAAGCCAGAGTAGCCATACTTATATCAGACAATCTAGACTTTAAAATCAAGACTGTAACAAGAGATGAAGAAGGGCATTATATCATAATTAAGGGGTCTATCCACCAAAAAGGCCTAACAATTTTAAACACTTATGCTCCAAATGTGGTGGCACCAAAATATGTAAATCAATTAATCGCAAACATAAACTCATTGATACCATAATGGTAGGGGACTTCAACATCCCACTTACAACAATGGACAGATCATCTAAACACAAAATCAACAAGGAAACAATGGCTTTGAATGACACACTGGACCAGATGAACCTAACAGATACATTCATAACATTTCATCCTAAAGTAGCGGAATATACATTCTTCTCCAGTGCACATGGAACATTCTCCAGAACAGATCACATACTGGGACACAAATAAGTACAACAAGTACAAGTTGTTCAACAAAGTACAAAAGATTGAGATCATACGATGCATATTTTCAGACCACAATGCTATGAAACTCGAATCAACCACAAGAAAAAATTTGGAAAGTCAGCAAATATTTGGAGACTAAAGAACATCCTACTCAAGAATGAATGGGCTAACCAAGAAGTTAAAGAGGAAATTTAAAAGTACACGGAAGCCAATGAAAATGATAACACCATAGCCCCAAACCTCTGGAACACAGCAAAGGTGATCATAGGAGGGAAATAGGTAGCAGTCCAGGCCTTCCTAAAGAAGGAAGAAAGGTCTCAGATACACAACCTAACCTTACATCTTAAAGAGCTGGAAAAAGGACAGCAAATAAAACCCCAAACAAGCAGAAGACAGGAAATAATAAAGATTAGAGCAGAAATCAACGCTATCAAAACCAAAAAAAACAGTAGAACAGATGAATAAAAACAGAAGCTGGTTCTTTGAAAGAACAAAATTGATAAACCCCTAGCCAATTTGATCAAAAAGAAAAAGGAAAGGACCCAAATAAATAAAATCAAGAATGAAAGAGGAGAGATCACAACTGACACAGCAGGAATACAAACAATAATAAGAGAATATTATGAGCAATTATATGCCAATAAAATGGGCCATTTGGAAGAAATGGACAAGTTCCTAGAAACATATAAACTACCAAAACTGAAACAGGAAGAAATACAAGATTTTAACAGACCCACCACCAGTAAAGAAATTGAATTAGTAATCAAAAATCTCCCAAAAAGCAAGAGTCCAGAGCCGGATGGCTTTCCAGGGGAATTCCAAACATGTAAGGAAGAGTTAACACCTACTCTCTTGAAGCTGTTCCAAAAAATAGAAATGGAAGGAAAACTTCCAAACTCTTTCTATGAAGCCAGCATTACCTTGGTCTCAAAACCAGACAGAGACCCCACTAAAAAAGGGCTCAATTTCAATTTTATAGACCAATTTCCCTGATGAACATGGATGCAAAAATCCTCAACAAGGTATTAGACAACAGGATCCAACAATACATTAAAAAATTATTCATCACGACCAAGTGGGATTTATACCTGGAATGCAGGGCTGGTTCAATATCTGCAAAACAATCACTGTGATTTGTCACATCAATAAAAGAAAGGACGAGAACCACATGATCCTCTCAATGGATGCAGAGAAATCATTTGACAAAATACAGCATCCTTTCTTGATAAAAACCCTTAAGAAAGTAGGGATAGAAGGAGCATACCTCGAGATCATAAAAGCCATATATGAAAGACCCAATGCTAATATCATCCTCAATGGGGAAAAACTGTGAGCTTTCCCTCTAAGGTCAGGGACAAGACAGGGATGTCCACTCTCACCACTGTTATTCAACATAGTATTGGAAGTCTTAGTCTCAGCCATCAGACAACACAAAGAAATAAAAGGCATCTGAAGTGGTCAGGAGGAGGTCAAACTTTCACTCTTCACAGATGACATAATACCCTATATGGAAAACTGAAAAGATTCTTCCAAAAAACTGCTAGAACTTATCCATGAATTCAGCAAAGTGGCAGGATATAAAATCAATGCACAACAATCAGTTGCATTCCTATACACCAATAATGAACCAACAGAAAGAGAAATCAAGGAATTGATCCCATTTACAATTGCACTAAAACCCATAAAATACCAAGGAATAAATATAACCAAAGAGGTGAAAAATCTATACACTGAAAACTATAGAAAGCTTCTGAAAGAAATTGAATAAGACACAAAAAAATGGAAAAACATTTCGTGCTCCTGGATTGTAAGAACAAACATTGTTAAAATGTCAATACTACCCACAGCAATCTAAATATTCAATGCAATATCTATCAAAATAACACCAGCATTCTTCACAGAACTAGAACAAACAATCCTAAAATTTGTATGGAACCACAAAAGACCTTGCATAGCCACAGTGATCTTGAAAAAGAAAACCAAAGTTGGAGACATCACAATCCCGGACTTCAAGAAGTACTAGAAAGCTTAATTATCAAGATGGTATAGTACTGGCACAAAAACAGACTCAGATCAATGGAACAGAATAAAGAACCCAGAAATGGACCCACAAACATATGGCCAACTAATCTTTGACAAAGCAGGAAAGAATATCCAATGGAATAAAGACAGTCTCTTCAGCAAATGGTGCTGGTAAAACTGGACAGCGACATGCAGAAAAATGAACTTGGACCACTTTCTTATACCATATAGAAAAATACACTCAAAATGGATGAAACACCTAAATGTAAGACAGGAAGCCATCAAAATCCTCGAGGAGAAAGCAGGCAAAAATCTCTTTGACTTTGGACGCAGTAACTTCTTACTCAACACATCTCCAGAGGCAAGGGAAACAAAAGCAAAAATGAACCATTGGGATGTCATCAAAATGAAAAGCTTCTGCATAGCAAAGGAAACAATCAACAAAACTAAAAGGCAACTGACAGAATGGGAGAAGATAATTCACAAATGACATATCAGATAAACGGTTAGTATCCAAAATCTATAAAGAACGTATCAAACTCAACTCCCAAAAAAGAGATAATCCAGTGAAGAAATGGGCAAAAGACATGAATAGACACTTCTCTAAAGAAGACATTCAGATGGTGAACAGACACATGAATAAATGCTCAACATCACTCATCATCAGGGAAATACAAATCAAAACCACAATGACATAACACCTCACACCTGTCAGAATGGCTATCATTAACAACTCAGGCAACAACAGATGTTGGTGAGGATGCGGAGAAAGAGGAACCCTTTTGCATTGCTGGTGGGAATGCAAACTGGTGCAGCCACTCTGGAAAACAGGATGGAGGTTCCTCAAAAAATTAAAAATAGAACTACCCTATGACTCAGCCATTGCACTACTAGGTATTTATCCAAGGGATACAGGTGTGCTGTTTCAAAGGGGTACATGCACCCCAATGATTATAGCAGCACTATCAACAATAGCCAAAGTATGGAAAGAGCCCAAATGTCCATTGATGGATGAATGGATAAAGAAGATACATATATAGATGTATACATATATATGTATATATATGACATATACATATATATGTATATATATGACATATATATGTATATATACATATACACACACACACACACAATGGAGTATTACTTGGCAATCAAAAAGAATGAAACCTTGCCATTCCCAACTACATGGACGGATCTAGAGGGTATTATGCTTAGTGAAATCAGTCAGAGAAAGATAAATATCATATGATTTCACTTATATGAGGACTTTAAGATACAAAACAGATGAACATAAGGGAAGGGAAGCAAAAGTAATATAAAACAGGGAGTGGGACAAAACATAAGAGACTCTTAAATATAGAGAAGAAACAGAGGGTTGCTGGGGGGGTTGTGGGAATGGGGGATGGTCTAAATGGATAAGGGGCATTAAGGAATCTACTCCTGAAATCATTGTTGCACCATATGCTAACTAACTTGGATGTAAATTAAATAATAGATAAATTAAAAACAAAACAAAAAAAAGAACAAAAAAATTTTAATTTTATTTGAGAGAGAGAGAGAGGAGAGAGAGAGAGAGAGAGAGAGAGAGAGAGAGCGAGCAAGCCAGAGTGGGTGGGGCAGAGGAGGAGGAGGAGAGACAGAGAGAGAGAGAGAGAGAGAGAGAGAGAGAGAGAGAGAGAGAATCCCAAGCAGGTTCTATGCTCAGCATGAAGCCCAATGCGTGGCTCAATCCCATGACCCTGGGATCATGACCTGAGCCGAAATGAAGAGTTGGGATGCTCAAGTGACTGAGTCTCCCAGGTGCTCCTAAACACCATTCTCTTGGATGTACATTTTTCCTATCACTCTAAAGAATAAGTTTATGGGGAAAATGAGGTACAAATTGTGGGTGGTCCTCAACTTTTTTCATGGTTCTTGTTTCATGCATAGCAACTTAAAGAAATACCACTTTTCATTTCCTGAAAAGTTATAAAACACAGTTATTTCATTTCCAGGTCTTTGTGGAAAAAACCTTACTTTATCTCTAGTTTGCCTGAAATTTCAAAATGTGCTACTCTAGTTACTAACAGGATAAGCAGTGCAAGTTTATATGCCATATGGTTTAAAATCATTAAAAGATTATATGTCTAAAGGAAATTCCAGAAATTTTATTTTCATATAAGTTTACTTTCAGATAGAGATAACTCCATTTTTTGAAACCTGAGTGTTTGGAATTATTTTGGGGTGGAAACCTACCAACATTTTTTTTTTGCCCACTATGCAAATTCTTCAATACTCACTACATTTATCGGGAGCATTTGCAAATTTGAGGGTATTCTAAAGAATGTGGCCAGGATGTTATGTAAAGAGAATTAAATCATGCCATACGAGGAACGGTTGAGGGATATACAGAAAGACTGTGGGAAGAGGCCAATTTTAACATAAATACTAACAGATCTGACGGGAGAAATAGACAACAATACAATAATTGTAGGGGACTTTAATAACTCACCTTCAATAATGAGTAGAACACCCAGACAGAAAATCAACAGGAAAGCATTGGACATGGACCATACTTGAGACCAAATGAAACTAACAGACAGATATAGAACATTCCATTGAACAGAAGAATACACATTCTTCTCAAGAGCACATGGAACATTCTCCACGATAGATCATATGATAGGTCACAAAAGAGGTCTTAGTAAATTTTAAAAGATTGAAATTATACCAAAGCCAGGTAAGGACACTATAAGAAAGAAAGTTACAGGCCTATATCCCTTATGAACATAGATGCAAAAATCTTCAACAAAATACCAAAAAAAATTCAACAGCATGTTAAAAAGATCATAAACCATGATCAAGTTGGATTTATCCCTGTGATGCAATGATTGTTCAACATACCCAAATCAATCAATGTGATATTCCATATAAACAGAATGAAGGATAAAAATCACATAGTCATCTCAATAGGTGCAGAAAAATCATTTGACAAAATTCAGCATTTTTTCATAAAAATTCTCAACCAATTAGTTGTAGAAGGACTTTACCTCAACATAATAAAGGCCCTATATGACCAGCCCACAGCTAACATCATACTCAACAGTGAAAAGCTGAAAGTTTTCCTCTAAGATCAGGAACAAGGCAAAGATGCCCATTCTCACTACTTCAATACAATGTAGTACCAGAAGTCCTAGTTAGAGCAATTAGGCAAGAAAAAGAAATAAAAGACATCCAAATCAGAAAGGAAGAAGTTCATTTATCTCTGTTTACAGATGACATGATCTTACATGTTGAAAACCCTAAAGAATCCACCACAAAACTGTCAACACTAATAAATGAATTCAGTGAAGTTTCAGGGTCCAAAACCAATATACAATAATCTGTTGCATTTTTATACACTAACAAGGAACTACTGAAAAAAGAAATTAAGGAAATGATCATTTATTGAGTGGCTTTGGGAGAAAAATACCTTCTATCAGCTCTGCTAAGGATTCGGGGGTCTGTCAGACTTTTCCTATAGGATATGTCTGTTCCACACTTTTTGTTTCTGCTTAAGGGGTGGGGATATTTATGATCATATGCCTTCTCTCACCCTGCAAAGTCAGGCCAAGTGCCGACAGTCTCCCATTTGCTTTCCTAGAGTGGTGCTGAACGGCTCCAGTTGGTGTGCTTTCTTCAAATCCTGCAGAGTTGGGCCAGCTTTCTGTACGTGTTCCCCAGCCATCTGCAAAAGCTTGCACGCCAAGCCCTTGAGGGCATGCACAGGGAGACAGGCACAGTGTGGGTGTGCGTGGGGGTGAGGTTCACAAAGCACTGGGCGTGCCTGTGGGCCTCTTGGGCTATCCACAGGCTGGTCATCCCCAGTGGCTTGTGGGCAGGCTTCCTGATGAATTCTGCAAAGCGCTTAGTAGGATCTACATTCCTTTGATGCTCTTGGAGAAGCCTGTTTGCTGTTCTCTCAGCCCCTTCCTCCACTTACGCAGCAATGTCTTTATTCTTCACGTGTTGAGAAAGAAGTGTGCTTTGTGGCTGTGCCCCACACAGGTGGGGCATCAGGGTGCTCACCTACACACTCACTCCCCCCTGCAGCAGAGCAAACCACAAGCTGAGAATCTCTCTCTTGGCATTGAGCTGTGCTGCTGTCGGGGAGGGGAGATGCAGGTAAAGGAAAACTGGTCCTCTTATCCTCTTCTGGGTTTCCAATCTCAGATATTTTTGGCCCAACAGTGTGCTGGAAAGGCACCCTAGTATGACTGATTGTCGAAATTATTCTTTTTTCCAGTGGGAAAACAGTAGAAAACTTGATTCCACAATTTTGCTAATGTCACTCAAGGAACTGGAAGTTTAAAGTCTTGGTAATGGTCCTTGTTGAGTAGCGAAAATATTGTCCTTTAAGGTGTATATGATGTTTGGGGTACTGATGTGACCCTTCTGACAGAGAGCAGAATAAAAGCCTAGGAGCTCTTTTGCTCAGAGTTCCATGGGTCTAATATTCTTCTTTGACCAGATCCTAAGGTGTTCTTACATGTAAATGATGGAGCTGTTGAGAACCATGTTTGAGGAATCTAACATTCTTTTAGTGAAATTTTATGATATGTGATATCCAAAAAGAAATCACTACATAGCATCACAGAATGAGATCTTATTAAATTATAGCTATATATTTAGACACATGCATAGAAACAAGAAGAGAAAAATGTATGCCAGCTTGTTCACAGTTCACCTCTCCAGAAGTGCATTTGGGTTTATTTTCCTTCTTTTAGTCTTATGTATTGGCTACATTTGGAGTAATTAATATGTATTACTTTGGCAATCAGAAAAAAAATTATGTTAGTTCACAAATATAATTAAATAATAAACAATAAATGCCATAAAGTCAATTTATTATGGTAGTTCTTAATTAGTCCACTTTTTTCACCAATATGCTGGAAAATTCCCACTGGGTCTAATAAGAATGACCAAGACCTATGGGGAATGGGAAGAACTGATTGATTTCTACTTTGAATAATGGTGTCATGGATAATTTCAAATTTCTGATTATAAAACTAACACACATTGAATTTATCCATGAATAAAATTCATACATATGAGTTTAAATACATAAAACTAAAACTCTCATTTTAAACACATAAATAATCCTGACTAAAATAATTCAGGACACTTTATTTAAATCCTTAAGATTAAATTTCTTAATTTAAATAAAGGAAATATTTTATTTCCATTAATAGAATAGAGAACCCAGAAATGGACATATGGCCCACTAATCTTTGACAAAGCAGGAAAGAATATCCAATGGGAAAAAAGCACTCTCTTTAGCAAATGGTACTGGGATAACTAGATATCAACATGCAGAAGAATGAATCTGGACCATTTTCTTACACCATACATGCAAATGGATGAAAGACCTAAATGTGAGATAGGAAACCATCAAAATTCTGCAGGAGAAAACAGGCAGCAACCTCTTTGACCTTGGCCAGAGCAACTTCCTACTTGACAGGTCTCCAGGGTACAAGGGAAACAAAAGCAAAAATGAACGATTGGGATGTCACCATGATAAAAAAGCTTCTGTACAGTAAAGGAAACAACCAACAAAACTAAAAGGCCACCTATATGGAATGGGAGAAGATACTTGCAAATGACATACCGGATAAAGGGTTAGTATCCAAAATCTATAAGGAACTTACCAAACTCAATACTCAAAAACCAAATAATCCAGTGAGCAAATGGGCAGAAGACATTAATAGAGCCTTTTCCAAAGAAGACATCCAGATGGCTAACGGACACATGAAAAGATGTTCAACATCACTCATCATCAGGGAAATACAAATCAAGCTCACAATGAGATGCTACCTCACATGGGTCAGATTGGCTAAAATGAACAACTCAGGAAACAACAGTTGTTGGCGAGGATGCAGAGAAAGGGGAACCCTTCTGCACTGCTGGTGGGAATGCAAACTGGTGCAGCCACTCTGGAAAACAGTGTGGAGGTTCCTCAAAAAATTAAAAATGTAACTCCCCTACGACCCAGCCATTGCACTACTAGGAATTTATCCAAAGGGTACAAAAATGTTAATTTGAAGAGACAACCCCCCCAATGTTTGTAGCAGTGCTGTCAACAATAGCCAACAATAGCCAAGTATGGAAAGACCCCAAATATCCATCAACCCGATGAGTAGACAAAGAAAATGTTCCATACATATACAAAACACTATTCGGCAATGAAAAAGAATGAAATCTTGTCATTTGCAACAACCTGGATGGAACTAGAGTATATTATGCTAAGAAAAATAAGTCAGAGAAAGACAGATATCATATGATTTCACTCATATGTGGAATTTAAGAAACAAAACAGATGAACATAGGGGAAGGGAAGGGAAGGAAAAATAAGATAAAAACAGAGAGGGAAGCAAACCATAAGAGACTCTTAAATACAGAGAACAAACTGAGGGTTGCTGGAGGGGTGGTGGGTGGAGGGATGGGTTAAATGGGTGATGGGCATTAAGGAGGGCACTTTTCAGGGTGAGCATTGGGTGTCATATGTAAGAGATGAATCACTGGGTTCTACTCCTGAAGCCAAGACTACACTGTATGTGAACTAACTTGAATTTGAATTAAAAAATAAAACAAAATAGCATCTTCTTGGAAAATGCAACATAGTTCCTACAATGGGAATCATACTAGACTGGTGATCTGGATCTGCTAAATATGTTACTGTGAATTAGGCAAGTCAGGTTTACTGTATATCCTGTATCTGAAAATGATCAGGAATGTATATAGATAATACAGGTATTTCTACAGAACAGCCCTCTAAAATACATGACCACGTCAAAGTTTTTTTCCTGAGCAAGACATATTTTCCTCAGGTATAAAATGACTGAGTTGGAATAAATGATCTACAATGACCCTTTAACAGGGCAATTGTCACCCCACAGACACACCGGCTCCAGGAAGGAGCCTGTGTTAATATAAAATCATCTCTGTCTTATACGGAGTTTCAAAGTACTAACTTAAGAACACATTTGTCCCCATGAAGGAATATCCTTTATCAATATGACCCAATGACCATACTGAAATGTCCCCGTGATTTTAAAGTATACCTGCCTCACCCACAGAAATACCTCCTACTCCAGAGACTGTAATTCCCTTTAAAGAATCTCTGTAGAGAATGTCCTGAGATTTGCAATCTCACCAACCCTTAAAAGGGTTTCTCATGCACCATTTCCTTAAGGAGCTGATACATCTATACATCTAGATGTACTAATTCACATCATCCTTTTACACTTCAGTTTTATAGGAAAATTTATACAGAGGCCTTATTTTCAAGTAAAGGATTACATTCTGTTTTTCAGAAGTATGCACCATTTACCACTTTCCATAATGTTATCAAAATATGCCGTGTTTGGTTTTGATCTGTGCAAAGCAAAAATAAAACTGAAATCCTGAAAAAGACAGTGTAAGTAATTTAAATTGTATTAAAATTCCTTGTTACGTCTAAGTGAACACTATCATAATTAATCCTATAATATAATTGTGACTCCAATAAAATTAACATCTTTGCATTTAAAATGTTCCCCAGAACAAGAGGCCAGTTCTTTGGCGTATATTTTATTATTATTTTAAAAATTAAATTAGAATTTCTAACACTGCATCTCATAGTCACATTATCATTTAGTGAATTCATTATGATTAATATCACCACTGTGACTATCAAGGGAACTAATAAATGACTGCTTCTTCAGCATTTTAGCAATGAAAGCTAAAATGTACAGTTTTATCCCTTCATCATGTGATTTTTCTCTTTAGTTCATTCCAATAAATGAAGTCTTTAATCTACCATTGTTTGACATATAATCTAATTTGGGCAATATATTTCTCTTTTCCTTTATCACATAACTCTTACTACCTCATTATTTCTTAAATTATATCATCAAATGTAATCAATTTATTAAAAGAGTTAAATGTTATTATAATGGTAGTTATTGCACTATTGAATGTTTTTCTAATGGTTACGTAAAACATGTCTCGATTGCTAAACATTAATTTTAGTAGGCATGTAAATTCTTTTATTCTAATAATTTCAAAGGTCCTATAACGAAGGGCCCCTGCCTGCCTAAATCTGAGGGGCACAACACTGACAGTAACTTTGCGGCCAGGGATACCAGGTCTAATTTGCCAGGGCCTTGGGGACTCTTCCGCAACTTTCCCCAGATCCCATTGTAAGTGGAGCCTAAACAGACTCCACAGAGAAGCCATAACATCCAGAAGGACTGGCCAGATAAGTCCAGGTTAGACAAAGAAGGGTTGATGCAGTTTTCACGGTACCAAACTGTCTCTTTGAAGTCAAGTCCTTGACACTGCTTTACAAACTTTATGAAAACGATGTCAGGGTAAGGTGAGATGTCTTGTTCTGCTACCTAACTTTACCATTCGATGACAATCTTGTCTTGCTCTTTGCGTTTAGTCCCTCACGATCCGGCCAGTGACAATGGAACGGTGTTATCTCGGTCATCCTCCTTGGCCAGATAGTTCAGATTCAGCTGTAAGCAAGTCAGATGCCATTGCAATAGCCACCATTACAGTGAAAATCTCTTTAAGCCAAAATTCAAAGCTGTTTCTAAGGCCTGCTTATTTCAAACGATCTGTGTAAGAGCAGTTCTGATATTTATCAAATACTAGATTATGCGGTAGACAGAAGATGTGCTGCCCAGATCCCCCTTCAAGGAAAGACATGTTGCCCACCTGCAGGGAGTGTGGTGGGCACGCAGCCTCCAGCTGTCACCCCTTCACCATCTACCTCGCCCACAGTAATGCCCACCACAGCCCACATCTGGTGCCGGAGCAGATACAAAGGCAGTACTCTCTTCAGAGCATCCAGGAAGTTTGGATGAGATTTTGTTGAAACTTCATTGAAGTTCAATTTCTTCCTTTGCCCAATTGTGCCCTTTCTCTTTCTCTCTTACAGCTACTGATCCTCAATAAATATCTTGTACCCCAATCCCTCAATCTCAGAGTATGTTTTTGGAGATCCCAAAGTTCAGCAATGCATCAGGTGTGTGTGTGTGTATATACATATATATATATACATATATATGTGTGTATGTATACACAGACATGCATATACTATAAATCCCAAATTCTGCTTCCAGCATTAAGGCAGACTAACTTCCCTCCATTGCAAAACAATTAAAAATAGTGTAAGACCTATTTTTTCAAGCTTTCTAATGTATCACCAGTCTGGAAAATCCTTAAAGGCCAACAATGAAGATAAAGTCTAGGCCTTCCTATAGGCAGATAGTCCAATAGAAAATTTGGTACACACTCCTGAAATACCTAGTAAAGAATATCTGATTCAGCAAAGAAATACAGAACTAGACAAGTCCCTATGTGAAGATATTAGAAGGAAAGACAGTGTGATGGTTTGTATCACTGTTCACCAAATGTTCTTGGTGTTTCTCCTTTAGTCTTTCTCCAGTGAAAGGATTTATCCCAATCCTTCTGAATTCAGAAGAGGCCATGGGAACACTTTGAGTAGTGAAATATGGAAGTGATATGTGTCTTTTCTAGGCCAAAGGTTTATGAGACTGGTTCGCTTTGCCTCCTTTCTCTCTGCAATGATGATTGGCAGTATTACAGAGAGAGGATGCTCCACCAGCCTATTTCCTAGAACAGAGAAGACAAAGCAGAAAGAGGTAGCTGACCCAAATTAGACATGTAGCTTGAGTGAGAAATGAACCTGTATAATTCTATGCACTGAGATTTTGGAGCCATTTGTTACTAAACTATCACTCTGTCAATTCTACAAAAAAGAAATTTGATTTTATTCAGCATTATTTTAGATATTATCTTATATGACCTTCAAATCAGCCATGTTATGCAGATAATTATTCCACGTGGGGATTTAGTTTGCGAACAATAGAAACCGAGGCTGCTAATGTAAGCAGAAAAAGCATTTTATTAAAGATAAATCAGATGGCTCTTAGAATCCATGAGAAGAGGAAAGAAACAGATGCAAAGAATGGCCGGGAACACTCAAAGGGAGAAGAGGAATCACACTACTGAACACTTTCTGCCACACCCAACTGGACTCTACCCCTGCCACAAACACTGCAAATAAGCTTTGAATTTCTCTATGCTTTAGTACTACACTCTGAAGAGTCAAAACTCCTGTGAAAAGCAGTCCAGATGGCTAAGATTAGGTCTCAGGTCTATGCCAACAAGTTGGCAATGAGAATATCTGTCCCCCACTTTCAGTTTCCAAATGGGAAGTGGGGCCTTGCCTCGTATTTGTCTTTGTATTACCCCCCTAAAGGGTACATAGATACTAGGAAGACAAAAGTGACAGATGCAATATTATTTCCAGAACACGCTGAAAAATACTGATGTTTGGAGAATTTAAGTGACCAATAAGGACTTGCATCGGTTAGAATGATTTCGGCAGCCAGCGACCAAAATCACCAACTCAAACAATAAGGCTCTTATTATCTCACGCAAAAGGCATTCCAAGTAAGGGTAAAGCTTCTGGGTTGGCTGGATCAGTTCCTTAATGATGTAATTAGTTCTTTTAATTTCTTAGCCCACGTGACCCTAGTATAAGCTCATATTACTACTCCTACCTCTTATAGTTATAAGATGGCTGCAGGAGCAATCAGGTGTCTACACGTTTTGTTGTTCATTGTCTGTGGGAGAAATTCTATTGTCCCCTCATCCCGTTTCCTGACTGGGCTAACTTACATCATATGTTTATCCCTAGACCGGCAACCATCACCAGGAGATTGCCATGTGCTGATTAGCTTGAGCCTGGCTTCCTGAAGTAATTGCTGGCAAAAGGACAGTATTCCCGTGATTGGTTGGCTTATCATCCACTCTGAAGCTGGAGATGAGGACACCTTTTTTTCTGAATCATATACGCTTCATGTAGGAAGGCAAATACGTGACGAAAATTTGGGTTCTGTTATGAGGAGAGCACGGGAAAATAGGTCCTCTGTAGGCAACAAATATCCATGCTGCACCTACTTCTAATATATATATTTCCGTAAGTGCTCACACCTACATGAAATGACTTTGACCATCCTCAAAGAGAGGCTACCTAGAGTCTCGTCTGGTTACTGCACTCAGATCCAAGCCCACGATCTCTAGATGATGCATCGGTGACTCAGGGTGAAGTAATACTATAGAAACACACAGCCAAGCTGGCTGCCCCTGGATCTGTTCTCAGAGAAAATTTCCTTCATCAGTCAAATCTGTGACGAGCATTTGCCAGATCTTTTTTTTCTTCGTAGGGGATTGCACTGCCTTAGTAGTTTACTTTGTATCACTAGAAGCATGGAAACTTAGGAATTAAGGTTCTTGACTACAATTTCTGTTTCTTTGGCATGTAACATACTTATAAATTCAAAGAACTCTCAGCCTATTTACTTTTAATCACTTCTACCAGCTAGAAACCCAGGCCAGAGATCTTGTCAAGTCACAATCTTTGAGTCTGAGAATATTGTTTCCCTTGCTAGAGGTTTTAAGTGGCCGCACTCAGCTTTCACTATTATAGGACATTCACGAAGGCAGCAGGAACAGCTAAAACACTCTAACATCCTAAAATTTCCTCTAATAATACATTCCAAGTATGAACGTAGTTTGAGTCCTAAAGTAAAGGCTATGGTACTGTACCAAAACGCTGTGTAATCACACAATATGTCAACAACTGTCTACTAGTTCACTGATTTCATGATACTTATTGAACACATTTAGTGTCTAAATCAGCTATTGTTGCAATAATGCTGTATGACAAACAACCATAATATCTCAGAGGCAAACAAATATATTCATTTCCTCACTCGCAGGTCTGCATGTCAGCTGGGGCACAAACGATTTAGGCTGTAGAGTGAGTTGAAGTTGCTTTCACAATGTGTCTCATACTAATAGGCGTGCTAAAGGGACGGCAGGTACTCAGGGCATGTTCTTCTTAAGGCAATGGCAGTAGACAAAAAGATACGCCCAACTTTGAAAATACATTTCAAGCCTACGTTCACATTGTATCTGCAGACATCGCACTGAACGAGAAGAGTAAGTGGTCAAGACTAAAGCAATGGGGTGGATAAGTATAATTTCCCCGTCCATCATAAAGCCATGGTGAGGACATGGGTGTATGATGGTACTACACGTGATTGAATAATTAGGGACACTAGTTTGATTTATCACCACATCTGCTACATATCAAATGTTGTTGCAAACACTGAGGATACTGCGGTGCTCAAAACAGACAAACCCACTGCGCTTCTGGATTTGAAATTGCCATTGTCGGGGGGGTGGGTGGAGCATAGAGACCATGAACACAATCAAAAGAGAATTTAGAAAATGTTATACAGTGCTAAAAATGTTAATGGTGGAATCTCAGTGATGAATAGGTGGGTGTTTGCTCTAAAATCCTTTCAATTATGTTGTATATTTGAAAATGATCCTAGTGAAAGGTTGGAAAAAGTACAGCAGGCTAAGGAGTTTATAGAGTGGTTTGTAATTGTGGTTTCTTGGATAGTTGGATCGGGGAAGCATTTCTGAGGAGCTAACATTTGAACAGAGACCTGACTCCTGCGAGGGTAGATGCCAATGGAAATCTGAGAGAAAATCTTTGCAGGAAGATGGAACAGCGCATCGAAAGGGCTTTAAGATTACAAATGACTTGTGCTTAGAAGTGTGGTAGTGGGGGTCCTCAGTGTGACAAGGACTCTCCATCTTATTTTAAGCTTTGTGGAGAGTATTACAATGTTTTCATATAGAAAGATAGTGAGCACGTGTGAACATTTATTAACTTCATTAAGAAGGGAACCGATAGGCAAGAAAGAAGAGGAAAAAGAAATGCCGAAGTCAGACTATAAAGTTAGATACATGGTTCGTCTATCTTTCTACAGGAAAGCGAAATCATGACAGTTTAGGGGTTGATATTTCCACCCGGCTCTATACTTTATCACTTTCTACAGGTGAACCTTGAACCTGGCAAAGCTCTAAGTTGATCTCGACATTAACAGTTGTGGGTGATTATTAGTGAAATAAACTGTGACAACAAGGCTACACTCAGACAAAAACGTGTGTCAGAGGAGACTCAAGCACGCTTCTTAGAACGATGCTTTAGCCTGATACCGAGATATCAAACAGTTAACACTTTGCGACTTTCCAATTTGGGGTAAAACTCTCACTCACAAAAGACACTGGAGGGAGAAGAACGCTGACATTATGACTTCGATTTTTTAAAAGATTTCTGTTTCTGTTATGTGGACAAGAGACTGCGGGACGCAACAAAGTCGGATTGCCACTGAGGAACCCATTACAGCAGTTCTGACGAGAGGTGATGGGGACTTGGATTAAGACGGGGTCAGTGTAGATGAAAACAAGCACAGGGATTTATAACCTAAGGCTGATGTTTAGGTTCCAGGAATTGCTGATATGTGCCTATATCAACATACGTCCCTGTAAGACTACAACCATGATTGGTAGTTTACAAGGCTTATCAATGTGGGGGCAGAGGCCAGCTTCCAAGTACACCCCTTCCCTGATTTGTTCAAAAACTTTAGGGGCGCCTGGGTGGCTCAGTCGGTTGAGCGTCCGACTTCGGCCCAGGTCATGATCTCCTGGTCCGTGGGTTCCAGCCCCGCATCGGGCTCTGTGCTGACAGCTCAGAGCTCGGAGCCTGTTTCAGATTCTGTGTCTCCCTCTCTCTCTGACCCTCCCCTGTTCATGCTCTGTCTCTCTCTGTCTCAAAAATAAATAAACATTGAAAAAAAATTTAAAAAAAAACTTTACGGTAGCTTATCTCCCCCTTGATGTGGTATCAAAGTCAGCACTCCATTTTATTTGTTAGATATTTAAAGTCCTCAGGGATAATGAAAAGTAATGTGTTCTTCCACCCAATGCTGTTGAGAAACACACTTTAATCATATCACTCCAGCAATTCCCCCTTGTCTCTCTGATATCATTACACTTCCCACTCTCCCAGATCAGTATCATCAGATACAAATACGCTATTATTTCCACCACCTTAAGTAAAACTTTTGTCCCCATGTTCAGCTTCATGCCAATTTCTCTTCTCTGTACAGCAAAACTCCTAGAAAGGTTTGTCTATACTATCTATTTCGTCTTGAACCCAAAGACATCTTGTGCTCCTACTACTCCAATAAGGAGTGTCACAAATGAATGAACTGAACTGCACTGAATGGAAATGAATTAGAGCCCACTATTTATTCCCGAGGCCTCATCTTAAACTTAGCAACATTTGACGCAGTTGATCCTATCTTCCTCCTCAATACATTTTCTTCAGGTAATACCACACGCTTAGATTTATTCCCCCCTCTCTGGCCAATCCTTCCCAGTCCCCTTTTCATATTCTTCATTATCTCTCAGGCTTCTTGTTTTTAATGTTTGTTCATTTTTTGGTAGAGACAGAGAGAGCGCGAGCAGGGGAGGGACAGAGAGAGAGGGAGACACAGAATCTGAAACAGGCTCCAGGCTCGGAGCTGTCAGCACAGAGCCTGACGCGGGGCTCGAACTCACGAATCACGACACCATGACTGGAGCCGAAGTTGGATGCTCAACAGACTGAGCCACCCAGGCACCCCAATCTCTTAGACCTCTGAATGGTAAAATGTGTCTCACTGCCTTTGGAGAATCCGTGTACACTCATATCTTTGGTATTCTGTTTGTCTCCTGTCTTAAATGCCATCTATATGCTGATGAGTCCAAAATTTATGTCTCAAATGTAGATCCCTCCCCTGACAGCTCAACTGAAATGCCTAACAGTAACAATAAATAATAGTAATGATGATAATAATAATAGTAAAAACTAATGCTTGTATGGTGTTTATCATCTAGACCTTATTCTAAACATGTTTTCATATATGAGCCCTCTTAATGAGCACAACAACCCCATCCTATCCAAAACAACCCTCTCCTCCATTCTAAGAGGAGGAAACAGGGACACACAGACAGATTAAGTAATCTGCTCAGGATCACACAGTTGCTGAGTGGTGGAGTGTGAATGCGAACTCAGGTAGTTTGGCTCTAGAATTTTGTGCTCTGAACTATATGCCATCACTGCCAGCAATTAATAGATGTGTCAGACTTAGCACATCCCAAGCTGAGCTCCTGTTCCCCATCACTACTACCACCACCACCAAACTTATTCTTCCAGAGTTTTCCCCCATGTCTGGAAATAGTAAGTCCAGTTGCTTAGGGAAAAAAAATATTGGAGTCACCCTTAACTCCCCACCACCTTACACAACCCACATCTGCTTCATCAACAAATCCTGTTGGCTCTAATGTCAAAATACATCGAGAACCTGACACCTTCTCCACAATCTCCATTGCTAAGATTCTGGCCCGAAACATCATTATCTTTCACCTGGAACACTGCCATCCTGTCATCACCTGGCTCCTTGCTTCTATATTTGCCTCCCTTGCTTCAAACTCTGCAGTGGATTCCGATCTCACTGATAGTAAGATCTAGAGTCCTTTTAACGGTCTGTAATATTCTGCATGAACTTCCCTATATCTTTTGAACTCATCGCCTACTACTCTTCTGTTCCCTCATTCTGGTCTAGCTATACTGGCCTCCTACCTATTCCTGGAAAACATCAAGGCCTCTGAAATTGTTGTTCCGTCTGCCTAGGATGCTCTTCTTTGGATATCCACGTGGTTCATTCCTTCACTTCCTTCAGACCTTTCCTCAAACATCACTTTCTTAGTGAGGCTTCCTTGGCCACCCTGTGTAATTTAAATCTTACCCAACCACTGTACAATATCTCCTACATGGTTTATTTTTTCTAGATTTTACTTACCTTGTTTATTGTCTATATCCTCCTACTAGAATGTACATTCTATGAGTAGAGATTCGTTTGTTTTCTTTGCTGCTGTAAGCTCAGCGTCTAGAATAGTTCTTAGCACATAGTTGCCATTCAATAAATACATGTTGAAAAAATAAAGAATGAAGCCAAATAACTAATTTTTAACCGTGAGAATTTCTGGCACAAAAACAGGAAAGGTGGGGTTTCTCTCGGTTAAGGAGTAAGTGGTACCTGAGATCTCGTTCTCTTAGCGATTCCTCTCTCATTCCCAGAGACACTTGCTAACCTGGGACTAAACTCATGAGGCAGACTGATGTCTCCCACAGGCTACGTGCGACATACATAGAGCTAACCAGAACATCAAACTGATATTCAAAAGCTTTGCCAAATTTGTTTACCAAGACTTTCGCAGCCAATATTCCTTCGCTCCTACACTGGAATATCAGAGGCCTCAAATACTCGTCAATGAGCTTCTGAAACTCATAGGAGACTAGCAGCCAATGCACTCTTAAGGCAGAAGCTCCTTCCTTCCAAAGTTTCTAAACCTGTGAATTATAAATAAATTAACTGGAGGGAAAAAAATCCTCATTAAACCTTAATTATTGACACTGAGTACTGATTACAAAAGGAACTAAAAACTACCCATCCTTTTGATCCCTTAATTCGAAGAGGAGATTTCCAGTCGAACCCCTTTCTGGCACTGGAGCTGCGTGTATACGGGAATTTTAATTGAACTTCCTCAAAGACAGAGCCTCTGTGTAAGTACAAGCAGTCTTTGCACATATCTTCATAAGTCACTTGTTTGACAGTACTTACTTTAATGGGGCATTCAAGTATTACATATGCCACCAATATCAGTGGGATTCAGTCACACTTTCAAAATAAATACCTGTCAAAGAGCACCCAGTTTAGGTAGGATCTGGCATCATAGAAAATCCTCTACAATTTTAAGACCAGCGCCTCTGAGCATTTTATAGAAAACTCTTTATTAAGGCACTCCATTGCCCTGTTGTTTGAGCCTGGCATTTTGGTCTTACCTTGAGGCCACATAATGGCTCAGAAACCACTTTGTGATTATCACACAGTGACTGCTATAAAACAGTAAGTGAGGTATTTTTTTCTGCACTTCAAGGTTATTAGACTTACACAGCTCAAGTACACAGTAACTGCTGATCCAGGTAGTAAAGTAGGAAGGGAAATGAAGCCTGTGGTCTCTGGGAGATTCTGATTCTTCTATTACCTGCCATTAGCAAAAGTAAGTTTTATTAAGTCTAGATTTGTTTCATCAATTGGGGACTAATGGTGGGCTGCAGAGTTGCTTCTAAGGAGTGCTTAGACTGGTTATTGATTTCAAAGAAAGTGGGGAGAACCAAGGGGATAATTGTACTCCAGGAACTCTTATCTCCATCTGCATGACCTTGGATAAATTGGATATATTTTCAGGCATATACAGATTTGTATTATTCTAACTCAAGAGGATCTAACCCAGACCCACATGGTACAGAAGAACAAAAATGAGGCCCGGAGAAGTTAACTCGCTTACCTGGTTAGTGAGATACACAGCTATGATAGAAGCCAGATCGCCAGATTCCCAGTTTAGTCTTCTTTCCATCAGCCAATTTACCAAAGATGTCTTGAAAACCAATGATATCAGGCGATGTGTTAGGCATGTGGGGGGATGCAAAAATGACCATGATGTTTCCTGTCTTCTAGATGTTTCTAAAAGCAAAATGTGTCTAAAAGTCCTGATCATACTACTTTACACAGATATTACTTTAAATATCCAGTTTGAAAGCTATACAAAGAAGAGGGCTAAGATTCTGTCAAAATGCTTCTGGGAGTTCAAGTTCAAAGCTATCTATCCTCACCCCCCTAAACACATAGAAACAGTCAGGTTTTTATTTTAAATAAGAATATATAACTGGATTTTAAAACTGAAACTGAAATAGAAATATGGAGGGAGTATATTCATTTGCTAGGGTTACCATAACAAAGTATGATGGACTGGGTGGCTTAAAAACCAGAAATGTATTTTCTTATAGTTCTGGAAGCTAGAAACTCAAGATCAAGGGATTGACAGCATTAGTTTCTTCTGAAAGCATCTCATCTTGGCTTGTAAATGGCTATCATCCTCTTGTCTTCACACAGTTGTCCCTCGCTGCCTGTCTGTGCCCTCATCTCCTCTCCTTATGAGGATACCAGGCATATAGGATTAAGCCTCACCTATTTTACCTCATTTTACCTTGATCATCTCTTTTAAAGGTACTATCTCTACATATATGCATATTCTGAGATTTCAGGGCCTAGGACTTCACCATATGAATTTGTTAGTGGGAGGTGAGAAGAAACACAATCAAGCCCGATAACAATGAGTAAGTGGGGCTAAAGTCACAGGACAGGAAAAAAGAGACTCGTTTGATTCCTTTGAGGTGAAAGAAGCCAAAACACCCTACATATGAGGGAGGATCAAAACTAGATCATTGGATGAAGCTGGAGCTGGGAGAGGTCCCTTGCTCTGAGAAAGGAGGATATAAAAAACTACACCTGGTACCCAATAAAGAACACAGATTCTGTTCGTATTGAAAAGAAGAATTAAGTTTTACACAATAACAAGGATAATGGGAATGGGGAATGAATGGTTTGTTGAACACTTTAAGACCTTTGTCTTGCATTTAAGAGACTGGAGATGTTGAATAACTTTAGAATTTAGTAGAAAAACTATATAAGTTACTGTGGATGTTGAAAATTTTAAAATAACCATCAGAAATATAGGCATATAAGATATACTTTCTAATATAGAATAAAAATAAAAGTGAAGAAAAAAGCTTTATCCTCCAACATAAATAAGTAGAAAAAATCAAATAAAAAGTATGGTAAACAGGAAACATAAAATAATATAAATAAGTCCAAATATACAAAAATAATGACAATAAGTGTTGATTAAACTCACCATCTGGCAAGAAAGATAATGAATTAGATGGAAAAGTCTAGCTATTTACTGATTACAACAAATATACTTAAAAACAAAACAGAAAACAACAGAATGGTTGAAATAGTGATGTAAGAAGATGTGCTAGGCAAATACTAACCAAATCAAACTGGTATACCAATGTTAATATCAGAATATATTGAGTTTAAAGTATAAAACACTGAAAGATATGAAGATGTACACTTTAGTATGGTAAAAACCATTATCCACCTAGATTAAACCTGTAAGAACTAGACAGCATAGCCTGAAAATACACGAAGCAAAATTTGATGAAACCACAGAGAGAAATCAATAGGATAGATTTTTAACACAAATTCTCTTCAAAAATGAAAAATACATATATAGAATGACATAAATTATTTGGACAATTCCGTTAATATGCTTGATGGTGTGTGTGTGTGTGTGTGTGTGTGTGTGTGTGTGTGTGTGTGTGTATCTGTGTGTGTATGTGTAGAAAGAAATAGAGGGGGAAGAGCAAGAAAGAGAGGTGAGGTAGAGGACAGAGATTTTTTTACATGCACACAATGAACATTTACAAAAATTGACTATGTGCTAGGTCAGGGGTTTACAAACTTTTTCTACAAAGAGCCAGCTCTTTAGTACTAAACATTTTAGGCTTTGTGGATTATAAGGTCTCCTTTACAAGTACTCAACTCTGCCATCATAGTACAAAATTAGGAACACCCAATACCTAAATGAGTGAGTATGGTTGTGTGCCAAAATATCCTTACAAAAATAAGCAGCCAGATAAATTTACCATACGGGCCTTAATTTGTCAACTTAACCCTTGTTTCAGGTTATGCAGAAAATTTCAAAAAAATTTTAAGAACTGACGTCTTACAGATCTCATTGCCACAAAAAAAGTAACTAAAGTACAAGTCAAAAATTAAGAGTCTTTTTAAAGTTTGGAAGGTAGGAAACTTTGGCTCAAATCACTCATGTATCAGAAAAAAACCATGATATTGGAATTTATAAAACACTTAGAAGTGAATAACAAAAATCTACACATAAAAACATGTGGATCTCTGCTTTCAGTTATGATAGGGAAGAATTCAAAGAGGTTTTGAGAAGATTAATAAACTTGATACATCTTTCATAAAATTAAAATAAAAAGAAGAGAACACACAAATTTCCAATGTCAGGAAAAAAGAGGAGAGCACTATAAATCCTCTTGGCAGTAAAATGATAATAAAGGAATATAAAACCAACTTTATGGCAATACATTTGAAAACAGATAAAATAAGACAAATTACTTGAAATATCCAACTTATGAAATTTTACACAAGAAAGAATTGAGAGATACAAATCTGTTAAAAATTGAATTTGTCAATAAACAATATATGTGTAATTAAGAAAAAATCCCCTCCCACACACACCCAGGTTCTGATGTCTTCACTGGTGAATTTAATCAAACATTTAAAGAAGAAATAATGTCAAATTTACACAAATTGTTTCAAAACTTGAGGAGGAAAGAACACTTGCCAACTCATTTTAGAAGACCAGCATATCCCTGATACAAAAATCTGTCAAGAATATTACTAGAAAGTTATAGATCAATATCCCTCATGAACACATGCACAAACATAGGCATAGGATACAAAGCAATATCAGCAAAAGGAAAAGACACATAGGGCAAAGTCCAGAGAAAACCAGGCACAAGCCTCCAAAAGTTCTCTGGGAATTAAATACAAGATATACTTAACTCCTGCAGACAGTTGTAACAAAGTATGTGAAATGCTGTCTATCAGAAAATCCCATTAGAGACTTAACACCATGGTTTTTTAATGGGGGCTGGTCATGGAGGCACCCTCTGCTTAGCACATATCAAAATCCCAGACTTCAAATAGGAAGGCAGACATTCAGCATAACCACATTGTTTGTACAAGCAATTTAAGCACAGTGAGCCACTTTTATCAGTTATAGAGTCTTCCCAAAATCCAGGTTTCTGAACACCAGCCAGTAGCCACCCATACAAGCAAGGCTTCCTAATGACAGTAGTCTACAGGCTGCAGTGTTAACTCTTTTCTGAGCAATAACCAAGTGGGATTTATCCAAGGAATTAAAAGGTGGTTTAACAATTAAAAACCAGCCAATGTAATGCACAGTGTTAACAAAATAAAAGAACATTAGATCATTTGGATAGATTCAGTGACAGAATTTGACAAAATTCAACAATCATCCATGATTTTAAAAATTCTTAACAAATTGGACATAGATAGGAATTTCCTCATCCCAATCAAAGGCATCTATACAAACTTACAGCTAATATCATACTTAATTGTGAAATATTGAACATTTTTCCATAAAGCTTTCAAAAAGGAAACAGTTTTACTGTAGGTCCTAGCCAAGCCAGTGAAATAAAGCAAGAAAATTAAATAAGGGTTTACATTTGGGAATAGAAGCAGACAATATGGTGGTTTACATAACTAGTTCTAAGTCATCTACAAAGCAAGCAGTAAAATTAACAAGTGAATTAGCAAATTTACAGAACACAAGTCAATACAAGAATTGTAGTTGGTAATCTACTAGCAACCAAAATTTCAAAATAAATTTTTAAAATCCCATTTCCAGTAGCATTCAAAAGCAGAAAATACCAAGGAATAAATTTAATAAAAGATGTGTAGAACCTCTACACTGAAAACTACAAAACACTGAGGGAGGTGACATCAGTAGTATGGCAGAATAGAAGATTCCTTACTTATACCCACCCCTTCAGCAATGATAATTTGGCAGCCATCAATGGACAAAAGTGCCTTTGTGGGAGTTTTGGGATTCAGATAGACTGTGAAACTCTGGGGGAGCCCAAGACCAAGGAGGGCCATTTTGAGAAGGCGGGCCTATTACCAGATGGTAGGCTCACTGGTCAGGAAAACAGCCTTATAGCCCTGTGGACTTGGCTAGAGCTTCACTCGGCCTTGATCTAGCCACCAGCATCATCTGCCCAGGGACACCAGAGGAGTCACACCTGCCTATGCCTCGCTGATCTCAGCCCCAAAGCAGATCCTGAAATGGCCTTGTATCTTGGCTCTAGCCCCTCTCAGCCATGGTGCTGAAACACTCATGTCAAAGCAGGGTACTGGCAGGATACATGCTCCTCTGTGTCCCTGAACGTAGATCCACTACTCTTAGTCTGACCACAAATCCTGAAGCAGCCCTGTGATAGGGCTCCAGCCCGGCTCAGCTGAAGTCCAGCAGAAGTCCTGTCTGCCCAGAAACCTGGCCAAACCAGTCCAAGCCCCTAGAGGTAAGCTTGCAGACCTCAGTCTCTATTTTGAACTCGGAAGCATCACTGTGTCTGCAAGAGGCATCAAAATGATTTCAAAATATATTACAAAGCCATAGGGATCAAAAAAAATATGGCACTGGCATAAAAACAGACACACAGACCAATGAACAGAATAGAGAGCTCAGATATAAACCCATGTATGTTTGGTCAAAGAATTGCCTTTGATAAGAGCACCGAGAATAAACAATAGGGAAAGGGTAGTTTTTCAATAAATGATACTGGGAAAACTGGATATTTATATGCGTAAGAACAAATTGGACTCATCTCACACCATCCACAAAAATCAACTTAAAATGAGTTAAAGACTTAAATTTGAGACCTGAAACAACAGAACTCCTAGAAAAAAATCCAAGTATGAATAAAGCTCTATGATATTGGTCTTGGCAATAATTTTTGGATATGACATCAAAAGCACAAGCAACAAAAAGAAAAATAAACAAGTGGGACTACATCAAACTAAAAATTTTCCACACAGCAAAGGAAACAGCCAGTAAAATGAAAGGGCAACCTATAGGATGGGAAAAATACTTGCAAACCATGTGTCTGATAAGGAGTTGATAACCAAAAATATCAGAAGCTCATACAACCCAACAGCAAAATAATAAGCATCATCATCCAATTTTTAAAAAATGGCAAAGGACCTGAATATATATTTTTCCAAAGACATACAAATGGGCGATGGCTACATGAGAAGGTACTCAGTATCAGGGAAATGCAAATCAAAGCCACTTCACGCCTGTCAGAATGAGATCTCACCTCACATCTGGGTCTTTGACTCTGGCAATTTTATTTGCTCTGAAATCTACTTTATGAGTTATTAATATAGCCACTGCTGCTTTACTTGATTCCTGATTATATGCTATGTCTCTTCCATTCTTTTATTTTCAATCTATGCATGTTGTTAAATGTAGTTGAGTTTCCTGTGAACAGCATACAGCTGGATTTTATTTTTAAAATCTACTCTGCTAATCTCTGCCTTTTAATTAGTGTGTAAAGTATTTACATTTAAAACAATTATGAATATTATTGAATTTAAACCTGCCATTTTATTATTTGGTTTCCATTTGTTTCCTCTGTCTTGTTTTCTATTTGTTTTATCTTTATTTGTGGGATACTAGACCATTTTCTAGGATTCCAATGTGAATTATTTATAATGTCTTGGGATTTATGACGTTGTATAGTTTAATTAGTGGTGGCTTTGGGTAGTACAATATTCATTTGTGATTTATCGCAGACTACTTGGTGTCAATGCTTTACCACTTCCAGTGAAACATGGAAATCTTGCTTCCATATTCCTTTACCTTCCATACTTATAAATATCATCATCACAAGTACCAAGTGGTGTTAAAATGCTTGTTTCAATCATCACATATGATTTAGAAAACTCATGAGGACAGTCTATTGTATTTAGCCATATGTCTGCTTTTTCTGTCATTCTTCCTTCCTGATGCTGTGATTCCTTATTTTATCACATTCTTTCTGTTTAAATAACTTTCTTTAGCCATTTTTAAGGTTAGTTCTGCTAGCAACAAATTACTCTAGTTTTCTTTTATCTGATAATGTCCACTTTCCCCTTTTATTTCTAAAGAATGGTTTCTCGAATGCAAAACGTGTGCCTGAGAGTTCTTTTTATATAGCACTTGAAAAATGTTGTATCTCTTTTGGCCTCCATAATTGCAAACGAGAAATCCATTGATTTTCCTCTATAGGCAATGTGTTAAATGTCTCTAGCTTCTTTCAAGATATTTTTATGTCTTTAGTTTTCTGAAGTTTAATTATGATGTGCCTTGGTTTTGGTTTCTTTTGGTTTATCCTATTTGTAGTTTGCTCATATTCTTGAATCCACGAGTTTATATCTTACCATTTTGGTAATTTTTCAGCCATTATTTCTTTGATTATTTTTTCCAATCCCAATTTATTTCTCTTTTACTTCTGGTACAAACGTTATCTGAATGTTGGATTTTTAGATTTTAGTCCCAAAGGCCCTGTTCATTTTGTAGTCTATTTTTTTTTATTATTTAGATTGTATAAAGTTTATTGAGTTGTCCTCAAGTTCACTGATTTTTATCCTCTGTCTTTGCAGCTTTACTACTGAGACATTCCAGACAGGTTTTTCCCTTTGTGGGTTTTTGTTATTGTATTTTTCAGTTCCATAGTTTTCACTGATTTTTAATAACATATTCCTTTTCTGAAAATGTTTATTCATTTCAAATGATTTTCTAGTTGCTTCCTGCATCATTTTCATGATGGTTTCTTTAACATCTTTAACAGATAGTTCCAACATTTGATTCACGTTGGTGTTGGCATCAGTCAATTGCTTTTTCTCATACATGTTGTGATTTGCATGATACTAGGTATGATGGGTGTCTTCTTATTGTATTCTGGACATTTGACTAATATGTTAGAGGACTCTGGGTCTTATTTGCTTTTATCTTAGTTGGCAATCTTCTTGCTTAGATTTGGGACAAAGGTCCCAGACTACTTTGTTGGCTGTGGTTCCAAGAACAGTCTAATTTTCAGAGGACATGTAGTATCACTTTGGTTTATTTGGTGTATTTCATATTGCTGGCCCCTAAATTCAATGGTCTCTGCTGGTGCTGCTTCAGGGGGAGGAAAAAAGTTCTCAGGACCGGTTGCCTAGTGCCTCTAAGTGGGTAAAGAGAATCTCTATCCCACAAAATGAAGAGTGATTCCCTGGTTGGGCACTTGTGATAGTTTTTCCCCTGCATGTGGGGAATAGAGAGGTTCCCTGGATCCTGTTGTAGCACGATTGACTTTGTTGGTGGCCCTCAGTTGCACAGTGTCTCTGGCTATGGAAGAATAGTCTCGTGCCTGGTGGTGAAAAAGAGCACTTCCTGGACCAGGTGCTTGTTGTGATGGCATTCCCCTTATCATGTCTCCTGGCCCGGGCATACAGTGTTTCTGGGTGAGGGAGGCACACTTGTTTTTCAAAACATATCATAATCTCATACACCAACAAGCTGGACAATCTAGAAGATATTAATAAATTTCTAGAAACATATAACCTCCCAAAACTGAATCAGGAAGAAATAAAAAAATTTGAACAGATGGATTACCAGCAATGGAATTGAATCAGTAATCAAAAAAACTCTCAACAAACAAAAGTCGAGGGCCAGATGGCTTCACAAAGTGAATTCAACCAAACATTTAGAGAAGAGTTAATAACTATTTTCCTCAAACTATTCTAAAAAACAGAAAAGGAAGGAAACTTCCAAATTCATTCTACAAGGTCAGCATTACCCTGATACCAAAACCAGATAAAGACACCAAAAAAAAAAAAAAAAAAAAAGAAAAGAAGAAAAAAAAAAGAAAACTACAGGCCAAGATCTCTAATGAACATAGATATAAAAATCCTCAACAAAATATTAGCCAACCAAATCCAACATGAAATTTAAAAAAATCATTCACCATGATCAAGTGGGATTTATTCTCAGATAAAGGGTGGTTCACGATTCACAAATCAATGTTATGCATCACATCAATAAAAGAAAGAATAAAAACCATATGATCATTTCAATGGATGCAAAAAAACCCATTTGATCAAATACAATATCCATTCATGATAAAAATCCTCAACAAAGTAGGTTTAGAGGGAACACACCTCAATATAATAAAGGCCACATATGAAAAATCCACAAGTAACATCATACTCAATGGTGAAAACTTGAGAGCTTTCCCCCTAAGACGAGGGAAAAAACAAGGATGTCTACTCACCAGCTTCATTCAACACAGTATTGGAAGCCCTAGCCACAGCAATCAGACAAGAAAAAGGAATGAAATATATCCAAATAGGTAGGAAAGAAGTAAAACCTTCAGTATTTGAAGATATACAGGAAACCCTCAAGACTTCATCAAAAAACTACTAGAACTTATAATGAATTTAGTAACGTTTCAGGATACAAAATCAATGTACAGAAATACATTAAATTTCTGTACACCAATAATGAAGTAACAGGAAGAGAAATTAAGGAAGCAATCCTCTTTACCATTGCACCCAAAATAATAAGATACCTAGGAGTAAAGGAAACATTCCTAGGAATAAATACCTAACCAAAGAGGTGAAAGGTCTTTACTGTGAAAACTACAAAACACCAATGAAAGAAATTCAAGACAACACAAATAAATGGAAAGATATTCCATGTTCACAGATTGAAAGAACAAATATTGTCAAAATGTCTGTACTAGCCAAAGCAATCTACAGATTTAATGTAATACCTATCAAAATACCAACAGAATTATTCACAGAGCTAGAACAAATAATCCTACAATTTGTATGGAACCACAAAAGACCCTGAATAGCCAAAACAATGTTGAAAAAGAAAATCAAAGCTGTAGGTATCACAGTTCCAGATTTCAAGTTATACTATTAAGCTGTACTAATCAAAACAGTATTATTGGCACAAAAATAGACACACAAGTCAATGAAACAGGATAAAAAGCCCAGAAACAAACCTACAATTATATGGTCAATTCATCTTTGACAAAGCAGGAAAGAATATCCAATGGGAAAAAGACAGTCTCTTCAACAAATGGTGTTGGGAAAACTGGACAGCTACATGAAAAAGAAAGAAATTGGACCACTTTTTTACACCATACACAGAAATGAATTCAAAATGGATTAAAGAGCTAAAGGTGAGAACTGAAACCACAAGAATCATAGAAGAGAGCACAGGCAGCAATTTCTCTGACATTGGCCATAGCAACATCTTTCCAGATATGTTTCCTGAGGCAAGGGGTAAAAAATCAAAAAAAAAACTATTGAGACTACATCAAAATAAAAAGCTTCTGTACAGCAAAGGAACAATAAACAAAACTAAAAAACAATGTACTGAATGGGAGGAGATATTTGAGCTATCTGATAAAGGGTTTTAGTATCCAAAATATATAAAGAACTTATACAACTCAACATCCCCAAAATACAAATAATCCAATTTAAAAATGGGCAGAAGACATGAACAGACATTTCTCCAAAGACGACATTCAGATGGCCAACAGACACATGAAAAGATGCTCAACATCACTCATCATCAGAGAAATGCAAGTCAAAACTGCAATAATATATCACTTCACACCTGTCAGAAAGGCTAACATAAAAACTCAAGAAGGGGTGCCTGGGTGGCTCAGTCAATTAAGCATCAGGTCATGATCTCCAGGTTCATGAGTTTGAGCCCCACATCAGGCTCTGTACTGGCAGCACAGAGCCTGCTTAGGACCTTCTCTCTCCCTCTCTCTGCTCCTCTCCTATTTTCACATGCTTTCTCTCTCTCAAAACAAACAAACAAACAAACAAACAGAAGTGCCATTAAAAAAATTTTCAAGAAACAACAAGTGTTGGTGAGGATGTAGAGAAAAGAGAACTCTTTTGCACTATTGGTGGAAATGCAAACTGGTGCAGCCACTATGGAAAACAGTATGTAGGTTCCTCAAAAATTTTAAAAATCGAAATACTCTGTGACCCAGTAATCGTACTACTGGGCATTTACCCAAAGAATATGAAAACACTAATTCAAAAAGAATATGCACCACTATGTTTATTGCTGCATTATTTACAATAGCCAAATCATGGAAGCAGCCCAAGTGTCTATCAATGCATGAATGGCTAAAGATGAGTGGTATATATACAGAATGGAATATTATGTGGCCATAAAAAAGAATAAAATCTTGCCATTTGCAACAACATGGATGCAGCTGGAGAGTATAATGCTAAGCAAAATAAGTCAGTCAGATAAAGACAAATACCATATGATTTCATTCATACATGGAATTTAAGAAACAAAACAAACTGATGGTTACCAGAGGGAAGAGGAGTAGGAGAATGGGTGAAATAGGATATGGGGATTAAGAATACACTTACCATGGGGTGCATGGGTGGCTCAGTTGGTTAAGTGTCCAACTCTTGATTTCGGCTCAGGTCATGATCTAGTAGTTCATGAGTTCGAGCCCTACATTGGGTTCTGTGCTGACAGTACAGAGCCTGCCTGGGATTCTCTCTCTCTCCCTCTCTCTCTGCCCCTTCCCCACTCACACGCACTCTCTCTCAAAATAAATGAACTTCAAAAAAAAAGTACACTTATCATGATGAGCACTGAGTAATGTATAGGATTGTTGAATCACTATATTGTACATCTGAAACTAAAATAGCACTGTATGTTAACTATTTTGGAATTAAAATAAAAGCTTAAGAAGTAAAAAAAAACACATAATAATCTCAATTTTAGAAAGTCTTTAATTCTGAAAATAGTCAAGAGAATCATATTTCATTTACTCCATAAATTCACATGTTGGAATGAAGAATCAGCAAAGCTCTAATTGTTATTGTGTTAATAGATGTTTAAGACATATGCAGAAAACCCTCAATGGAGGATACATTTCCTCAAAATCAAGGGTCTGTATCCTTACTGTTGAAGGTAAGCAAGTAATATAAATTTGGCATGCCTCATGGCAGTCTACAAATCAGACGATACTAGTGAATTTTCTGCCCATTTCATTCATAACATACTCTGGCAATGAATATTCCACATCTTAAGGCTGAGATATCTTTTCCATGGAACAAGAAAACCTCAAGAAAACTCTAGCTGACTTAAGGGGCTGTTGGTTCTTCATAATTAGACCTCAACTGAAGATATAACTTGTTGCAGCTAGACCTGTGAATTTTTATGCTTCCTGATTTGGGGGACCAGAGAAGCCAAAGAGCACGGTTAGGAGTAATTAGATAGAGAGAAAAAAGGGAAAATTTCTCTCTCCCTTCCTCGCTCTCAGGCAAAGTTGACTGCCTGTTCAGTCCTCAATGGGGAATGATCAGGACTGGGGAAAACAAAAGAAAAAGAGGGGAAGAGAAATAAAGCAGTAAAAGTAAGGCTGAAAGGGAATTAGAACATAGCACATAAAAGAGGTAGAAAGGAGGCAATAAGCATATTGACAAGTAAAATTAGTTATAATACAACCTTTCAATTCCATCACTAAAATCCCTCTCCCTCAGATCTTGCTTCCTCACACTCTATGTAGAATTTGATAGAATAGGAATAGTCAATACATGAGATTAATTTTGGAATCATTGTTAAGAATTGTTAAGCAAACCCAGTACTCTGGATGTTACCAAATACAAATGTGATGGGGTAGACTATATAGTCATAAGATTTATTTAATTTTTCACTTTGTGTGCATCATATCAATTAGTCTAAATAAACAGATCCCAGGTACTTAGTCAAGAATAATTCTAACTTTGGTTATATCAGCAATTATCTTTCTAAATAAGCCTTCCTCTCAGGATCATCCTTATATCAGAGTCCCTTAAATGCGACAGGTTATGTGTTGGCCCCAGGGCCTTTGTACATACTACTGCCGCTGCCTTGACTATTATTTTGTCCCCAGCCTCATTGTCTGTAACCTATCTTTATTTTGATTATTATGCAAATACTTCAAATCTCTGCTTAACCATCCACTTCTCCATAAAGTCTTCCTCGACAATGTTACCCATGAGCTCTTATTGTACTTACACAGTACCTTGTTTTCCCTCATCATAGCACACACTTATCCATATCTCCCAGTAAGCGGTAAGACAGCACAGACCAATTCTATGCTACTCATTGTGGTATTCCTAATACCTTGCATAGCCCCTGGCATAGATATTCCCAATACATATTTGAAAATGAACAAATAACCCAACCTGAAGTAGATGGAGTACTGGTTAGTAGAGTGTGTCCTGAGGGATAAAAATACTGGGATTAAATACTCCCAGTTTTTGTGGAGTGGTTTTGATCATTCTGCAGTATTCCAAACTTTCAGACAAAAGCCCATAGCACAAACTGAGGCACAGTCATTTACATTCCTGAAACTGAGAATCACATCAAGGGCATAATTGCCCCTCAGGCTTTCCATGAAGATCATCTCATCGCACACTAAGCTCATAAAAATCGTTCTTAACTCAGGTTGAAATGATCTAAGCCTAGGAGTCACAGAGACATTGGTTTAAATTTCAGCTCCAACACTTCCTAGTTGTGTGAGACTGAATAAGGCATTTAACTTCTCAAATCCCAGATTTACATGGGCTTTAATAACTATCTGCAATGGATGTGGGGGATCAAAAGAGAAACTGTATTCAAAAGAAATACATAGTGCATAATCCAGTATATAATACACACTCAATAAAAGTTCCCACAATAATTGTTCAGGGAGAAAACATGAGTAAGACTTGGTCCCTTTCTCCGAGAAGCTCACAGGTCAGTGTAGATAAATCATTACAACTCAACAGGATGAGTAAATGATTATACAAAATGATAGAAGATCACAAATGACATCGATTTACTGTCAAGAACACATGAAAGACCAGATGTTTGAGATGGATGATAAAAGATGAGAAGACATCAGCAGATAAATAAAAGAGCTGGAGGGAAGTTGGGGGAATAAGCATTTGAAGAAGTATATCCAGAAACAAAGATGTGTGGCAGAGCATGGCACATTTAAGGCAAGGTAAATTGTTCAATATGATTGAGTGTAGTAGGTGGTGAGGATGAGGAAGGGGAAGGGCAGATGTTGTGTCATAAAATTGTCTTGTATGATAGGCCAAAGTTCTTAAAATAGGAACAGCGTGATTAGATTTGTGTTCTAGTATGTTAACTTACAACCATGTAGAAGATGAACAGGAGGAGACAGAGGTATAGTTTGGAATACACTGCATTAATAGGGGGTGATAATTTGTAAAGTCTGAACTAATGTTGTAACAGGTAGAACAGAATAAATAAACAGATTCAGGAAGGGGCACCTGGGTGGCTCCATCAGTTAAGCATCTGACTTGATTTTGGCTTAGGTCATGATCTCACAGTCATGAGATCAAGCCCCATGTTGGACTCTGTGCTGAGCATGGGCCCTGCTTATGATTCTCTCCCTCACCCTCTGCCCCTCCCCCACTTGCGTGTGAGCTCACTCTCTCTTTCCCTCAAAAAGAAAATAAATAAATAATCAAAACAGATTTAGGAGATAGCAGGACAAGATTTGGTGACTGTGGTAGAACAGAACCATGCTCCCCAAAAGATGTGTATGTCCTAAGACCTGTGACAGTGTTTTAAATAGCGCAAGGGAAGTAAGGTTGCTGATGGAATGAAGGTTTCAAATCAGCTGAACTTAAAATATTGAGATTATCTTGGATAATCTTAGTGGGCCCAATATAATTAGAGGGGTCCTAAAAAGTAGAAGAGAAAGCCAAAGAATCAGAGTTAGAGGGACATGTGACAATGGAAGAGTATTAGGGTTATGCAATATGAGAAAGACTATGCCAGCCATCGCTTGATTTGAAGACCAAAGGAGACCACAAACCAAGGAACATGAGCATTGTCTGTAAGTTGGAAAAGGCAAGAAAATTGATTCTCCCTTAGAGCTTCAAGAAGGAAACATAGTCCTGCCAAAAGCTTGATTTTGACCCAGTCAGGGACTTTTCACCTCCAGAACTGTAAGATAACAAATTTGTGTTGTTTTAAACCAGTAAGTCTGTGTTAATTTGTTACAGGAGCAATGAGAAACTAATAGAGTGACCAACTAATGGTGAGTGGGAAGAAAAGAAAGGGACTGAAGATCAATTCTGAGTTTCTGACCTCAGTGATAAGATGCTACCATTAATCAAGATAGAAAATACAGGAAGGCAATAAGGTTTGGCTATAGAGGGAATGAAGATACAATAGTGGAAATGAGAAAATATAATGAGTTTGGTTTAGGGTATGTTGATAAATATATAACACACAGAAAGACTTGTCTGGAGGGTAACTGATGCATGAATCAAGATCAGAGGAAACAGAAATTGCCGGAGATACATATTGGGTATTGTTATTATATGAAGGATAGGAGAAATCAGGGGAGGATATCACAGGGAGAGAGAAGATAAAGTGAGAAGAGAGCCAATGATGGAACACTGACAACACAATATTTAAGGATGTGTGTGTGAAGGAGTTCAGTTAAAAGAAGCTGAAGAAATGAAAGAAGGTAGACAAGAATCAAGAGATAGTGTAATAGAAACAGATGGAAAAGAGTGCTTCAAAAGGAAGTGAGCAAAAATCCTAAGGACACAGAGAGATCCAGTAACATGAGACTGAAAATTGGCCATCTCCAGTACAAAATAATAACTGTAATCCCAAGGACCAAACTATGAGTACCAACAGTTTGAATCCCTCTGCTGGCTGAGTGTTCCCCCCAATTACTTCTACAGTTTAGGCCCAGCAAGAGAAGAGCTAGATTTTGGACCAGCATACACAGGACCTTACATAGCTGATTATTAAAAAGATTATATGTGATCTGTCCATTTTTCTATAAAACTTGAATCAAGTTTACTTGGAACAAAGCCGTAAGCAAATTTTATGAATTGTTCCTTCCTAAACAATATCATTTGTACACTTGCCCTTCACTTTGAAAACATATTAGATGAATATATAACAGATTAACCCACTCTAATGGTTTATACTTATTATAATCAAACTAATTTCCCTCCTATTTTCTTTTTCTGACTCAAGCTGCATTTGGCCATTCTGTATTCACAGCTTACCTATCATGCTGAATCACTGTACTAAAATCTGAAATTCTTTCCTCTCAGGTAAAGAAAAAAGTTACTAGTTTAATTAACTAAGCCCAAGCCACCAACTGAACTTAATAAAGACATGCACAGAAGATGATTCTCCTGTTGCTCCTAGAACAGTGTAGCATACCAAGTTGAAGAAAAGCAAAAATTAAAAAGACAGGGATTTACCTTGTTAACATGACACTTACTTAGTAAAATCAGCCCTGTATTCCCAGCATTGTAACTTGTAGTGAAAGGCTCTCAGTTATATATATGATGCATGAATCAAGATTAATGCACAATGACTTAAATATTAAAAATAAAACATTTAAGGCTTAATTTTTACTAATTCCAGGAGCAATGTATTTATATAGTGGCTGATTTCCATACATGGAGAAAAATCAAATAAAGCCAAAGAAAATACTTAAAAACTGTCCCATACAGTTTATATGGGAAGTCTATATGGGAAGAATAATCCATATAGTAACTACTCCTGTATAAAAAGATCCAGGTTAAAATTTACAGTAAAAATAATTAAAAGAAAATACGTTTGTGGTTATATCCACACACCAGAAGTACACATAAACAGAATAAATCGCCCATGTGAAGTATTATTTATTTAGAAGTTTGGTCTAAAATAGCCACATATTTGGCTCATGTCTATATGATGCCAACCAAAACAATAAAGATAAAAAAAGAACTTTCATCTTTATTTTGGATACACCTGATGAAATCAGTCTAAGGAAGGTATACCTGAAGAAATTATTCAGAACCCTTCATAGAGTGACAGAGAGATGGAAAATAGTGGTTAAGAGATATGGAGAACAAAGTGAGCACTTCTAACATTGCTCTAATCATCCTTCCCAAAGGAGAAAATAAAAGAGTGGGGAAATAATCAAAAAGCCTTTAGGAAAGATAACGGTTCAGTGTTATCCATAAAGAATGAATAATATGAATCCTCACATTCAAAATACCAAACCTCAAGTAGCATAAAAATAAATCCACATCTAGATATATTTTAGTGAAACTGAAGAACACATAAGTGAAAGAGAAGATCTTAAAAGCAACCAGAAAAAGAGACCATAATACACAAAA
This sequence comes from Felis catus, assembly GCF_018350175.1. Taxonomy (NCBI): domain Eukaryota; kingdom Metazoa; phylum Chordata; class Mammalia; order Carnivora; family Felidae; genus Felis; species Felis catus. Next base: position 115,902,974 of record NC_058386.1, on the reverse strand, counting down.
GAACAAAATTTAGCATGCCAGTTGACTTACAGCAACATCAGAAGTGGGAAGACAACTGGGTAAATTCTTCAAAGTGCAGAGTAAAATTATCTGTAATAGATTGACTCAAATAATGGTCACAACATTTATACCTCCTTATATCAACTTCCTTTGTGGTATCCTCCCATGATGACTGTATGTATGACCGGCTTTGGAAAAAGGAGTAGCAGCAAACTTTATACAAGCAGAAAACTGATAAAGATTTTACATGTTTCCTCTCTCTCTCTCTCTCTCTCCCTCCCTCCCTCCCTCCCTCCCTCCCTCCTTCCATCACAATCTCCATCACAAGATGCCTGGTCTGGACTGATATAGAATGACATGGAACAAAGCCTGTCATCCTAGCTAAAGCTGTCTTAGATCAGCCAACAACCATCTAGCAATAAGACATAAATGAACCCAAGTGGAAAAGAGAAAAATTGACCAGACAAGTCCATCCAAGATAATCCTAACCTTACAAGTGACATGTACAATAATAAATGGTTAATTTAGAGGTCACTGTGTCCTGGGGTGGCTTGTTATGCAGTATCATTGTGTCAATAGACAAATGACACAGAAATTAGTACCAGATTGATATAGTGGTACTGTTTCAAAGCCTTAAAATAAGGAACTATCCATGAAAACAGTGGAATTATGATCTCTGAAAGTGATCTCCTCCATAAAAGCAACAAAAAATGCTGACAAAACTATCAAAATCAATGTGTTTAGAGGGGCGCCTGGGTGGCTCAGTTGGTAAAATGTCTGACTTCGGTTCAGGTCATGATCCCACAGTTCATGGGTTCATGCCCCACATTGGGTTCTGTGCTGACAGCTCAGAGCCTGGAGCCTGCTTTGGATTCTGTGTCTCTCTCTCCTTCTCTGCCCCTCCCCTGCTCATTCTCTGTCTCTCTTTCTTTCTCTCAAAAATAAATAAACATTAAAAAAATTTAAAAATCAATGTGTTTAGAACAATAGAAATTAACCAGTGGTTTGCAGAAATTGAGGAAACATTTACTGAGGAAAAAAACTAAAGCATGGAACTAACAGCATTGTTGCATTATAACTTTCTCTATTCTTATCATCTCTGTTCCGACTTCATAATATTCATTTAAAAAATCATAGTTCACAATCATAGTGAAAACGAGCATCCTAGCAGAAACTATAGAGGACAGAAAAGTTGGAGGTCTGTTAAAAACTGAAGGTTTGTGTGCCCCCAAAATTCATATGTTGAAGCCCAAATTCCTAGTTTGGCTATATTTAGAGATCAAGCCTTCAGGAAAGTAATTAATGTTAAACAAGTTTATAAGGATGGGGCCCTAATTCAATAGATCACTGCTCTTATAAGAAGAGACATCAGAGAGTTCACTCACTTTCACTCTCTGCATCCTCATAAAGCAAAAACCATGGAAAAGCCCAGCAAGGAAGCAGCCACCTACAAGCCAGAAAGAGAGTTCTCAACAGACACCAAATTTGCCAACACTTTCATCATACACTTCTGGCCTTCAGAACCATGAGAAAATAAATTTCTACTGTTTTTCAAATTTTTTAAATTTTATATTAGAGACAGAGTGTGTGCGAGTAGGAGGGTAGAGAGTGAGGGGGAGAGAGAGTGAGAGAGTCTTAAGCAGGCTCCATGCTCAGCACAGAGCCCAATGTCGGGCCGGATCCCATGACCCGGGGATCATGACCTGAGCTGAAATGAAAAGTTGGACACTCAGTTGACTGAGCAATGCAGGCACCCCTAAAGTAAATTTCTACTGTTTCAGGCACCTACTCCACAGTATTTTGTTATGGCATCCCAAGTAGACTAATACAAGATCCTCCAAAGACTCTTCTCAGACAGTATTCTTATTTGACCTATCTGGTATTCCCATGGAAGACTACATTCCAAGGATGTCCTTCTTTGACCTGACTCAAAGATCACCATAAATAACAGCCTTTTCCCCAAGGGTGTCTTTAAAAAATACTTTGAGGTAAGTACTGCACATCACAGCTTCCCAAAGTGGCATATAACAGTTGGAACAAGCAAGAGGCTAACCAAAAATCTGGGAAATGAGATGTTCATAGAGGGTTTCACTATGTTCCAACATATTCCAGAGACTCTAGAAACCATATACATGCATAAAGTTATGCACATGCCCATGTCTATATACCTTTTTGGGAAAGAGCTGAGAAGTCTATAGGCTCTCATCTCTGGCTAATCCTGAGATAATATACAAGCATAAAGAGAAGGAAAATCCTTAGTTGTAAACTACTTGTCTGAATGTTGAAAGAATGTTCCAAGACACAGATATAGCCCTTTAGCAAAGACAGAAACATTTATTGTTTTCAAGCATTTAAGGAAATAACTGTCAAGTCATTATTTGACAAATAAGCTAACAGAAATTTTCGAACAGAAACTTTAGTGATTACACATTATATATATATATATATATATATATATATATATATATACAATCACATGACAGTGATTATATATATATATTTATTTGACTGAACTCATTCTAAAAAATCATTTAGTCATTAAATAAACCATGGCCAACAACAAAGAGGGAAAAACCAAAGTATCTGATTTCCAGAGTTGCCACATTATTTGAAATGTTGAGTTCTCAACACGAAAACTTATGAGACATGCAAAGGAATGGGAAAACATGGCCCATACACGTAGGAGAAAAGCAGTCAATATAAACTACTCCTGAGGATGGCCAGACATTGGACTTAGTGGACAAAACTTTAAATCAACTATTTTAAATACATTCAAATTACAAAAGTAAACCATGTCTAGAGAATTAAAAGAAATTATGAAAACAATGTCTTACCAAATAGAGAACATCAATAAAAATATATGCTATAAAAAAGAACCAAATGAAAATATGGAGTTGAAAGTACATACGTGTGATGAAAAGTTCACTAAAGGAGCTCAATAGCAGACTTAAGCAGGCAGAAAAAAGAATTCATGAACTTGAATATATATCAATTGAGATTATCCAGTCTGAGGAACATAAATGAAAGAGAATTAAAAAAAATAACAGATGGGCACCTGGGTGGTTGGGTCAGTTGAGCATCTGACTCTTGATTTTGGCTCAGGTCATGATCCCAGAGTCACGGGAACAAGCCCTGTGTCAGGCTCTGTATTGAGGGTAGAGCCTGCTTAACATTCTCTCTCCCTCTCTCTCTCTCTCTCCATCCCCCCTCCCCTTCTCTATTTGTGATCTCTCTCTCTAAAGTAAAATAATAGTAATACTAATAATAAATAGAATAACAGAGCCTCAGAAATTTGTGGGACATCATCAAGCACATCAATATATGAATAATGGTAGTTCCAGAGAATAGAAAGGTGAGGCAGAATGAATATTTGAAGAAATAATGTCTCAAATCATCCTAAATTTGATGGAAAAAAAAACATTCATATATACATCAAAGCTTAGTGAATTTAAAATAGGATATAGTCAAAGGCATCAACACCAAGACACATTATAACCCAATTATCAAAAACCAAAGACAAGGATGAACCTTGAAACAGGAAGGAAAAAAAACCTCATCACATAAAAAGTACACTCAATAATATATTAACATCCAATTTCACATCATAAAACATAGTGTACAGAAGACAATGGGATGTCATATTAAAAGCAGTCTTCTAATAAATATCTTCTAAGTCAACCAATCCAGTAACTATCCTTCCAAATGTAGGAGAAATTAGGACAGTGTCTTATAAACAAAAACAGAGTATTCTTTTCTAGAAAAGATGTGCCCTAAAAGAAATCATAAAGTGAGTTCTTCAGTCTGAAGTGAAATGACACTAGACAGTAATCAATATCAATATGAAGAATAAAAAAAACACTGGTAAAGATAACTACATAGGTAAATGTAAATACACTATAATGAATTTTTTGTAATTCTTTCTTCTATCTGATTTTAAAGACAATCGCATAAAGAAATGATTATAAATCTCTAATGATGGGCATACAATGTATAAAGTTGTAATTTGAGGGACAATAATAACACAAAGGAAGGGGGAGTGATGAATCTATATAGGAGCAAAATTTTTGTTTACTACAGAAATAAGTTGGTATTAACTTGAACTAGATCGTTATACATTAGCATGATATTATTATCCTCAGTTCAACTACTAGCAAAAAACATTTTAAAATACTACCAAAATTATGAGGGATTTAAAAATTGCATACTAGAAAATATCTACATATAACAAAAGAAAGCAGTAATGGGAGAACAGAAAAAACAGAAAGGAAATTACGTATAGAAAACAAATAGCAATATGGAAGAGTAAATTCTACTTTATCAGTAATTGCATTAGATGTAAATGGCTTAAACACACCAATTAAAAAGCAGAAGTTGGAAGAATTTTTAAGATTGCATAACTGAATTATTTACTGTCTACAAAAGACATTCATTAGATCCAAAGACACAAATGAGTTGAATGTAAAATGAAATATATACAATGCAAAAAGCGACCAAAAGACAGTGTATATACTGATATCAGACAAAATACACATTAGGAAAAAAAAGTATTACTGAAGAATTTCAAGCCATTAAAGATGGACATTTTATAATGACAAAAGGGTCAACCCATGAACAAGATATATGAATCATAGTTATATATGCACCTAAAAAAGAACCTCAAAGTAGATGAAGCAAAAAATGACAAAATTGAAAGAAGAGACAACACAACAAATAGTAGAGACCACATTCCCTTATAAATATAGTCCCTTAAACCTTTAACAAAATGCTAGCAAACCAAATATTTAAAAGGATTATATACCATGACCAAGTAGGATTTATCCAAGGAATAAAAAGTTAGTTAAACATATGGAAATCCATGAATAAAGTTAAAAAGAAAAAAAGGCACAGTCATCTCAACAAGGCAAAAAAAGCATTTGACAAAACCCAAGATCCTTTTGTGGCAAAAATATTCAACAAACTAGGGATAGAAGGGAGCTTCCTCAACCTGATAAAAGACATCTATGAAAATCCCACAGCTAACATCAATCATACTTACCAACAAAAGCTTGAATATTTCCCTCGTAAGATTAGAAACAAAGAAAGAGTATTTGTTCTTTCCACTTCTATTCAGCATTGTAATAGAGGTTCTAGGCAGGGCAAATAGGCAAGAAAAAGAAATAAAAGGAATCCAGATCTGAAAATAATTCAAATTTTCTCTATTTGCAGATGGCATGATCTCATATATAAAAAATTCTAACAAGCCTGTAAAGAAACTACTATAGCTAGTAAGTTCAACAAGTTTTCAGGATACAAGCTTAATGTGTAAAACTCAGTTGTATTCCTATACATCAGCAGTGAGCAACTTAAAATGCAAATTAAAAAACAAGTCTATTTACAACAGCATCAAAAAGAATAAAAAACTTAGGAATAAATTTAACAAAACTGTAAGACTTGAACACTGAAAATTATAAAATAGGTTGAAACATATTAAAGAACACCTAAAAGAGTGGAAATAAATTCTGTGTTTATGGATTTGAAAAGTAATCAATAAGATGGCAACTCTTTGGGGTACCTGGGTGGCTCAGTTGGTTAAGCGTGTCAATTGATTTCGGCTCAGGTCATGATCTCATGGTTTGTGGGATTGAACCCCACATTGGGCTCCATGTTGGCAGTGTGGAGCCTGCTTGGGATTCAATCTCTCTCTCTCTCTCTCTCTCTCTCTCTCTCTCTCTCACACACACACAAAATAAATAAATAAACATTTTTAAAAAATGAAATGGCAACTTCTCAAAAATTGATCTATAGATTCACAGCAATCCCTATCAAAATCTCAGCTGTCTTTTTACCAGAAATTGACAAGCTGATTCTAAAATTCTTATGGGAAGGCAAAAGAACAAGAAAAAGAGACCAAAGTTAGAAGAGACACTTTCTTATTTCAAAACTTATTATAAAGCTACAGTAATCAAGATTGTGTGTTATTGGCATAAGTATAGACATATAGATCAAAAGAACAGAATTTGAAGTCCCGAAATAAACCCATACATTTCTAGTTCATTGCTCTCTGAGTAGCAAGTCAATTTAATGTGGGAAAGAATAGTATCTTCAACAAATATTCTGAGATGACAGGATGTACTGTGAAAAATTAATTATATTAGTTTTAATTATAAATTAATTTAATTAATTAATTATAAATTAATTTAATTAATTAATTATATTAATTAATATTCTGAGATGACAGGATATACTGTGAAAAATAAATTAATTTGGACCAGCTTATTAAAAAGCTTAGAAAACCCCTCATACACATACACACACCTGCACACATACACACAATCACACACACGCACGCACACACACACAAACTCTGGATGTTAAGGAAAATCCTTACTACCCTTCAACTCCTCCCGTGCACCTCTCCCATCCAGACAGCCTGCAAATAGTTGGCCCAGGAAACACTTTCTTCATTCAAAGATGTGCTCAAAAAATAGAAGACCCAATCCTATTAAAAGTATACTACCAGGAAAAAAAAGAAGAATGGAACAGAAAAATGCAGTATATCACATGAAGAACACTAACTGCTAAAGGCTGTCACAGAGGAGATTAAAAAAAAATACCGACTTCTGTGTTCCCTAATGGCAACTGAGGTTATTTGGGCCCACTCCTCCAATGAAATACTTCTAGACAGAAGGAACTTTAATAGTATTGAAAACTGGCAGGCTGGGAAGGAACAATCAGCCTCATATATGAAGAGAGACTGTAACCAATGCCCAAGGCCTGCCTAAGAAAAAGGAGTTTAAATTTTTTTTAGCATTTTATTTATTTGTGTCAGAGAGAGCACGAGTGGGAGGACAGAGACAGTGAGGGGAACAGAAGATCCGAAGTGGGCTCTACACTGGCAGCAGAGAGCCTGACGTGGGGCTCAAACCAAGGGACCACGTCTTCATGGTAAGTGCGAAACAGAGTAAACCTGTTCCCTTTTCCAATGTCAAGGAACTTCAGCCATGGTTGCCTCGGTGCTGAGCAGAGCAAGCGGAGAAACAGCAAAAATATGCATCCCTGACAAGTCATGGCCACGGGCTGGTTGTCACATTTATTTCCAGTCCAGTTCCATATTGCTCAAGTACTATAGGAAACCTCAAAATAGGAATTTTTGTTGGGTTATCCCAGAATAGTAGTGATCATGGACCAATGGCAGAAGCAAGCTTCATCTTAAACCTCAAAGAATCCACGCGAATGCTTTCACATTTATGATTTTACTATTTGGGTCTCATGAATAGGAATGGAGTATAATTTTAATATCCTTTTTGGTACTTTGTGTGGTGTTGGTATCAAAGCTCTGCTAACCTCATAGAATAAGTTTAGAAGTTTACTTTTTTATTTTTTAGAATTTGTCATATAAATTGGAATCCTCTATTTGGAAAAAAATTCTAGATCTAGTGTTTCATCTGTTGGACTTTTATTAATCTTCATTTCCTTTAATATTTATGACTATTCAAATTATATATTTCTTCTCGTATCAATTTTACTAAGTCACATATTTATAAAACTTTCCACTTGATCTGTTTTCAAAGTTTTGGTATAAAGTGTTTAGTATATTCTCTTATTAGCCTCTTCATCTACACTGTATCTATAGTTATGTACCCATTTTAATTCTTAATTTTGTTTGTAGTCTGTCTCTTTTTTTCCTCAATTCATCTTGCCTGAGATTTGTCCATTTTATTATTTTTTCAAGGAACAAATTTGGGCTTTATTGATTCTATTTCATTTCATTTATTTCCACTTTGTCGTGTTATCTTTTCACTGTAGGTTTTCAGAATTGATTCTATGTTTCTCTTCTAATTCTTGAGGTAGATACCTAGCACGTTAATTTTCAAGTTTTTCTTATTTTCTAGTATAAACACTTAAGTCTACAAATTTCTATCGAAAGACCACTTTTGCTGTCCCTCACAAGTTTACCCTAATACTTTCAAGATTATTAAATTCTAATTATTCCATTATGATAATCCATGAATTGTTGGGAAGTATGTATTTACATTATTGATTTTGTTAGCAAATTCCAACTTAATTGTGCCTTGATTTTTCACTTCTTCGATCACAAATTACCTAAATCTTTTCCCAAGACTTCTGTCTCATCAATTGTTCTACCAATGCCATTCATCTTGAAGAACACTCTTCTGAATGCTACTGACCTACAACAACCTTGACTGGCTGCTCTATGTCAGGTTCAAAGTTGTATCCTATTTTCTGCACCCCACATCTCCCTCTTGGTTTACTTCTTCCTTTTTGTGGAGAAAAATCTCCAACAGCTTCCTGAAAAAAGGTGCACAGGGCGACAAAATTTATGAGAGCTCATATATCTGAAAACATCTGTTTTCTACGTATATATTTATTGGTTTACGTATGTCCAGAAAATTTTCCTTATGAATTTTCGAAGCATCACTCCACTGTCTTCTCGTTGATACTGATGGTATTGGAAATTCTTAAGCCATTCTGATTCTTGACCTATTTTTACCCTTCTAGAAACCTGTACAATTTTCTCTTTGTTCCCAGCGTTCTGAAATTTCCCAGTGATATATCTTGGCATGAGTCTATTTTCATCTGTTTTCCTGGGTGTGTGTCTTTTAATCTATGAATAAACATCTTTAAGTTCTGAGAATTTTTCTTGAGTTATGTTGCTGACAATTTCTTCCCCTCCTTTTTATGCATTTTTTAAATTAATTAAAATATCAAAAAAAATTTTCATATAATTTTTTATAATTAATTAGGATATCATATAATTAAATATAAAATAATTAAAATTAATTAAAATTAAAATATAATTGAATTATAATTAAATTATAATTTAATTAAAATATCATATAATTAAAATATAATTAATTATATTAAAATTAATTAATTAAATATCATATAATTAAAATATCATATAATTAAAATATCATATAATTAAAATTAATTATATAATTAAAATATCAAATAAAATTTTCTTTTTTTTTTTATAATTTTTTTTCCAACGTTTTTATTTATTTTTCGGACAGAGAGAGACAGAGCATGAACGGGGGAGGGGCAGAGAGAGAGGGAGACACAGAATCGGAAACAGGCTCCAGGCTCCGAGCCATCAGCCCAGAGCCCGACGCGGGGCTCGAACTCACGGACCGCGAGATCGTGACCTGGCTGAAGTCGGACGCTTAACCGACTGCGCCACCCAGGCGCCCCCTCAAATAAAATTTTCTTTTTTTTTTTTATTTTTAAAAAAAAATTTTTTTCAACGTTTATTTATTTTTGGGACAGAGAGAGACAGAGCTTGAACGGGGGAGGGGCAGAGAGAGAGGGAGACACAGAATCGGAAACAGGCTCCAGGCTCCGAGCCATCAGCCCAGAGCCTGATGCGGGGCTCCAACTCCCGGACCGCGAGATCGTGACCTGGCTGAAGTCGGACGCTTAACCGACTGCGCCACCCAGGCGCCCCCTCAAATAAAATTTTCTTAGCGAAGCGACAGCCACACTGATTCTGTTATATATACACTTTATAAGACATGGTGTGTGTGTGTGTGTGTGTGTGTGTGTGTGCGCGTGTATAACGTATTATATAATTAATATATTATGTTAACTAATCATATTATTATGTATATTAATCATATTATATACTATATATCAACTGTATTAATGCTCTATATTTGTATCTTATATTTTATATATTAAATATGTATTTTGTATTTTATAATTATATATTATATAACTGTTATATATTATGAACATTATATTATATGCTATATAACACATATATCAGTGTATAACATGTTATATAGCATATTATGTATTATATATATCAAACATACATATCCTGGAAGTCAATGTATTATAGCTCAAGATTTTCATATTTTATTTAGCAAAAATATTGTATTTCTTGGTGTTCATATCAAGTGTGACCTGAAAAAGGAAATGAGTGGTCAAAAATTGAACCATATGGGTAATAGTTAGAAGACACAAACACTGCCAACTCCAGAACTTCAGTGTACGAAAATTTTAAATTCCAGGCAAGTTGATCTGAACTTCAGCATTCTCTCCAGCTGTATACAGATGAACATGTTTGTACTAAGCTTTGGGATCAGACATGACTGTCATTGTCCCTGCCTTCAACAAGCTCCCAGTACAAAGGGAGACAAGTAAACATGATACAGAAAGAGGGACATTTAAAATACTGTGGGAACTCAGAAGAAGGACAGAGTAACTGTCGCAGGGAACTCAGCATGAGCAGTTGGAGACGAGGAGGTCCCAGAAAGTGCTTCCGCTGTGTCACATCTGAGCACAAGCAAGAGGAATGGATTTGAATCTTTACGAGGTCACAGACCATCTTGGGGACGTAATTAAATGTATGATATTTCTTCCAGTCAAAATGCATATAAGACAAATACACAGACGTATACTTTGCTTACTAACTCAGAATGTGCACCATGAAGAACTCTTGGTGTAGAAGGATGAGTAGGAACTTTTAGGCAGACAAGAAGAGACAGTCCAAACAGAGGAAACAGCATGTGCAAAAGCCTGCACACACAAAAAGCGTGTCGGTTATTGGGGCGGAGGGGACTGTAACATAATTCAGTGTGATTGCGGCATAAGCTGGAAAGAGAATCAGGCACAGCAGAAGATGGAAACAGAAGATAAGAAGATAAACAGGGATGAAGCATGAAGTATCTCAACTGTCAGTCACGCGCTTTGTTTACTCAGGGCCTAGACCACGATTGATAGAGATTACACATGGCATGTCAACCCTCTCTTAACTCTTAAAAAATATCACTGGAACAGCTAGTGCCCAGTGGAATACGAATTGATATTCTATGTGTGGAGTTTCACTGGCATTCACTGGAGGTGTTGAGCCGTGCAGTACTCACATCTCAAGCTCGTAGCTTTATGAGAGAAAAACAGTGTTAGAACGAAACCAAAAGTCCCTGAGTATCAATTAGTTCACCCAGTAACCTACAGCAGAACTTCAATCTTCAAGGAGTTAACAGTGGTTGTCAACACTGGCAGCAAATCAGGTTCACCTGGGCAACTTTCAAAAAGCCAACTGGGCCTGAGATTCACCCCCGACCAACTAAGTTAGAATATGCACGGCTGGGGCCGGGACACCTGAATTTTTGGAAGCTCTTCAGACAGCTTTAATGTGCAGCTAGAATTGAGAACTACCAGGTTAAGGAAAATATCCCACAAACTAAATTCCTGCCTACTAATAATTTAGCCTTAATTCTATTACATTGTTTCCATACATCATTAAAGAACTCAAAACTATTTTTTTTAATTTTTAATGTTTATTTTTGAGAGAGAGAGAGAGAGAGAGAGAGAGAGAGAGAGGGAGAGAGAGAGGGAGAGAGAGAGGGAGAGAGACGGAGTGTGAGCAGGGGAAGGGCAGAGAGAGAGGGAGACAGAATTGAGCTGTCAGCACAGAGCCCAAGGTGGGGCTCGAACTCAGGAGCTGTGAGATCATGACCTGAGCTGAAGTCGGATGCACAACCGACTGAACCACCCAGGCGCCCCTCAAAAATAAATTTTAAAGAAAATTTAAAAATACACGTTGGGCTATTTGAATTCCTTTGCCAAGCGGCCGAGAGGGTCACACAAGGGACTATGGGGGTGGTGAAGGTAGTCTAACCAGTATGCTTGGGGGTCAACCTTGGGACCTGCAGGCAGTCAATCTGTGTTGGGAATGGTCAGAGTGGACTTTTGCACATTTTACAGTCTCATCTCCTGGGTGTGCTGCCTGAGGCCGTTGTTCTTTTCATATCTTGCAGATCTGTCTGGCAAAAAGGCTACATGCATCAACAGTTTTTGCTAAGGGTCTTGTGATTAATTGGATGGCCTTTTAGTTGGACAGCTTCTGAGGACAAGGTTTTTTTTTCCTATTTTGGCTCAGGAAGCCACAAGATTAGTCGTGTGAATATATTTAACATTACCACAGCTAATAAGTCATCCGTTGCCTTAAACAAAATATACAGTATTCATTCTAATTTTAGTTATGCCAAAACACTATATGGGTTTGCAATCGATTATTTCTTATATTCTCTAGCCTGTTTGATCCTGAACTTAGAACTGCAAGATGAGGGTCATGCAATGATTTATAAAAACAAATATTTATAGACCTTACCATGTATCAAGATACTTTGTATCAACTGTGCAAAGGGATGAGATTAGAAAATATAACATGTGTTGGCCCTCGAGGTGCTCTCGTTCTACTCAAATGGCGTAATAACTCCACACTGACTCATAAAAGCTCCATAAGAGACGTACAGTAGTCCCTCCTTATCTGCAGGGGATATATTCCAAGATCCCTCATGGATGCCTGAGACTGTGAATAGTACTGAACCACACATACACTGTGCATTTCCCTGTACATACATACCTTTGATAAAGCTTGATTTATAAATTAGGCACGTGAAATGATTAAGAACAATAATAATAAACTAGAACAATTATAACAATATACTGCAATAAAAGTTATATAAAGGTGGTCTGTCAAAATATCTTATCGCATTTTGTACTCTCCCTTCTTGTCATAATGTGAGATGATAAAATGCCTACGTGAGGAGACAAAGTGAGGTGAATGACGTAGGCATTGTGACACAGTGTTAGGCTACTACCGACCTTCTGACAGAAGGTGTATATAGAAGGATCATCTGCTTCCAGACCAACGTGGATAGTGGGGAACCGAAACTGTGGAAAGAGAGACCACAGATAAGGGCAGACTCTAGTACATAAAGAAAAACATTAAGAAAGATGAACTCATGAGAGGTCATGATCACTTACACCCGAGAAGCGGTAGAGCCAGATCATTGAGGGCCATAAATGCCAGGATACAAACTTTAGTAGAAACCCTCTAGACAAAGGGGAGGCTTTTTTTCTTTTGCATAGGAAAATGCTAGAGTCTGGGGTTCACGAAGGTTATAAGGTTAACCACAATATATAGGATCGGTTGAAGTTTGTTAAGAGAAGAGGGAAGCTGAGTTATAGGTTTTATTAAATGGTTAACGTAAGAGGTGATGGTGACTTGGGCAAGGGATGTAGAAGTAAGGACTGAAAGGAAGAGACAGATGCTAGAACCAGTGCAGAGAAAGTATAAAGGACTGAGCACGCATTTTCACGTGAGACTGCTAAACACATTGTGGGGCTATTAGCATTCTTCTATCCATCAAATCATTAAACAGGTCTTTACTAAATAACTATTAGGCATTAAACATTGTGCTGGGTTCTGGAGGTACAGCGGCGAACATAGCAATGAATGGCCCCCGCCTTCATACAGGTTCAGTACTGGGAGAGACAGACAATAACTAAAAGACGCAAATAACTGGCAAACACTTATAAGTGTTATGAAGGAAGTTTTGGGCTGCTGAGAGAAAACACCAGGCAGCACTGATGGTTGGGATGGACTGAACTACTTTATACTGGGTATTAAGTGAAATCCTATTTCAGAGCAGATCTGAAGGATTTATCAGAAAGAGCAAGCATTGAAGAAGAGGGAAAATCAAGTGCAAAGGCTCTGAAATGTGACAGTCTTGGTGTATTTCTATGTTTGAGGAAGAGGGAGCTGCCAGTGTGTTAAATGACACCGAGAAGTGGAGTAAGATGAAAATGGTAAAATTGACCCTTGGTTTTAGTCGCACAGATGTTACTGTTGACCTTGATGAAAGCGGTTCCACTTGCATAAGGACAAAACCAAATTGGGGTGAATCGAAAAGTGAGTGGGAAGAAAGGGAGAAGAGAAGAGACTGTATTTAGTAGAGAAAGTGTAGAGATTCTGAGCACTGCAGAGGAAGAGAAGGGTGCAGGAAAGCTGAGATCCTGATCACCAAACCGAATTTTGAGTTTAGTTTCATGTGAGCCCTGCCCCAAATTCCAAAAGAGGAGAGATTACTTCATTTGATCTAGCCAAGTAATAAGTGGCCAGGTAGGGAGCATACTCTGTGTCCTTTTTCTACCTTTAAAAGCCAGTGTAGTGGCCCCAGACTGTTATTTCTCCATTCGATAGTATTTATAAAATATATTGGGGGAAGCACCCATGTTTCCTTTTGTCAACCGAGGGCATTTTAAACATCCCATCATGCATACACATCATCTTATAGAAGAAATAATATGTTAGGAAGCAAAAGTTGGAAGAAGGTAATACCAGGATGAAAGACAAATAACAAATCTAGCTTCGTGGAAAAACCTCTCTACACTGTTTTCTTATTTTATTTCTAAGTCTGTCATGGATTGGTGAAAATACCATCCCAGTCTTGTGTCAGTATGGAAATTAGTGTTACGAAATCACTGGACCAGAATGGCTTATAAAATCTCTTCCAATTCAAATTCTATGATTCAGTTAATAGTAACAAAAAAGTATCATACTTGAAGCGAAATAGTTTTCTTTTCTTGTTCTGCTCAATGATCTTATAAATAACTTTCCCCTGAGTCACCTTTGCAGTTCTCCACCCTTCCCAGCAGTTTTGAAGGCCTCTTCTCCCAAGTCTTCAGAGAGCCCAGGGCATTTACAATAAACACCTCTCTCAGCACAAAAGATAATAGCAGGTGCAACTCTTTCCTGCCGGCTTAAATGTTGATTAAGACTTCAGTAATCACTCCACTCTGTACGAATCCAAAATAAAAAATGGAGGTTATTTTTCAAAGAACTGAAAGGGGAAAAAAACCATAAACCCGCTGAAGAAAAAAAAAAAAAGGAAAGAAAGCTCACTGGTTAGCTTTTGTGAATAATTTTTATTTCTCGAGTATTCAAATATCTTAGCATTTTTGACCGCTCTTAAAAGAAGCGTATTAATTTTTTTAATGTTTATTCTTGACGGAGAGAGACAGAGACGGAGTGTGAGCGGGGAGGGGCAGAGAGAGAGGGAGACACAGAGTCTGAAGCGGGCTCCAGGTTCCGAGCTGTCAGCACAGAGCCTGACACAGGGCTCGAACTCACAAACCATGAGATCATGACCTGAGCCAAAGTCGGACGCTCAACTGACTGAGCCACCCAGGCGCCCCTCTGCATAGAGAGAGAGAGAGACAGAGCACGGGCAGGGGGACACAGAATCCGAAGCAGGCTCCTGGCTCCGAGCTGTCAGCACAGAGCCCGACGCGGGGCTCGAACCCACAAACCGCGAGATCATGACCTGAGCCGAAGTCAAACACTTAACTGACTGAGCCACCCAGGCACCCCAAAAGAGGCATATTAAAATATTACATCAAATAGGATATTTTACATTTTTTTAAGTTTATTTATTTATTTTTGAGAGAGAGAGCAAGCACGAGCAGGGGAGGAACAGTGAGAGAGGGAGAGGATCCCAAGCAGGATTTGGGGCTCGATCTCACAAACCATGAGATCGTGACCTGAGTCTAAACCAAGAGTCAGATGCTTAACCTACTAAGCCACTCAGGTGCCCCCCAAATCGGATATTTTGAAAGATGACTTAGGTTACTTAACGGGAGCTCTGATCTGTGGGCATGTGCCTGATGACATCTTTTCAATTCCACCAGCAAGGTCCTAGAGCAAACTTCCTTCCACTGCACTGTCTGCTTTATTGAATTCCCTACCTGTCCTAATTTTATATATTTCCAACGAGCTCCCTTCGAAGCTGACATCGGTGGAAGGGAATTGTTTTCTGACAAGCTAACATTTTAAGGCTAATGGTTTTTTAATAAGCAATTGAGTTTGCAGCTTTCAGCTCTTGTTATGTTTTATTGGTTTTTGTGCTTTAATTTGGTATGTGTGTTTTGGCACAATTCCATGGCAGGTGCAATTTTAAAAATGGAATCAATAAAATTCACTGTGATGTATGATGTGAGCATTCCAAGCTTAGCTTTCAAAACAAAATACTAGGCATGGCTCTTTCCAGAGCCCTGCAAAGAAAATGTGCTGATTCCTTAGGGCTTTCTTCACTGTAGCCTTTTGAAATCTTGTTCGCACTCCTCAAATGTCCAAATACGCCTTCCTGTAAACAGCTCTCACTCAGAGCTCATGACCTCATCTTCTCGTTCTTGAAGAGATGAACTGCATCTAGCAGGAAAGCCTAAGTGTGACTTGTTTTCCTGTTTAAAACCTCTCTTCTGTGCTTTCTGTAGTATTGTCAATTAATAGGGACTTAAGAAATCTTTGTTAAATAACTAGTTGAAAAAAATTCATCCTCTCTTCCTTCCTCTCTGACCAAAAGGAAGAGAAATTCCTCCTTTCTAAGACTAACACCTCATAAAGATGCAGAATTTATCTGATTCTATCCTCCCCTGCCTTCTTTAAAACCCTGCTTCATCATATATTCCTTCTTACTCTAAGTGTCTTTGATCTTGATTTCTCCATTGGTCACTTTGTGGCTCCCTATAAACACAGATAGATGTCTTAATTTTGTTAAACTATGGTCTGGGGAGGGAGTGGTAGTTGGGACAGGGCACATGTTTTATTTGTTTTATTTAACAATAAAAAGTTCAAGGGAAAAAAAAAGAAAACCACCTCAAGGGCAAGAGGATAATTAGAAATATTGATAATCGACTTGAGAAAGCAAACAGCTCTAATGATTCGGTAGCAAACCCTTTTTTGCAAGTCAGGTAATTTCCAATGGTTTCTTTTCAACAAAATTGAAGAATGACTTGTAGTTGTCATATAATTATATATAACATATAATATGTAAAATACATAATTTTGAGTCACAAAAAGTTTAAAGAATTGAGTGAAATGAGTATAAAAAGAAAACAACGCCATCCATTCCCATGTACTCACTTATGAAACAAAGTCCCTTTGGTATTTTCACCCAAAACAACAACAACAAAAAAATGAAGATAGAATTGGTAATGAACCCTGTCTCATTCTAGCAATTAGTGATAATCATCTATGTATTCAAGAATGAATGGGAAGGAGACAGAAAAAATTCCATGCATCTCATTAAGAAATGCATTTTCAACAAATGTTAACACTTTATGTTTAATAATTGTTTTCAATTTTTATACTATTTTAATTTCAATCCATTGTATGCTGCTATTACTCGCAATGCTATGTCAAGTCAGAAGAAATTTAACACTTACAGCCTCATGGTCACTTGATTTAAAAAAATCAATGTGTACACATTTTTCTTGAAATTAATAATACGGTGATCCATAAAAAGGCTTTTAAGCATTAGAAAACAATGGTCTGCTGTGGATGACTCCTACAAATATAATGCTGAAGGGGAAAAATCAAGTCACAAAGAATATATACTGTATGATCCTTTTTGTACAAAGCTCGAACACAGGCAAAACTAATCTATATCAGGGATTAGCAAAGCTTGCCTATAAAGGGACAGATAATAAATGATTTAGATCTCGTGGGCCATAAGGTCTCTGTCTCAACAACTCAATTCAGACGCTGTGAGAGCAACAATGCCAGAGACATACATAATCAAAAGGGTGTGGCTCTGTTCCAATAAAACTATTTACAAAAAACAAGTGACAGGCCAGATTTGGTTCATGAATATGAACAATCCCCAGTATGGCGATCGCCGGTCTATATTGTTCAGGGACTCATACATACATGTAACACTATCATAAAGCTAAGATTACCACTGGGGAAGAGGCAGGGTTACAACTGGCCACAGGTACAGGAGGAAAGTCTTGGGTGACACTTTGTTTCTCGATCTCAGGTTATTACAACATTGTTCACTATACGAACATTTGTTGAACTTTACATGCATGTTTCATGTCTTTTTCTTTGTATTACATTTTACAATACAATTTTAAGAGAATTCTATTTTATTGCATATTATTAAATGATACTCTATAAAAATTTTATTAATTCAGTGGTATGCCGATTATGAATAAAAATACTTTCTTTACACACTCAATAAAACATGTTGCTAGTCTTTTGACCTCAAAAATCTCAATTCTAGGAATTCATCCCACGAAACTAATTGCACAAGGGGAAAACTATGTATGCACAGGGAAATCTCCCTCAGCGTTACTTGTGTTGGTAAAATCCTGGAAACATCCATAAGTAGCCACCGATAAAAGGTTTATGAAATGAATTATGGAACACTATATTGCTACTAAGAGTTATAATGTAAATCTATATTTATTGACGTGGAGATATCATGAAAGGAAAATAAGATTATCAAATAATATACAGTATGATTCTACATGTATAATAATATATGCACATACAAATATAAAAATATTCCTTAAAGTGTTCCTTGTGATTATCTAACCTCAAGAATTAGAATAAAACACTGATATGGTTTGCAGCCTGTACAGGAGCTTCTCCTTCTGCAGATGCATTTCTTCTCCTTCAGGCTCACACAGTCAATGGCAAGTGTTCAGAGAACAATGATTTGGCCCATTGTAATACCATGAATCAAAATATTGCACTGTACATGGTCAAGAGGAACCTGCCAGAAGAATGTTTTGATTTATTAAACCTGTCTCCCTAAGCATGATAAAGTAGCTAAATCATCAATAGATGAAGACACCACCTTCTCTGCCTAGATCTTAGGAAGAAATAAGCCAGTACGGACGGCCCCCACTTCTGATGCGGCAGCTTTGGGGAAGGGGACCAGTGAAAGGCTGGTTGTACTCTGAGTACGTGACTATGACTCAACATTCACACTGGAAGAACTGCTATAAATGATCTGAGTCCTGGTTACAGCCTGAAGTTTAGAACACACCCATGACCTCGGGGTGGTCCCCTGCAGGCAAATGCTACTTCTCTTGATCACCCTGAGACAGAAAAAACAAATGAAGATCCGTACACCTGAACCACGGACTAGAGTGAATACAGATGAGATATACAGAACTTTCAAAAATCGGAGATATATGCATAGATAATTATCTGCAGGTATGTATATCAAAACAATAATGGTGGTTATTTTTCCGTATTGTTGCTTTTCATATATTTTTTTTACTTTCTAATTTGCATTTTTTTGAAATTTTAATCTTTACAATAAGTGTGTATCACATTCCCACAAAATAAAACAATAACCTAATAAAGCTATTTTAAAACTGCTTTCACCTGGGGGGTGCCCGGGTGGCTCAGTCAGTTAAGTGTAAGTGTCTGACTTCAGCTCAAGTCACGATCTTGAGGTTACAGAGTTTGAGCCTCTCATTGGGGTCACTGCTGTGTGCACAGAGCCCACTTTGGATCCTCTGTCTCCCTCTCTCCTTGCTCCTCCCCTGCTTACATGCAATCTCTCTCCCTCTCTCTCGCTCTCTCTCTCTCAAAAATACATAAACATTAAAAAAATTCTTTCACCTGGGGACGCCTGAGTGGCTTAGCTGGTTAAGCGTCCAATTCTTGATTTGGGCTCAGGTCATGGTCTCAGTGACGTGAGAACCAGCCCCGTGGGTGTAGAGCCTGCTTAAGATTCTCTTTCTGTCTCCCTCTCCCTCTACCCCTGCACCTGCTTGCATGCACACTTTCTCTCTTGAAAAAAAAAAAAACAAAAAACGTTTTCTCCAGAAAATACCACTCCCTACAGCTATTTGTCTTCTTTCTTTTTTGCATCCTTTCCCTTATTATTGACTCATCTCTTCTTCAATAAGACTTCCACCCCTACCATTTTATTGAAAATGTACTTTTCAGGGTCAACCTTATCACTGCAAAATCCTCAGTCTTTATTTTCTTTGATAGCTCTAGCCAGCATTCAGCATAGTTAACCCCTCCCTCCCTGCTTTCCAAAATGTCTTCTTGGCTATTCATTCTCCATTTGTATTTTCCCCTAACTTTCTGCCTTCATCGCATCCGTCTCTTGATTGGCTTAATTTCCTCTGCTGGTTGTGAAATGTAATCCCCAGCCTCAGTCCTTAGAACACTGCTCCTAGCTATGTCTCAGGGCCATTACACTCTGACGAATGACTGTCCAGACTGTCCTAAGCTCAAGCTCCAGCTTTGTAACTGCCATTTCCACCAGGATATCTTGACATCACCTTAAACCTAACATGTCAGAAACTACATCTATTGGCCCAAATCAGTTTTCCCTCTAGACTTGCCTCTTTCTGCCCACAGAACTAGGTCATAATTTCATTGTCTTTGCAATAGCCTTTGGCCAACAACAAAGAAAAGGCACAAAGTGAATCTTTAGCTACAGTAGAAAGATCAAAACAGAACAAACAGTGAGTCTGAATACAATAATTGTTTTAGAGCCGATGTCATAAAAGAATTCAGACCAATATATCATGTCAATTGAAGTGTAGCCATAAGAGTAAATTTAGCTCCAATTTTGGAGTCAGTCAGTCCCTGGAGAGAAATGTGTTCATTACCAAGTCATATGGATTAAGAATCACGAATAGGTACACTTCTCCATTCTTATGTAATCATTCACCAACTCTTGTCAAGTTTTCTTTACTGTCTTTCTCTGTCCATTACTTTATTATATAGTTCCACTCTCACAAAATACCTAATTCAGGTCCTGTTCACCTTATATCAAGACATTATAATGCTCTGCCGCATAACTTTGTAACTCACATACTTTGTTTCTCATATTCTGTTCCTGTTTTCATAAATTGAACCTGCTGACAAAATGACCTTTGGCACATTGCTGACCACACCATAGAGTCCATAAAGCTGACTATATAAGGCCTATAAAATCTGATCCAAAACTGCCTTTCCAGTCTTATCCACCAGTTCATTCCTTCACAAACGATTGCTGATCTTGATAACTGCTATATATGAAAGGAATTAAAAATAGTACACGGATAGGGAAAAAAAAAATCCTGGAAAGCAGAGATGGGGTGGGATCTAAAGAGTGTAGACAATGAATAGAAAACCCGGGACCAAGGCTCCGGGGTTGAATAAAGTAGGAGCCAGGAAACGAGCAAAAGAAAGAGAAGTCAGTGAGGCAGAAGAAAACTCAGGCTAAATATGAAGTTACAAAAGGGAAGAAGTTGTTCAAACAAAGATGGAGTGTCCAATTATGTAAGCAAGGACTGACTGATGGCTGATCATTAAATTAGGGACGCGGATGGCTGGAGTCCTTGAGAAAAGCAAGATCAGTGGGGTGGAGAGACTGAAGTCTGGAGTGGGGGAACGAGAATGGAAATGTTGGGAAGAAGAAACAGTGAGTATTGACAGCTCTTGCATGACTTTGCAGTGAGAAGAGCAGAGAAGTTGGATTATATGTGGAGAGATATGTAGTGTGAAGAAGGAGTATTATAGTATATGTGTCTGCTAACAGAAATAATCCAACAGACGAGGATAAACTGACGCTGCAAGGGAAAGAAGGTATAAGCGAACAAGCAAAACACTTGGTTAGGTTAGGTGAGAATGGGATTCAGCGCAATTGTGGAAGGATGGCCCTGTGATGGGAACAGGGATGCTGCCTTGGTTGTAAGGGAAGAGAGGGGGTATACAAACATGAGGTGTAGAGAGTTAGCAGCACAAAGGCGGAGCAGGCTCCTCTCCGTGGCTTTTATGTTCTCAGTGAGGTATAGGACTGGGAGTATGGAGATGGGGGTGGTTTATAAAGTGTATGAAGAGAGAAGGTATTCAAATGAGGTCTCAGAGGGTAGAAAAATGAGCTGGCTATAGAGAAACAGTTGAGATTACAGACATTATTGCGACCCAATTTGAGTTTCGAGAGCATTACTTCTAAGTCAAAGTCACTTTAACTTAAAGGGAAGTCAGGGTGCCTGATGGGTTGATTTTCTCCAGGTATGAAGAAGGGGTAATTAATTCACAGGGCAGAAATAGGATGCAGCCTCATGATCTCATGATTTCTGACCTCTAAGACCAATGTTCTTGCCATGAAATTATTTTTCTAGTGGTATGTGTTCATAATTTCCTCTCGAAAAACCATAGTTCGGGTTATAATTGAATAAAATATTTTCTTTAAATTTAAAATAATTATATCTAAGGGGATGGTGAGCAACAATACTTAAGGGAAAAAAACTGAAGAGGCTTCCAACATGAAAGCATCCGTAATCTCTGTGCCAATCAGCATACATTTCCCCCTGTAAATATTGCAAACTGTCCATATGCTCCTGCTGCAAAAGCCCTCTTGGAGCCTTGTAATCAGGCCAGTGTACCATATTGTTATGCACAATCTAACCTCTTTCCTTCTTGGCCCCTAACAAAGGACAGCAGGCTGATAGGGCTAGAGCTAATTAGCACCCCGTTCATCTTGCCTTATGCTGTGAAAGCCTAAAGGAAGCTTCTTTTTCCTGGCTGATGATAAAACAGAATCAGTCCCTTTGCTCCCTGAGCTGAGTCATTTATCAATCATGATTCTGCAGACGCAATGAGAAGCAAAGAAGATAGAGACAGAGACAGAGACATGGGGACATACATTCCTGTATTTAAAATGTCTTACGTTGCGGGGCGCCTGGGTGATTCGTCCGACTCGGCTCAGGTCATGATCTCGCAGTTCGTGGGTTCGAGCCCTGCATTGGGCTCTGTGCTGACGCTGCAGAGCCTGGAGCCTGCTTCAGATTCTGTGTCTCCCTCTCTCTATGCCCCTTCTCTGCTCACACTCAGTCTCTCCGTCTCTCAAAAATAAGTAAACATTGAAAAAAAATTGTAATGTTTTATGTTGCATATGTATGTTTGTATTTGTGCATATGTATATTTAGTGCCACGGTATAATGGAAAACAAGTGGACATAAATGAGGAAAGGTTGAGACAAGAAAACTCGGGAGACTGTGACGGCAGCTCTTCTGGAGAGGCAGAATAGTGCAGGGGGAAAAGCATAGACTCTCAACTCAAAACTCCAGGGTCAAATCCTGCCTCTGACGCTTATTAGCCCTGCGGCCCTGGGCAAGTAACGTAGCTTTTCTGGACCTCGGTTTCCTCAGTTGTTAAAAA
The DNA here is from genome assembly GCF_018350175.1 of Felis catus. NCBI lineage: Eukaryota > Metazoa > Chordata > Mammalia > Carnivora > Felidae > Felis > Felis catus. The sequence continues at coordinate 115,880,215 of NC_058386.1, read as the reverse complement.
ATGAATAAAAATAGTAGCTAAATCAAAAGGTTATTGGGAGGATTAAATGAGTTGTTTGCATTTCTAGGATTTAGTAGCTTGTGATCCTGAAGACATCATTTCACCACTGGAAGTTCAATTTCCTTATCAGTAAACTTACTTGGTTTTGTGAAATTTTTCCTCTCACGGGAGCCTACGTTTTCTGGTATTTTGGCCATATAGCTTGCCAGAGTTGTGGGGGAGTCAATATTGAATCAGTTATGGAACTTTTTTTTTTTTTATTTTTTTTCAACGTTTTTTATTTATTTTTGGGACAGAGAGAGACAGAGCATGAACGGGGCAGGGGCAGAGAGAGAGGGAGACACAGAATCGGAAACAGGCTCCAGGCTCTGAGCCATCAGCCCAGAGCCCGACGCGGGGCTCGAACTCACGGACCACGAGATCGTGACCTGGCTGAAGTCGGACGCTTAACCGACTGCGCCACCCAGGCGCCCCTTATGGAACTTTTTAAGAATTCTCTCTGTTACCTACGCCTGTGCTTCCGTCAGTGGCCAGATAAATCTATCATTTATATTTGATTCAGGGATGTCACATATGAATCCGGAAAGCAGGTATCTCTTCCTAAAAATGCACCCACATTAATATTCAAGTTGGCTTGCATTCCGTGAGGACTTATCAATGGATGGCCAAGAGGTGCACAACTGAGGAAGCTCAGTCTGCAAATATGCCCTGCATAGAAAATGCCTCACCTACAAAGCTGCTCCATGGGGGCAAACTCATGTCTCATTAACTCTGCATTCCCAGGTTGAAAACAGGGACCAGCACAAAATAGGTCTCCAAAATGTGTGAAAAGTGAGTGAGGGAGTGAATAAGAAGGCTCATTTGATCATTTGTCTCATTTTGCATCTGCTTTGAAGTCACTTCCCATAATCTAAATCCCTTGGGGTACACTCATTCTAATATGATAGAAGCAGAGTAATAAATATGTTTATGTAATCAATTCGTAGGCAATGTCTAAGACTGGTTCTAAATGTCTAAATGCTGGTTCATGCTTAAGGCCCTGGGCTTTGGTGTTCCATATGGTTCCTGAGCTTGCAACATACCAAATACAGATTCCAAAAGATCTTTTTATCCCCCTGTTTTGTGATTTGGGCAGTCAAGCATGTTAGAAAGAATCAGTAACCAGAACAAAGAGCTGACCAGCAAATAGATAGCAATTTGTAATCAGTGAAGAGAATACTTTCCCCAGGTTCCAAGATTACTTTTTTTTCTTTTTTAAACCCTGTATTGCGAAGCAGGTCAAACACAGTTGTATAGCACCCAATTATAAGCAAGTGAAACCACCGTCAAGTAAGACCCTGAATCTTGGTTAGACAAAGAGAGTCAATGTATTTTTTTTTTGAAAGGGTGGGGGAGTAATTCCAAAAGAATCACTCAGAGGTGAAACGACTGGCAGTTATTTTTTAAATACACTTTTGTCGCTCAAACATAATCTCGTAAATACCCTGAAGCCTTTAACATTGAAAACTGTTTGGGGGTTCAGAGGAGTTAATCTCAAAGAGAGTGTCATCTCAGAAATCATCAGATAGATTGATTTTTGTTATGGAGAAGCACGTTAAGAAAGAATAAAAAAGAAGAAAACAGTTCTCACAACAGAAAGGATGCTAGCGGTGCCTGGGTGGCTCAGACAGTTAAGTGTAGGACTTTGGTTCAGGTCATGCTTTCACATGAGTGAAACGTCATGAGTTTGAGCCCCACATCAGGCTCTCTGTTGCCATCGCAGAGCCTGCTCGGGACGTCTCTTTCCCTCTCTCTGCCCCTCCCCCTTCTTTCAAAAATAAACCTTAAAAAAAAGAAAGGATGCTAGACTAGAAGTCATAAGACCTAGAGTCTAAACTCCAGTCAACCCCCAAAGTCACTTTCTGATCTAAGATAAGCCAATTCTTTTCTGTTTTTTGTGCTCCATGAAAATACTGAAGTGCTGGAAGGGGATGTGCATTCAGTCAGTTCCCTTCCAGCTCTAACATTAAATGTGTTTAAAAGTCCTTCATATTTACAGGACGTGTAACCTTGTAAGATAAGACTTATTATCTCCATGTGCAGATGAGGAAATCAGAGCTCAGACAGAGCAACCAATTTCCCCCAAACCATTCTGCTCGTATGTTGCCAATTCAGATCTCCTCGTGTCAAAATCACAGTGCTTTTTCAACCATAGTACACGGGCTCCTGGATACTATTTGCCCTGACGTACATAGATGGTATCTCTGAGAGTTTAAATTATCATATGGCAGGAAATGACCTTTTCTATTAAAAAATAAAGCACTTTGACTATGGGCCACAACCTTTTCGTAATTATCCTTTCGGAGCCCTTTAGCCAAAGACCAACAGGAACACAGCACAGGGGAACCAGCTGGGTTGCTTTCTCACTGCAGCCACAGAGGACACACCGTGGGGCGCTGTGGCACGTCTGGGTAAGAAGACAACAGACGGTGCCTGTTACGGGATTTGGGCTTATAGAAGGTGCTTTGGGGGAAGTTTTCAGAAAGCAGTGATTTGGTGGGAATTGGCTGCTGTCAGGAAGTGGGGGTAATAGGGTGACCGGGCACCCTGATAAATCTTCTCTATTGGGAGGCCCGTCTAGGGCAAAGGTAAAGCTGTAACTGCTAAACAAACAGCAGTCACTCATATGAGCCAGCAGAGGGTAAAGTGCACTCATTTGGGGGGACGTTCATAGTGGTCATCTTTTCTCTAGGCGCAGTCAGGGTTTTAGAGTGGTCTTGTGTTTGTTTGGTTGGTTGGTTTTGGTTTTTTGGAGGGGGGGGCCTTGATCCACCATGGTCACAGAAGGGCCTCGTTTGATGTTGATGTTCATGGGTGTTCCATGAAAGCGTCCAACTTCGGCTCAGGTCATGATCTCACGGTTCGCGTGTTTGAGCCTCGAGTCGGGCTCTGAACGGGCAGCTTGGGGCCTGGAGCCTGCTTCGGATTCTGTGTCTCCCTCTCTCTCTGCTCCTCCCCCACTCATGCCCTATCTCTCTCTCTCTCTCAAAAATAAAATAAAAAACATTAAAATATTACCAAAAAAAGGAACGCCAAAGTCTAGCTGTGACAGAAAGGCTGCCTCGTAGCAATACCCAGGCCTCGCTCCTCAGTGTCAGAGGCTGCTTTTCATTTTTCTCAACTCCAGTTAACCATTTTAGTGCTTTTCCCTGCAGCTGATGACACAGTGTCTGGTACAAAGTCAAAACATAAACAAGAGCCTGAGAGCAAATAATCACAATGTGTATAATAGAGAAATAAAAATATAAAATTCTCAGGTAAGTCAAAAAGAAAAAGAAAATAACCCAAACGAAAAAGGCAGTGGATAGGAAGAGGCAATTCATCAATTCATAACTACAAATGAATGAGAACAGGTATTCAATGCCACTATTCATATAGTGAGTACAAATTAAAACAAAGGAACAATTTTTGGTTTTGCTCACATTGACAAAAAAAAAAAAAAAAGATGTGGGACTAGGAAATGCTCCTACGCAGTTGGTTAGGAATGTACAAAGTACAACCACTTTGTAGGATATTTTGGCAATTCCTACGAAACCTTAAAAAGTACATTACATTTTTAGGAGTCTTTTCTATACAAATGGTAACACATATAGAAAGACGTATGGCTCAAAAATGTGCATTATAACATTTGTGATAGTGAAAATTAGGTGAAAATCCATATGTACGTCATTAAAGGAATAACTAAATTTAAAAAATGGTGCATCCAGGGGGCCCCTGGGTGGCTCAGTCAGGTCAATGTCGGATTCTTGATTTCGGCTCAAGTCATGATGTCATAGTTTGTGAGTTCAAGCCCCTTGGCATTCTCTCTCTTCTCTCTCTCTGCCCTTCTTTCTGTCTCAAAATAAATAAATAAACTTAAAAAAAGGTGCATGCATACTATAGAGTTCTATGCAGACAATTACAATAATTAGATGGATCTGTATAGCATATACCAAAAAAATGAAAGTTACAGAGCCAGAAATCCAATTTAGAAAATAATACGTACTATCTCATTTTTTTGTCAAAATATTTGTATATATATAATGTCTGCATATATGGATAAGGCTACACATATATATGATGTATGCATGTATATATTTTTAAATGAATATAAAATTATCTGGAAGTGAACATACTAACTACAGACAGTTTATTCTGAAGAACATGAATGCCATTGAGTTTGGGGAGAATACAGGGTGGGCAGAATGGTGGCAAGGCTCATTTTTTGTATACATGTCTGTTTTGCTAGAAAATTTTATAAGAAAATAATATTTTCATCATAAAAAGTTCAATAATAAAACAATCTCTTAGGAAACATATAACTGGGGTGGAGTAACAGGGAACGGAGGCATCCTCCTGGCAGAAACAGCTAAAACATGAAACTGTATACGAAACAATGGTTTTCACATATTGGCGATGAGGTACAGCAAGACACAAAACAACAAAGTGAAGCCTTATTACTGTCCTAGTTTACCGCCTGGAAGGAGATTTTCGGCTGAATCACAGCAGCAGAACTCCAGCAGAAGCCAGCGGCCTCCCTAAGTAAAGCAGACAGAGCTGGGAGTCTAAGGAGGCAAATGCAGCTAGAGTTCCAAGGGCAGAAGACAAGAGAGGAGAGACCAGCACAAAGAGACCACTACGGCAATTTTCCCCTCAGCTCCCCAGCCGAGCCCTCGTCAGTGCTTGAATGTGAGGCAACCAACTGAGGCTGGGGAAAGAATCACATGCACAGAGGAGGAACAATTCCTGGAGCTCGACCAGCACAGGAAACCTTTCATGTTCCTGGAACCCAGAATGGAAAACCTTGTACTTCACATGGCATCAGGTAGGGTTCTCACAGGGCCTGTGTACTGAACAAAAACTAGCCCTACATTAATAGCTAGTCTGGTCCTGTCTAATGAAGCTTCAAAACAAGTCTCAAAAATATCAAACTGTTTCCAAATAAATTAAAAGCGTCTTAGATTTAAGTCTGAGAGTAACTTTAAGAGAAAAAATCCAACACTGAAACACAACGCCAGAAAACAATCCAACGTTGCCTGGCATCAAATAAAAAATTACCAAAAATGCAAGAAATCAGGAGAACAAGACTAATAACGAACAGAAAATAATTTCAACAGAAACAGACCAGAAAATGGCACATGTGATCAAATGAGTACACAAGAACATTAAAACAGCTATTACGACTATATTCTAGATGTTAAACAAACAACAGAAAAGATCGAACATGTTAAGTTGGCATATGATACATATAAAAAACACCCAAATTAAACTTTTAGTACTGTAAATTATAGGTCTGAAATGAAAACTACACTGCATGGTATATATAACATATTAGACACTACAGAGGGAGAAACCAATGTTATAGGTTGAACTGTGTTCCCCCATAATTCATATGTTGAAGTCCTAACCACCATTATCTCAGAATGTGAACTTATTTGGAAATAGAGTCACTACAGGTACAATCTGCTAAGATGAAATCATTAGGGTGGGTCTTAATCAATTTGACTGGTATCTTGATAAAAAGGGGAAATTTGGACAGAGCTGTACACATAGGGAGAACATCATGTGAATAGGAAGGCAGAGACGGAAATGATGCTTTCACAAGCCACGAATGCCAAAGACTGCCAGAAAATCATGAGAATTTTGTCGAGAGGCATGGAAAAATCACTCTCACACAGTTCTTGGGAGGATCCAACTCTGCTAACACCTTGATCTCATAATTACAGCCTCCAGAACAGTGAGACAATAAATTTCTGTTGTTTCAGCCGCCCAGTTTGTGGTACTTTGTTATGGCTACTGTAGTAAATGAAAACTACCAGCAGCCTGAAAGATATTAGAATAATAAATATCTAAATTTATGCAAAGAAGAAACATTAACCAAAAGAAAGCTAGAATACCTACATTAATATCAGATATAGATTTCAGAGGCAAAAAGATCACCAGGCAAAATGAGGGAAATTATAAACTTTCCAGTTTATAAACTTCCAATTTTCCAAGGCACAATTCACTAAAGGAACATAGAAATGTAAATATTGGGGCAACCCAAATAATAGACCTTCAATCCACAATGTAAGAAATGAACAAACCTGCAAGGGGAAATAGACAAATCCATAATTATCATCAGATATATCAATATCCTTCTTTCAATAATTGATAAAAGGAACAGAAAATCAATAAAATGCATCAACTTGAACAATAATAATCAAACTACCAGATTTATTTGACATTCATGTAATAGTCAACCCAAAACAGCAGAACACTGTCTTTTCAAGTCCACACAAAACACTAAGATAGAATGATATACGAGGTCATAAAATGAGTCTGAATAAACATAAAATGATTCAAGTCATACACAGCATGTTCTCTGACCACGATGGATTTAATCAGGAAACAATATCAGAAAAATGTCTAGGAAATTCCCAATTAATTGAATATTAAATAATATACTTCTAAGGAGCATATGGATCAAGAAAGTAATGAAAGGAAATTAGAGAGTATTTTGAACTGAATGAGAATGAAAACACAATCTTATCAAAATTTGGGGGATGCAGCTTTGGCAATTTTAAGAGGTAAATTTACAGTATTAAAATTCTTATGTTAGAAAAAAATGGTCTCAATGCAATGGCCTAAGCTTCTACATTTAGAAACTAAGACAAAGAGCAAATTAAATCCAAACTAAACAGAATCAAAAAAATAATAACACTGAAACATAAATAAATAAAACAGAAAACAAAATGTGAAAAAAATCAGTGAAACAAAGGTTCTTTTAAGAGATCAGTATAATTGATAAACCTCTAGCCAAACAAATCTGGAGAAAAATAGATATTAGGAATGATGGAGGTGGCATCACTAAAGGTTCTATGGATTTAAATAGATAATAGTTGAATGTTATGAACAACTTTGTGAATAGATTCAACAATTTAAATGAAATGATAAATACCTTGAAAACATAAGCAACCTGAGCTCATACAAAAACAGATAACCTAAAAAGTACTATATTTAAAAGTTCCAATGAATATTCTAGGCTTTTTTATTTCCATGTAAATTTTAGAATTAGCTTGTGCATTTATTTTTTTAGAAGACTACTAAGATTTTCACTGAGGTTGCACTGGCCACAGAAAAATTGGAGGATTGATACAGAAACCAGGCAAAGATATTACATGAAAAAAACCTGCAGACCAATGCCCTCCATGAACAAAAATTCAAAAAGTCTTAACAATTTTAAAACAAACAATATACAAACTATAGAATATACCCTAACCAAGTGGATTTTAGGTAATAATCGGATTAGCATTTTAAAAATAACAAATGTGTTATAGCAGCCTGAACAGACGAGGACACCCTAAATGTTTTTTTTGTAAACATTATCAAAGTCCATAATCAATTGGCTTTAAGGAAGGGAGGTTAATTCAGATAATCTAGATGGGTGTAATTCAATTAATTAAAAGGCCTTAAGAGCAGAACTCATGCTTTCTTGAAGAAAATCTGCCTGTGAATAGAACCGTCAACTCATGCCCGACAACTGCAAACTGCCCTTCCTGATTGCCTGCTTCATGGATTTCAGAGGTACTAGCCAGCCCCCAAAATCAAGGGAGCCAATTTCTTCTAATAAATTTTTTTTTCATTTTTAAAATTTGCTTAATGTTTATTTATTTTTGAGAGGGAGAGAGACAGAGCGTGAGCGGGAAAGGGGTAGAGAGAAGAGGGAGATAACAGAATCTGAAGCAGGATCCAGGCTCCATACCAGCACAGAGCCCCACGCAGGGCTGGAACTCACGAACTGCGAGATCTTGGCCTGGGCTGAAGTAGGACGCTTAACCGACTGAGACACCCAGGTGCCCCTCTAATAAATTTCTTCAGATAGATAGAAAGATGGATAGATAGACAGACACATAGATATAGATACATATAGATAGATTCTACTGGTTCCAAATTCTGGTTGACACTTGACTGATGCACTCACAAACAGAGTACAGAAGTAGATTTCAAAGAAAAGCTAAATAGAAATTCTGGAGTTAATAAGTAAAATAACTGAAATAAAAAAAATACTAAAAGGACTCAAAAGCATATTCGAACTATTGATACTGATTCCATAGAAATAGAGAATGTGAATAGAGTTGTAAAAAAGAAAAGAGATTGACTTAGTCATCAAAAACCAAAGAAGAAATAAAGCACAGGTGGCTTCACTGATGAATTCTACCAAACCTTTAAGAGATATTAACACCAATCTTTCACCATCTTCTACCAAAAATGTGAGAAAGAAATACAGCCCAACTCATTCAGTGAGGCCAGTATTATTCTGATTCCAAAACCAGACAAAGATTCACAAGAAAATAAAACTACAGACAATTAATTCTTATTGATAAAGAAGCAAATTTCTTAAAATATTTTCAAACTTATCCAGCATCATTTGGACATGATTATACACCATGACCATGTAAGATTTAGCTATGGAATGCACAGTTGTTTTTGACATGTGAAAACTCATCAATGAAATACAGCATATTAACAGAATAAAGTCCCCAAATGACATCTCAATAGACACAAAAAAAGGCATTTGGCAAAATCTAACACCACTTCATGTTGCAAACACTCAAAAATAAGTTTAGAAAGGACCAATCTGACCTATAAAGGTCATCTATAAAATTTCCATAGCTAACATTATACTTAATGATGAAAAATTTGATTCTTTTCCACTAAGATCAGGAAAAAGACAAAGGATGTCTGTTCTTATCACTTTTATTCAACATTGTACTGAAGTCTCTAGCCAGGGAAATTAGGCAGGAAAAAGAAAATAGAAGGACTGGAAAGGAACAAATAAACTATCCCCATCTGCTGATAATATGATCTCATATGTAGAAAATTTTAAGGAATCCACAAAAAAAACCCTATTAGAAACAATAAACAAATTCAGCATGGGAGCATGAAAGAAACTGACAACAAAAAAACAGCTGTATTTCTATTACTGACAATGAAAATTCTGAAAATAAAATTAAGAAAAAATTTCAATTACAGTAATAAATTTTTTAATGTTAGGAATAAGTCTAATGAAAGATTTTCAAGATGTGTACACTGAAAAGTACAAAACATAATTGAAAGAAATTAAAGAAGGCCTAAATATATAAAGACATCCCATGTTCATGGGTTGAACAACTTAATAAATGGCAATACGCTCAAAACTTATACATAGATTCAACACAACCCCTATCAAAATCAAAAAATGTTCCTTTTTTTTCCTTAATCCTAAAGTTCATATGGAAATGCAAGAAATCTAGAATAGGCAAAATAATCTTAGAACAAAGTTGGAGGACTTGTGTTTCCTGATTTCAAAACTTACTACAAATAAATACTTACTACAAAGCTGTTGTTACTGAAATAGAGTGATACTGGCATAATTATAGAAATATAGATCAGCAGAACAGAATTGCAAGGACAGAAACTGACCTTTATAATTTTGGTCAGGGCGGATCCTGGGAAGATGGCGGCGTAGGAGGACGCTGGGCTCACCCGGCGTCCTGCTGATCACTTAGATTCCACCTACACCTGCCTAAATAACCCAGAAAACCGCCAGAGGATTAGCAGAACGGAGTCTCCGCAGCCAAGCGCAGACGAGAGGCCCACGGAAGAGGGTAGGAAGGGCGGCCAGGTGGTGCGCGCTCCACGGACTGGCGGGAGGGAGCCGGGGCGGAGGCGCGGCCCACTGGCCAAGCAGAGCCCCCGAGTCCGTCTTGCAAAAGCGGAGGGGCTGGACGGAGTGTGTTCCGACAGCAAGCGGGACTTGACATCTGGAAGGTTATAAGCTAACAGCTCTGCTTGGAGAACAGAGGGCTGGAGGACAACGGGAGGGAGAGTTGTTGAGCCCCGGACGACAGAGCTCAGCTTGGCGGGGAACAAAGGCACTCGCCAGCGCCATCTCCCTCGCCCATCCCCCAGACAAAACCCCAAAGGGAACCGGTTCCTGCCAGGGAACTTGCTTGCACCGCGCAAACACCCAACACTGTGCTTCTGCGGATCCATCCCTCCGGCAGGGGGTCTGACTCCCTCCTGGTGCCGCAGGGCCCCTCCCAAGCGGATCTCTGAAGGAAAAGAGAGCTGAGCCTGCCCCTCCTGCCCCTGTGCACCCTGCCGATCCACCCCAGCTAATACACCAGATCCCCAGCACCACAAGCCTGGCAGTGTGCAAGTAGCCCAGACGGGCCACGCCACCCCATGGTGAATCCCGCCCCTAGGAGAGGGGAAAAGAAGGCACACACCAGTCTAACTGTGGCCCCAGCGGTGGGCTGGGGGCAGACATCAGGTCTGACTGCGGCCCCGCCCACCAACGCAAGTTATTCAAGACAGCACAGGGGAAGTGCCCCGCAGTCCCGCACCACTCCAGGGACTATCCAAAATGACCAAACGGAAGAATATCCCTCAAAAGAATCTCTAGGAAATAACAACAGCTAATGAACTGATCAAAAAGGATTTAAGCAATATAAAAGAAAGTGAATTTAGAATAATAGTCATAAAATTAATCGCTGGGCTTGAAAAGAGTATAAAGGACAGCAGACAATCTCTTACTACAGAGATCAAGGGACTAAGGAACAGCCAGGAGGAGCTAAAAAATGCTATCAGTGAGTTGCAAAATGAAATGGAGAAAACAACAGCTCGCATTGAAGAGGCAGAGAAGAGAATAGGTGAACTAGAAGATAAAATTATGGAAAAAGAAGAAGCTACTGAGAAAAAGAGAGATAAAAAAATCCAGGAGTATGAGGGGAAAATTAGAGAACTCAGTGATGCACTAAAGAGAAATAATATACGCATAATTGGTACTCCAGAGGAGGAAGAGAGAGGGAAAGGTGCTGAAGGTGTACTTGAAGAAATCATAGCTGAGAACTTCCCTGAACTGGGGAAGGAAAAAGGCATTGAAATCCAAGAGGCACAGAGAACTCCCTTCAGACATAACTTGAATCAATCTTCTGCACGACATATCATAGTGAAACTGGCAAAATACAAGGATAAAGAGAAAATTCTGATAGCAGCTAGAGATAAACGTGCTCTAACATACAAAGGGAGACCTATAAGACTCGTGACCGATATCTCTACTGAAACTTGGCAGGCCAGAAAGGAATGGCAGGAGATCTTCAATGTGATGAACAGAAAAAATATGCAGCCAAGAATCCTTTATCCAGCAAGTCTGTCATTTAGAATAGAAGGAGAGATAAAGGTCTTCCCAAACAAACAAAAACTGAAGGAATTCGTCACCACTAAACCAGCCCTACAAGAGATCCTAAGGGGGATCCTGTGAGACAAAGTACCAGAGACATCACTACAAGCATGAAACCTACAGACATCACAATGACTCTAAACCCATATCTTTCTATAATAATATTGAATGTAAATGGACTAAATGCTCCAACCAAAAGACATAGGGTATCAGAATGGATAAAAAAACAAGACCCATCTATTTGCTGTCTACAAGAGACTCATTTTAGACCTGAGGACACCTTCAGATTGAGAGTGAGGGGATGGAGAACTATTTATCATGCCACTGGAAGTCAAAAGAAAGCTGGAGTAGCTATACTTATATCAGACAAACTAGACTTTAAATTAAAGGCTGTAACAAGAGATGAAGAAGGGCATTATATAGTAATTACAGGGTCTATCCATCATGAAGAGCTAACAATTATAAATGTCTATGCGCCGAATATGGGAGCCCACAAATATATAAAACAATTAATCACAAACATAAGCAACCTTATTGATAAGAATGTGGTAATTGCAGGGGACTTTAATACTCCACTTACAACAATGGCTAGATCATCTAGACACAGGATCAATAAGGAAACAAGGGCCCTGAATGATACATTGGATCAGATGGACTTGACAGATATATTTAGAACTCTGCATCCCAAAGCAACAGAATATACTTTCTTCTCGAGTGCACATGGAACATTCTCCAAGATAGATCACATACTGGGTCACAAAACAGCCCTTTATAAGTATACAAGAATTGAAGTCATACCATGCATACTTTCAGACCACAATGCTATGAAGCTTGAAATCAACCACAGGAAAAAGTCTGGAAAACCTCCAAAAGCATGGAGGTTAAAGAACACCCTACTAACGAATGAGTGGGTCAACCAGGCAATTAGAGAAGAAATTAAAAAATATATGGAAACAGGGGCGCCTGGGTGGCGCAGTCGGTTAATCGTCCGACTTCAGCCAGGTCACGATCTCGCGGTCCGTGAGTTCGAGCCCCGCGTCAGGCTCTGGGCTGATGGCTCAGAGCCTGGAGCCTGTTTCCGATTCTGTGTCTCCCTCTCTCTCTCTGCCCCTCCCCCGTTCATGCTCTGTCTCTCTCTGTCCCAAAAATAAATAAACGTTGAAAAAAATATATATATGGAAACAAATGAAGACGAAAATACAACAATCCAAAAGCTTTGGGATGGAGCACAGGCAGTCCTGAGAGGAAAATACATTGCAATCCAGGCCTATCTCAAGAAACAAGAAAAATCCCAAATACAAAACCTAACAGCACACCTAAAGGAAATAGAAGCAGAACAGCAAGACACCCCAAACCCAGCAGAAGAAGAGAAATAATAATGATCAGAGCAGAAATAAACAATATAGAATCTAAAAAAAACTGTAGAGCAGATCAATGAAACCAAGAGTTGGTTTTTTGAAAAAATAAACAAAATTGATAAACCTCTAGCCAGGCTTCTCAAAAAGAAAAGGGAGAGGACCCAAATAGATAAAATCATGAATGAAAATGGAATTATTACAACCAATCCCTCAGAAATATAAGCAATTATCAGGGAATACTATGAAAAATTATATGCCAACAAACCGGGCAACCTGGAATAAATGGACAAATTCCTAAACACCCACACGCTTCCAAAACTCAATCAGGAGGAAATAGAAAGCTTGAACAGACCCATAACCAGCGAAAAAATTGAATCAGTCATCAAAAATCTCCCAACAGGAGAGTCCAGGACCAGATGGCTTCCCAGGGGAGTTCTACCAGACGTTTAAAGCAGAGATAATACCTATCCTTCTCAAGCTATTCCAAAAAATAGAAAGGGAAGGAAAACTTCCAGACTCATTTTATGAAGCCAGTATTACTTTGATTCCTAAACCAGACAGAGACCCAGCAAAAAAAGAGAACTACAGGCCAATATCCCTGATGAATATGGATGCAAAAATTCTCAATAAGATACTAGCAAAGCGAATTCAACAGCATATAAAAAGAATTATTCACCATGATCAAGTGGGATTCATTCCTGGGATGCAGGGCTGGATCAACATTCGCAAATCAATCAATGTGATACATCACATTAAAAAAGAAAAGATAAGAACCATATGATCCTGTCATTCGATGCAGAAAAGGCCTTTGACAAAATTCAGCAACCATTCTTAATAAAAACCCTCGAGAAAGTCGGGATAGAAGGAACATACTTAAAGATCATCAAAGCCATTTATGAAAAGCCCACAACTAACATCATCCTCAATGGGGAAAAACTGAGAGCTTTTTCCCTGAGATCAGGAACACGACAGGGATGTCCACTCTCACCGCTGTTGTTTAACAAAGTGTGGGAAGTTCTAGCATCAGCAATCAGACAACAAAAGGAAATCAAAGGCATCAAAATTGGCAAAGATGAAGTCAAGCTTTCACTTTTTGCAGATGACATGATATTATACATGGAAAACCCGATAGACTCCACCAGAAGTCTGCTAGAACTGATACATGAATTTAGCAAAGTTGCAGGATACAAAATCAATGTACAGAAATCAGTTGCATTCTTATACACTAATAATGAAGCAACAGAAAGGCAAATAAAGAAACTGATCCCATTCACAACTGCACCAAGAAGCATAAAATACCTAGGAATAAATCTAACCAAAGATGTAAAAGATCTGTATGCTGAAAACTATAGAAAGCTTATGAAGGAAATTGAAGAAGATATAAAGAAATGGAAAAACATTCCGTGCTCATGGGTTGGAAGAATAAATACTGTTAAAATGTCAATACTACCCAAAACTATCTACACATTCAATGCAATCCCAATCAAAATTGCACCAGCATTCTTCTCGAAACTAGAACAAGCAATCCTAAAATTCACATAGAATCACAAAAGGCTCCGAATAGCCAAAGTAATTTTGAAGAAAAAGACCAAAGCAGGAGGCATCACAATTCCAGACTTTAGCCTCTACTACAAAGCTGTAATCATCAAGACAGCATGGTATTGGCACAAAAATAGACACACAGACCAATGGAATAGAATAGAAACCCCAGAACTAGACCCACAAACGTATGGCCAACTCATCTTTGACAAAGCAGGAAAGAATATCCAATGGAAAAAAGACAGTCTCTTTAACAAATGGTGCTGGGAGAACTGGACAGCAACATGCAGAAGAATGAAACTAGACCACTTTCTCACACCATTCACAAAAACAAACTCAAAATGGATAAAGGACCTGAATGTGAGACAGGAAACCATCAAAACCCTAGAGGAGAAAGCAGGAAAAGACCTCTCTGACCTCAGCCGTAGCAATTTCTTACTTGACACATCCCCAACGGCAAGGGAATTAAAAGCAAAAATGAACTACTGGAACCTTATGAAGATAAAAAGCTTCTGCACAGCAAAGGAAACAACCAACAAAACTAAAAGGCAACCAACAGAATGGGAAAAGATGTTTGCAAATGACATATCGGACAAAGGGCTAGTATCCAAAATCTATAAAGAACTCACCAAACTCCACACCCATAAAACAAATAACCCAGTGAAGAAATGGGCAGAAAACATGAATAGACACTTCTCTAAAGAAGACATCCGGATGGCCAACAGGCACATGAAAAGATGTTCAACATCGCTCCTTATCAGGGAAATACAAATCAAAACCACACTCAGATATCACCTCACGCCAGTCAGAGTGGCCAAAATGAACAAATCAGGAGACTATAGATGCTGGAGAGGATGTGGAGAAACAGGAACCCTCTTGCACTGTTGGTGGGAATGCAAATTGGTGCAACCGCTCTGGAAAGCAGGGTGGAGGTTCCTCAGAAAATTAAAAATAGACCTACCCTATGACCCAGCAATAGCACTGCTAGGAATTTATCCAAGGGATACAGGAGTACTGATGCATAGGGGCACCTGTACCCCAATGTTGATAGCAGCACTCTCAACCTTAGCCAAATTATGGAAAGAGCCTAAATGTCCATCAACCGATGAATGGATAAAGAAATTGTGGTTTATATACACAATGGAGTACTATGTGGCAATGAGAAAGAATGAAATATGGCTCTTTGTAGCAACATGGATGGAACTGGAGAGTGTGATGCTAAGTGAAATAAGCCATACAGAGAAAGACAGATACCATATGTTTTCACTCTTAGGTGGATCCTGAGAAACTTAACAGAAACCCCTGGGGGAGGGGAAGGAAAAAAAAAAAAAAGAGGTTAGAGTGGAAGAGAGCCAAAGCATAAGAGACTGTTAAAAATTGAGAACAAACTGAGGGTTGATGGGGGGTGGGAGGGAGGGGAGGGTGGGGGATGGGTATTGAGGAGGGCACCTTTTGGTATGAGCACTGGGTGTTGTATGGAAACCAATTTGACAATAAACTTCATATATTGAAAAAATAATAATTTTGGTCAATTGATTTTCAGCAATGGTACTGAGATAATTCAATGGAGAAAACACAGTTTTATCAAGCAATAGCACTGGGGAACTGGATATCCACATGTAAAAGAATAAAAATGGACCCTTATCTCACATCACAGAAAAATTAACTCAGGCTGGATCACAGACCTAAACATAGCAGCTAAAGCTAGACAATTCTTAGAAGAAAATATGGAAGTAAATCTTTGTGGATCTGAATTAGGAAAAGCATTCTTACATGTGCTATCAGACATAAGCAATGGAAGAAAAAAAATAGATATATTAAATTTCAACAAAACCAAACCTAAAGCATAAGTTACAAAAAATATATATTAATTAAACCTTATCAAAATTTTAAAAACTTGGGCTTCAATGGATACCATTAAGAAAGTAAAACCACAACTCACTAAATGGAAGAAATATCTGTAAATCATACATCTGATAAGACTTGCAGTCAGAATATAAAAAAGAATTATTACAACAATAAAAAAAACAAATAACTGAATTAAAAATGGAGAATCTGGGGGTGCCTGGGTGGCCCAGTTGGTTAAGCATCCATCTTCGGCTCAGGTCATGATCTCATGGTTGGTGGGTTTGAGCCCCGGATCAGACTCTGTGCTGACAGCTCAGAGCCTGGAGCCTGCTTCAGATTCTGTGTCTCCCGCTCTCTGCCCCTCCCCTGCACGCTCTCTCTCTCTCTCTCTCTCTCTCTCTCTCTCTCTCTCTCTCTCTCAAATAAGTAAACATTTAAAAAATGGAGAATTTGTGAAGATGTTTCTCTAAAAATATACACAAATAGTCAATATGCACATGAGGGGTGAAGAAGTCATTTAAGTCATTTAAGCATCCAACTCTCAATTTTGACTCAGGTCATGATCTCACTGAGATCAAGCCCCGAGTCGGGCTCTGTGCTGACAGCACAGAGGCTGCTTGGGATTCTCTCTCCCTCTCTCTCTTACCCTGTCCTGCTTGTACACATGCACATTCTCTCTCTCTCTCAAAATAAGTAAATAAACTTAAAAACTATGCACATGAAAAGTTGCTGAACATCATTAGTCACTGGGGAAATGGAAATCAAAAGCACAATGAAATACCACTTTACATCCACTAGGATGGCTATATTTTTTTCAAAAAAAGCAGAAAATAACAAATTTAATGAGAATGTGGAGAATCTGGAACCCTCAAACCTTGCTTATGAGAATGTAAAATGGTGCAGCTGCTGTGGAAGACATTTTGACAGTCCTCAAAATGTTAAACATAGAGCTGCCATGTGACCTAGGAATTCTAGTTCAAATACATACCTCAGAGTATTCATAACATGTGTGCACACAAAAACCTGGACACGAACGTCCATTGCACCATTATTCACAAGATCCAAAAAGTGGAAACAATCCAATGTCCTCAGCCAATGAATGGATACACAAAACAGGGTAAATCTATGCAATGGAATAGTATTCAGCCATAAAAAGGAATAAACTACTGATGCTACAACTGGATGAACCTTGAAAACATTATGCTACATCAAAGTCCAAACACAAAAGCCACATATTACATGAGCCTGTGTATAAAAGGGAATAGGACAGTCCATAGAGATAAAAAGTAGACAGGTGGTTGCCAGGGGCTGGGGAAAGAAGCAATGAGGAGTAGCTTCTAATGGATATGGGGTTATTTTTTAGGGTGGTGAAAATGTTCTGAATTAGATTGTGGTTATATTTACATAATTTTGTGAATATGCTAGGATAAAAATACTTCAGTACTTCAGCATACACTTCACAGTGTGAACTTCATGGTATTATATCTGAATAGAGCGGTTATCTTTAAAACATCCATCAATAGATGTGAACAAATTATGGTATATCCATATAATAGAATACTACTCATTAATAAAAAGGTATGCTACTGATAAACATAAAACATAAAAAATTCATAAAATGAATCTCAAAATAGAGTAATCATGCAAACTGAAAAACTCAGACAATAACACGTACATATTGTATCATTGCATTTATGTAAAATTCTGGATACAAACTATTCTCTAGTGCTATAGTGACAGCAGATGTGTGTTTGCTTGGGGACAGGGTGAGGGGGAAGAGTGGAAGGGAAGAATGACAAATCTTTTGAAGGTAGCAAATGTGCTCACTTTAGTGATTGTGATGATGCTTTCATGGCTATATACATTTTTCAAAATGTTTCAAATCATACAACTTAAAATATGAGCAGCTTACTGCATGTCAAATACACTTTAATCAAACTTTCAAAAGTATAACCACATATAAATCTGTATCTTGTGCTGAGTTGATAATCTGTACATTGTCACTCCCTGTTTCAAAACTCTTCAATGGCTTCCCTTTATCTTTAGCATCAAATCTAATTTTTTTGAGAGGGTACAGGCATGTGCGCACAAGCAGGGGAGGGACAGAGGGAGAGAGAGAGAGAGAGAGAGAGAGAGAGAGAGAGAGAGAGAGAATCTTAAGCAGGCTCCATGGCCAGCAATGAGCCAGATGCAGGGCTCCGATCTCACTACCGTGAGATCATGATCTGAGCCAAAATCAAGAGTCAGACCCTTAACTGACTGACTGAACCACCAAGGCATCCCAAATCTAAATTTCTTAAGTGGTCTATGATGCCCTACATTATCCCATACTTTGTTAGCTCTCTGACATCCTCTACTACTCCCTCTCTAATTTGCTCTGCTCCAGAAACACTCATCTTCTTTGGCTGTTCCTTTGATACTTCAAGCTCTTTCATACCTCAGAGCTGTTGCCCTTGCTATGTCTTCTGTCCAGGACACATTCTCGCAAGTATTTACTTATGTCATTCCTCACGTCACTCAAATACCACCTCATTGTAGAGGTATTATCTACACCAATTCCTTCTTCCAACTCTCTATTTCTTTTACCGTAGTCAAAGAACTACCTGAAATCATACATTTGTGTATGATCTGTAAGCTCTATCAGGGCAGAGATATTTGGTTGCTTTTATTCACCACTGAATTACTCAGTGCCTAGAAGCATACTTCCGAAATGCGAATCTCTCATTAAACACCTGTTGAAATGACTCTATGCATAAACGTTGGTTGACTTAATATTCCAAAAAAAAGTAAAGAAATAAAATATTAGGTGTTAAGGCAAAAAGTCTTTCATATTAGTACTTCAGGCCAGAAATGCAGAGTGAGTCTGAGTACAGAGATACTCTAGACAACAAGAGAGGAGAAACTGGAAAGCTTGAAACTCAGATTGGTAAAATCCAAAGATCTGGAAGATTACAAATGAGTCTTTGGCCTCCAGCATCTTAGGGCTTGAAGGATGTATGGATATTTCCCTTAGGGAAGAATGGGGGGTAGGAAAGTGATGTAGTAATTACATATGTCTCACACATATATTTATTATATATAATTATTGGTGTGTCTTAATTTACTCTGATATGCCTAGGTTCCCCATTGGTCTCCTTCTGAATTCCCAGTACATTGGATAGTTGAATAGTTCTGATCTGTTTATTTAATATTAATCTCTTCATTTAATGTAATATACTATATGTGTTCCTACTGAATTTATGTTCAATTATAACAATAATTTATTTGTCCATCTTTTTATAATGTGATATATATTTTGAGAAAAATATAATGAAGATATTTAGGTCAACTACTGAAATTAACTATTCTCAGTATTGTTAAGTGGCTCACTTCATCTCTCCAAAAAGAGTTTGTTCCAGAAATCACAGGGCCAAATAAACACAAATGTCTTCACTTCTGCAATGTTGTATATTGTTGGCATTTATTGGATTATCTTACAAATAAATTATTGAGAGAAATTAGCATGAATTATTATATTAAAATATGTATGTTTTTATTTTTTAATTTTTTAATGTTTATTTATTTTTGAGAGAGAGAGCATGAACAAGAGAGGAGCAGAGAGAGAGAGAGAGAGACAGAATCCAAAGCAGGCTCCAGGCTCTAGCTGTCAGCACAGAGCCCAACGTGGGGCTTGAACCCACAAACCGTGAGATCATGACCTGAGCTGAATTCAGACGCTTAACCAACTGAGCCACCCAGGTGCCCCGAAAATATGTACGCTTTTAAACAGATAAATGTACCCATTGACTAAATGGAAAGAAACAAAAATCAAAAACACTTGAAAGCAGTAAATTCTCAAAAAAATAAAAATAAAAACAGTAAATTCTCCCCTATGTAAAGTATATTCTGAGCATAAATAAACAAACAATAAAAACCAAGTCCCCCCACCAAAAATAAAACAAAACAAAAACCCAGGAAGGTGGTATTTTAAAAATTCATGTAAATAAATTTTATCTTCACTAATATCTTCATTTATAGCAGTAGGCTGTAACAAAGTCATTTCAAAATCTGCATTGCATTAAAGAAATGAAACAATATAGCCTGTGTTTTTTTAATCCCATAAATATATTTACAAATAGATTTGAAGATGCTTCCCAGATGTTTTTCATGTGATTTTTTTTTCAGACACAGAAAGCAAATGAGGATTTTCGCAGAAAATTTGTTTTTTAATAAGTTGGTGGTTGATTGTGCAGGTGTGTGAATGAATTTCAAGAGGCTCCCAACATTCCTTGGGGTTTGTCCTCCAGGGGATATATTGTGGGGCACAAGCACAGGGCTGGGGCCTCTGACTCCCTTCTCAATACCAAAAACTCAAAGTGTCTGATTTGCCTACAGCCAGCCGCACAAGCCTTAGGCTATAAAAAAAAAAATGTAAAATGATCCAACTGTGATTGCTATTTTTGTCAGAACCAGCACTAAAGTAACGCTCAGAATGTTTTGTCCTCTAAATTCTAATAGACAATGTTTCTCATACACAAAGCACCAGAACGTTTTGGGTTTTTTGTTGTTGTTGTTCTTTTGTTTTTTAATGAAGCTTGAGTAGAGATTTACCAAGCACCCGCACAAAGCTGTTTCAATATTTTGGAAGAATCTGAGTTATATTACTAAAGAAATATATTGAATTCAAGGTAGTTTTTGAGTTAGTGAAGGGTCTCACCTCATTTGATTCCAGTTATCTCATTTTACAGATTTTACATAGCAGAGAAGGGAAATGATTTCTGGAGATTCATACTGCCAAACAGTGAGAAAACTAATAGCACAAACCAGGTCTTCTGCCTACACTCCTACTCGATCTTTCTGCTATACCTGTCCATCTATGTTTGAATTCAAAGTTGAAAAAAATAGCTGAAATGCGCCCCCAATAGTTTCTCAATTTTTGAATTAGTTATTCAATTTAAGCCTACAAAGAGTATAAGAAGGGGCATTTTGTTTTACAGCTAATACACAAAACATATATATTTTTCTTAAGTAGAAAGGCAGAAACCAAGTTGACAAGTCTGGTGCACAGTATCATTTTCAAGCATATCCCTGGTGAAAAAACATATTGAAAGGAACATAAACAGCACTGGCTGTTACATCAAGCATATGACAAGTTGGTAAATGCTTTTGATCCTTCCAGTGGGAAGGAAAAATGGAGTAGATGACCTCCATCAAATTGTGGAAATATACCCATTGCCCTCCACCCTGGGAACCAGCTTTCTGCATGCAAACAGAAAAGGAAAGCAAAATAAAGTAAGCAGTTTACCCATGTAGAGCTAAGCTGAAAATACGTAGTATATGATGCTGTAGTTGAAGATGTCAACTGTGAAGTCAGTCACCACAAGAAGAGAGCCAGCTAACTGAATCAGGGAGAAAAGCAGAATGAGGGAGTTGTCTTGAAGAGCACCGTGGGCTACAAATTATAATAGACTAAGTAAGGCTATATACAGGTTCACAGAGACAAAAACAAGGTCCTGGACTGGGCTCCAAAACTTTACTGTGCAAGATGCAAAGTAGGGCCTTCTTGGTAGTCCATTCATATAAGATTTAAGGATTTTAGCTGATAGTTAATATGAATCAATTAGCAATTAAAAAAAACTAATGTGGTCTTAGGTGCATACGTTGCAAAATGATATCAATAATAGAAATTCTAGTTCCACTCTGTTCAGTGCAGTCTTGTGTACATTACTTAACCTCCATGGGCCTCAGTTTCCTCATTAGTCAAATGAGGGGTAAAAAGGCCAACTCCCAGGATTGTTGTAAGGATTAGATTAGTTGATACATGTAAAATGCTTAGCACAGTAGGTGATGCTCAATAAACGTCCATTTCTATTATTAGAAGCATCGTTATTCATAAGGCATTGAATCCAACTTTTATGTGTGTTCCAGTAAAAACTTACTTCTAGAAATGAAAAATTTGAATGCCATATCATTTTTTTAAGTTTATTTATTTATTTTGACGGAGAGAGAGAGAGCACAAGTTGGGGAGGAACAGAGAGAAAGGGAGAGAGAGAGAGAGAGAGAGAGAGAGAGAGAGAGAATCCCAAGCAGGCTCTGCACTCACAGTGCAGAGCCCAATGCGAGGCTCGAACTCACGAACGGTAAAATCATGACCTGAGCTGAAATCAAGAGCTGGATGCTTAGCCAACCGAGCCACCCAAGCACCCCTATGCCATATCAATTTTACTTGTCACGAATGCATTCTTTTGATTTGTTTTCAACCATTTAAAAATGTAGAAAAACATTCTTAGCTTAGCCTGTGTGCCATACAGAAACAGGTCCAAGTTTGGTCTGCAGGCCGTAACATCGTGCGACTCCCTGAATTAAGGCAGGATGTTTGGTTTTCAGAACTTCCTAGATTTTGGTGGCTGTTTCCTAACAGCGGAAGGGCTTGAGACCCTTGGCCATGTGTCTGGGGCTAAGCCTTGCATCCTGCCCTCAAAAGGAGCGGCAGCCACCCCCCCTAGCCTGATGAACCTAGAAATGTACCTGTCTCTCTCCCTGCTCTCAACCAGGCCAAGCCTGAGGCTCCCACCCACAGGGCTAGAGGTTATCATGTTGGAAGACAGTGCTCAGTCCAGGGATACATTTTTTCAAAAAAAAGAGGGCATAAACAAACTAGGAATTGTTCAATAGAAAGTAGCCAAGAAGGTGGGGGGGGGGGACCCTTAAAAACCCATCAAATAAGGAACATATGGAAACCAGCGTGTTTAACGTGGAGGAAAGATAACTTGGAGTACTATAGAAATTGTCACCACATACCAAAAAGGCTGTCATGTAGAAGAGGAGACAGACTTGTTCTCTGAACTCAAGACTGTGGGTAGAAACTATGGGGACTCAATATCTGGATTAATGCAAGGAAGACCGTTCCAATTAACAGAACTGTCCACTGATAGAATGGGTTGCCTCAAGAGGCAGGGTTCAAGCATTAGTTGTATGCTTGTTTGGCGAGGATTTTGAAGACAGAGTTTACACCAGATTAACCACTTAGCCAAATACTTAGAACTGCAGAAACTGGCAATCCCCTGGGGTAGGGGGGGATCAGAAATATATGAAAAGCTGCCCAATATCCCCCAAATCACAGAAATGCACATTTAAAACAATAATTCAGGTGTTAACATTTATAAAGTTTAATGATACTAAGGGCTGGCAAGGGATGTGGTAAAATAGGAACCCTCACGCACTCCTAAAAGGAATATAAATTGCAATTCCTTGGGATCTTAGGACACTCACACAAAGCAAATATAGACAGGGTTGTCCACGGTAGCCTCGTTTGTCATAATGACACACGGCAAACTATCCAACAATATGTTATAGATAAATAAAATATGGTAGACTGATATAGTAGATCTATATGCACTAACTTGGTAAATCTACAAGACTCATAGTAAAGTGATAAAAGTAAGCTGCACAACAATGCATACAATAGGAGACGATTTAAGTTAAAAACACACATAAAGACACAACGCAAACCTACTAGTTCTACAGAAATATCCGTATTTATGTTAAATGCATAGAAAAATTCCTAAAAGACACTAAACTGATGGGAAAGGAAAAGGAATTAGCTCAGAGCTCAAAGGTACTTTAGTTTAATCTGTAATATTTGGAATGTTTACAATGGGAATTCTTCATGGTTTACTTGTTTAATTAAAAATAAATATGTAAATTGGAATATAAGAGAAAACTAGGGCCGGGAAGGAAACTAGAGATTATTGATCTAGCTACTTCAATTTACAAATGAAGAAAACTGAGGCTTGGAATAGCTAAGCGATTTGTTCAAAGCTCTACAGGTATTTAAAGCCAGAGCCACAATGACAGAACATGTGTGTAATAAGAAAACATAGGCTTTGAGTCGAGAAGCCTGGATCTGGGTTCTAACTCTACATGATAGGTTTATGACCGTGGGAAGCACACTTACTATCAGATTCTCAGTTTCCTCTTCTGTACATTGGGGGTTGTTTATTCAGGATTCATTCAGTTGCAAGGAACAGTAGCCCAGCTAACTGAGATATAAAGGAAATACATACTCTTAAAATAGATGAGTGGAGAAGACCTCAGGCACAACCGCATTCAGGGATGCAAAGAATGGCCTCAAGACTTCTTCCCCAAATATCACTACTTAGGTGTTTGTTATTCTCTCCCACTCTAGTACCATGTGGTTCTTGTGGGATGGTCAGCCAGGACACCCTGCATCCCTCTAGGTATTGGGTTTGGGATATTTCCCCAAAGAAAAAGAGTTGCTGTAACAAAAAAATGGGGGAAATTTTTTATAGGTACAAAGAAACAAACAAAACAAAACAAGTTTTTTAGCCACTTCATAGTATTGATGGGAGAAGCAAACAAGAAAACTTAAGAGATGGTATTGCACACACTATATGATGTTATGCAAACAAGAAGAGTCATTAACTCATGTGCCTAAACTCCTCGCAGCCTGTAATTTCCACTCTTCCATGTTGTATCTTTTAGGACTATGATGAATGATCATTACTGGTATGTTCACAGTGGGCCTCTTCTCCCCCAACGTTTGTGTCTTATGTAGCCTACTTTGTCAATATTTCATAATGGCCATTGTATTCCCATTGAAATAGTCAGAAAACATTCCGTATAAAATGTTTCTACTTCAGAGGAGGAGGGAAGACTGTGGAAATTTAGTAGCTGTTAGCAACAACATTGAAAGAAGTTGCCACACTGGAATTTTATTTCTAAAATAACAATGTTGAGGGGGCACCTGAGTGGCTCAGTTGGTTGAGTGTCCAACTTCGGCTCAGGTCCCGGTCTCACAGTTCATGAGTTTGAGCCCCATACAGAGCTTGCTGCTGTTGGCATGGAGCCCACTTCAGATCCTCTGTCTCCCTCTGTCTGCCCTGCCTCCACTTGTGGGCTCTCTGTCTATCTCTCT
Organism: Felis catus; assembly: GCF_018350175.1. NCBI lineage: Eukaryota > Metazoa > Chordata > Mammalia > Carnivora > Felidae > Felis > Felis catus. The sequence goes on along the minus strand of NC_058386.1, from coordinate 115,855,329 downwards.
CAAAAATAAATAAACATTAAAAATAAAATAAAATAAAATAAAATAAAATAAAATAAAATAAAATAAAATAAAATAACAATGCTGAGTGAAATACTCTTAAAGCTCTACCTTCTCCTGTCTTTGCTGCTCTTGTGACAAAGTTGGATGCTTAGCCGAATGAGCCACCCAAGCATCCCCACGCTAGTAAAGTTTTGAAGCATTCATCTATATCATCTAAATCATCTCCTTCTTACCTGATCTTTCTCAGATCTTTGCGTCTTGGGGGAACATAAGGAAAGAGCCCTAAACTAAGTTCTCTCTATAACGTTGACAACTCTTAAAACTCTCAAAACTATCATTTTCTTCAGGCACGTTCTAGCATTTTAAAATGTTAGTACTGGTCGCTATTGGGATAGCATGTTGAAAATACAACAGCAAATTGACGACAGCTCAAAAGAAACCAACCAGAATGATAGCAGGTTCAAAGCTAACAGGTTAGCTTGAATTTTTCAGCCATGTCTCTCCCATTTTCTGTTACTTCTTCCCCTTCCAAGTTACAAATAACTTTCCAGCTCTTATCTGGTCACTCAACGATGAGAAAAATCTGTAGTGTTGTACCTTACCAAGCACTGACACCCCATCAGCTCGTTTATCTTCATGGTAAGATTCAATGAACTAGTGAGGCAGAGATTACTGTGCCTATTTTGAGAAGAGGAACTTGAGGCTCATACAGATGAGTTCCTCTTGTGTTAGGTCACAGGGTAGTAAATACAAGGGCCAGAACTTGGATCCCACTCTAGTATTTTTTATGTGACATCACCAGGTCGTTCAACAAAAATTAGTATCCACTCTGCACAAAACACGGAGGAAAATTGATGCTATAGATATATGAGGAATTGCCTATATATTCCTCAGTGTCTAAGGGGACACGGTTTCAATAGCGGAAAGTTCTGAAAAATGAGCAGGAAACTTTTTCATGTCATTTACCACAGTATGCCCAGTGTCTAGCATATGGCTGAAACACATTAGGTGCTGAATAAATATTTATAAAGTGTGTGAATAAACTAATGAATGCAAGACCACATAAAGGTCAAAGTCACAATAAGTATGAAATATTATGGTGCCGAGTATACAAGTGCTCAGGAGACTGCCATTCTTCAAAATCTTCCTTAAAACAGACTATGTAGTATGACACTTATGAAGTTTAGACTTGGGGTCTCACAGAAAGTCACTTAAGATCTATGAGAGGGGCCTTGGGAAAGTTATTTTATCTCTTGGACGTTAATTAAGTCCTTCATTCAACAGACACGGTACACTTTCAGAAACTAATAATAGGCTCAAAGAGTTGTTATGATAAAATGAAAGAAGGCATATGAAATGACTAGCATAGAGGAAGACCACGATTCATGGTGGTCTTTTATTTTTTTTATTTTTGATATCATGGGGATTTTATTTTTATTATTATACCTTCCAACGCTCCCTTTCTTGAAACACCCCTAGACAATTAAACAGGTGAGGTGACACGGGGGCAGAACACTGTGCCTTCTCAATTCCAGAACAAAATAAACAAAAGCCCGCGATCAAAAACCCAACACAGATTAGTGCTTGGATATAACAAGCCAGCTCTACTAGTGTAGGATGGGGGTCATCTGACGTGACAGCAGCCACCCTTCCTGAAGGTGACAGAGTCATCACAGCAGAATATTTTAGGTAAAAGGAATCAAACATTTCTAGGAGGAAGAGTTTGGCAGTAAGTGAGGATATTTAGCTTGGGGAAGAGAAGAGAGAGACACTGGGGCAGACAGAACAGATAATATGTGAGCTGTTCTCAAGGGCTATTAAGGAGGAAAAAAAAAAACCCTAAAGCTGCTCATGATTATCCCCAAGGAAAGCAGAGCTGAGTGACAGCTTCATGGAGGAAAAGTTGGATTCACAAAATAGGACATGACTGAATTTTAAGCAGACATATTAGGGTCAGAAAAGGCTGGAAGGGAGGACAGAGTGGCCCACAAAGACAATATAAAAAAAATGTTAGATGTCCTTTGAATAGTGCTGTGGTATCAGAGCGCAGGTGCATTAGGCTGAAATGAGCATTGTGACCTGGCCTGGGTCAGATTTATGGGTAACACAGACCCAGACACTAATAGGAACATGGGACCTGCCATAAACGAATTTAAGGAACCGAAGTTAGGTGTTCCTTAAATGAAGAAAAATTATAAAAACCCAATAAATAGAATTCAACCTCTACAGTCTGTGTTGTCTTCATTTGGGGGCAGGGGGGTGAGGTGGGGAGGAGGTGTGGTAAGTCCTCTGAAAGCAGCTTGAATAATAATGATGATAATTACGATGCCTCACACACCCCAGCACTTTTCTTCATAGCCACATATATCTCCTCATTCAGCCTACAGCAAAATGGTTACATTGTAAATATTATTTAACATTAAATGTAATTGCTTCACAAATCTGCTTTTATTAAGCAATCCATAACAACAATTCAGTTATTCTCTTTCACTGCTCCATTAATCCTTCACTTCCCTACCAGGAGAGCAGAGAGGTAAAAGTTTTTTGTATGAGTTGCCAAATCTTATCTGAGCATCTCTGTCCTTGGGAATAGGTGCATCATAAAAGCTTTACAAAACTGTAGGGGAAATAAAATCCGAAGGAGAGATAAGATAAAGTCTCCTAATGCTGAGGAACATGTCGTAAACAAGTCAGTTAAAATGCGGCAGGAAGAGTGGCTTTAAAAATGGCTTCAAATTTATTTTACTTCATAAGGATGTTCATGATATCAAAAGAAACATGGGATACATATGACAATGAGAAGAGAAGAACTATTTATTTTTTTAAGTTTATTTATTTTTTGAGAGAGAGAGAACATGAGTGAGTAGGGGAGGAGCAGTGTTGAGACAGGGAGGGTGAGAGAATCCCAGGCAGGCTCCACACCTGCAGCGCAGAGCCCGATGTGGGGCTCGAACCCACAGACCATGAGAATCATGACCTGAGCCAAAACCAAGAGTCAGATGCTTAACTGACTGAGCTACCCAGGCACCCTGAAAAATTTGTTCTATAAAGCATTTTAGTGGAAAGAAAAATCTCAGGTGTCTCATGCTACAGAGGTATCTTTCTCAAAATGATTCTACGGATCCATAAAGAATTTGTTTTAGGGGCGCCTGGGTGGCTCAGTCGGTTAAGTGGCCGACTTCGGCTCAGGTCATGATCTCACGGTCCATGAGTTCGAGCCCTGCGTCGGGCTCTGTGCTGACAGCTTGGAGCCTGGAGCCTGCTTCTGTTTCCATGTCTCCCTCTCTCTCTACCCCTCCCCCATTCGCGCTCTGTCTCTCTCTGCCTTTCAAAAATGCATACATGTTTAAAAAAAATTTTTTTTTAAAGAATTTGTTTTATAACACTACATCTTAATGTGAAGTCCAAATCAGAGATCTACGAGTCCTCAAGATTCCAATTTGGAATCTTATGCTAGACATCACTGTATCACATGTATGTATCAGTCTTGAGTAAATTCTGAATAGGCAAAAGTCAGATGGAATACGAAAGCCTCCTGATGTAAATGAAATGTCTTGAGATTATGAGCAGAAAGACACGCTCTGACTTTATTACTCTCAACACATATCTGTTGAATTCAAAGGAGATATTAAGAACGTGGCCCGTGCTTAGTACCAAATAGCACATAGACATGAATAATTTATGCGTCCATCCTTGGAGGAGTGCTAATAAAATGTGAAATAGGCACATATTGAGGACCGGTGTACGATGGCGAGTTTCATAACAAAGGTACAACAAATTCATATGTATCAAATGGTACACGAAGGTAAAGTCAGATTATAAACCAATAATTGCAAAGCTGACGAAGACACCGACAAGAAATAGTGTGCTAAGAAATATATAGTGTCGAATTAGTGAAGAAAAGCCATATGCAGAGATTTAAGTGAGGCGTGGATGCTTTTAAATGTTAACATTGACATCCAACTTACTTTGGGAAATTGAACGATTGACTTTCTTAAAAAATACATCAACTATACCAACCATACAGTCATTCATTTTAGAAAATTTAAAAGGACAAATGTCACACAATTACTAGAATCTCTGTTACACACATTTCCAAAATCTAAAATCGAATTATCTTGGCTTTCAGTCAGGGATCATTTGTCTAATGAGGATCATCATGAAAGGTGGGTAGCGGCCACACTCCACACATTACCAAGAGAACCCAAAGAATACTTGGACAGTCTAAGGACAGAGATTCTGAAACAGAAACCTAAGATATGGTAACTGACAATTACCCAGAAAAAAGATCTTGCCATCTATAAGCCTTATGTGATTTTCTTGTATGTCACTTTATTAACATTCAGTACCTGTTATACCCATTGCACTTGAACCACGAAATACTGTTAAGCACAGTGCTTACGAGGATTGGCTTTGGAATCAGACAATCCTATGTTCTCCTAGGAGAACTTTAGTTCTCAGAGCCTCATTTTCCTTATCTTTAATTGTTTTCTGGATGTTTTATAGTTCCTTTATTCCTTTATTCCTCTCTGCCTGCCTTAGTTTGTGAACTGAATGGCTTCCACAGCAGTATGTTTTGATTCCCTATTGATTATCTTTTGTAAACCTACTGTTGGTTTTTGCTTTGTGGTTACCATGTGGCTCACCTAAAAGTTCTTACAGCTGGAACAGGCTATTTTTGCATTGATTGCAATTTACAGTTGACCCTTGAACAACACGGGTTTGAACTCATTTAATCTTCACAATTCTACTTCATAGACTTATTTTGCAAATGAGGAGACTAAAGCTCGTCAAAGTAAAGGGACTTGGAAAAAATCATATGCTATGTAGTGGGGTCAGAACTTGAAAAGACAGCTGTCTAAATTTCAAACCCAAGCTCTTAAATTTTATACCACTGTTTTTCAAAGTGTCATACAAGAAATAACCATGAATATCAGAATCTATGCTGAAGGATGAAAATGGGGTGGGAGGAAAGGTTTTTGTTTTGTTTTGTTTTGTTTTGTTTTTTAATGAAAAGAAAGTGTAGGAGAAAATCCATGTTACCCTAGATGAGATGATGAGTTTCTAGAAACAAACCAAAAGCATCATCCATGGAAGAAAAGAAATGATAAGTTGAATTTTGTCAAAATGTAAAACTTATACTTGCAAAAGATCCCATTAAGGCCACAGAAAGATAAGCCATAGTCTGCAAAAAAAATATTTACAAAATACCTACCTCATAATACATGTCTGATAAAGGGCTTTTATCCAAAATATATAATGAGCTCTTAAAACTCAACAATAAGAAACAAGCTAATTAAATAACATACTCTATATCACAACACATCACCAAAGAAGATCAGCACGTGAAAATGCTCAACCTCATTTTGCATCAGGGAAGTGTAAATTATAATGAGACACTACTACACATCTACTAGAATGGATAAAACCTAAACACAATGCCGACTGCTGGGGAGGAATAACTATTCATTGGTATGAATGCAAAATGGTACTTTCACTTTGGAAGACAGCGTGGCAGTCTCTTACAAAGCTAAACATAGTTTTACCATATCACGTAGCAAATGTGCTCCTAGGTAGTTACTCAGTTGATTTGAAAACATATGTTCACCCAAAAGCCTGCATGTGAATGTTCCTGGTAGCTGTATTCATACTCACTCAAAACTGGAAGCAACCAAAATGCCCTTTAATGGGTGAATAGACTTTTTTTTAAAAAAGTGTGGTATTTTTACAGAGTGAAATGTTATTCTGTAATAAAAACAAATGAGTTACCAAGCCATGAAAAGACATGGAGAAACCTTAAAAGCATATTGGTAAGTTAAAGAGGCCACTCAGAAAGGCTACATACTGCATGATTCAAATTATATGACATTCTAAAAAAAAAAAAAAACAAAACAAAACCACAAGAACAATAACAACAATCAGTGGCCAGAGGTGTGCAGGGCATGGGGGTCGAGGAGTAAGGTTTGATGTCTGAACCCTAACCGTAACCCTCACCTTCAGTGCAGAGCCTGGTTGGGATTTTCTCTCCCTCTCTCTCTGCCTCTCCCAGGCTCTCTCTCTCTCTCTCTTATAAAGTAAAATAAAATTTAAAAAAATGTAAAAAGCAACTTGACAGCATGCATCAAGAGCCTGCGAAAAACAGCCTTCTCTGCTGGGAATCTATCAGATTGGCTGGATATGTTTATCACAAAATTATTGGCTACTATTAAGAAAACAGAGAAGAAAAATAATTTCAACTCACTTAATAGGAGAGTATTTACAAAAATGGATAAATCCACTTGATGGAAACATAGGTACTCATCAAAATGTTTATAAAGTATTTACAAGCATTAGGTTTAAAAAGGCAAATACAGAATTATACATAATATATCATTATAATTATGTAAAAGTTACACATAAGAAACAGACTAGAAGGATATACACCAAGAATATTTATAAGAGTTGTCTTTTTAGTTTTGTGTACTTTCCAAAATGGTCTAGAGTCAGCATGTTATTATGGCTGAAGTTAAATAGACTGTGTGTCTAATTAGCTGCCTTCCCCCAGGGGTACCAGCACAATAATGGAAAGCCCAAGAGCTTACCAGAAGATATCACTGAGGAAGCATTTTAGCGATATTGCTGACGGCCTAAAACTGTCATGGACAAACCACCACTGAGCCCCTTCTGCATCATAGGGAACATGTTGAGAACAATGTGGCCTTGACTGTTTAGTTGCATTTTACTCTTATTGTTCCTGAATCTCAACTGGTTTAGCATTTTGTCAAAAAGACTCCCAGACAGTATGGAGATAACGAGCCCAGATAGATTCAGACACTTTATTCTCTACACAGACAGCAAGAGCAAGACCAACAAGGTGCCAGGTTCATGCACCGCTTGACTGACAGGATGGCACCCAATCAAAGTGGCCAGAGGAAAGACACCGTGAGCAACAGGTTGCTCGGTTGCCAAGGAGCCCATCTAGACTTCAGCTAAGTGGGCCGACAGGATGCGGCTATACTCTGAGGACAGGGGAATGAGGTGGCCTGGCCTATGCCTCATCCAAACCAGGGAGGCAGATGGGCAAGCGCCTCCTGGTAGCCTTGCACAGGATAAGGGGTCAAATGAGAAATGCCTTATGACAGCTCCCCGCAGGGCTGCCGATGCAGCCATGGTCCTGGGAGAATCACAGGGCATTCCACTAAGACTCAGGGCAGTCTGTGTTGGAGTCGTGCCTATGTGGCCTATGTGGAGATATGCCAGGTCGTCAAGAGTACTGGTGTGGACCTACTACCCTACACAGCTGTCCTACCTGCTTTCACTCTTAAAAGTGTCTTGGTATACGGGCATCCTCATACCTAAAGGCGATAATCATCTCCCCCTTCCCACAACACACAAAACACCACACACATAGATCAACCTATTTATGGGTCGAGAGCGAGAACAAATGGAAGAGTGAATGCCCACCTCTGGTTTATTTAAGTGGTTTTTAGAACTTAATAAAAGTGATTCTGAGGTTTACATACAATAGATGGACAACATTAACCAGCAAAAGGGACGCACATATTAATATGCATTATAAAGCCACCATAATTAAACAGTTTAATGATAAAGGATTAGGTAGACGAATACTTGGAAGAGAAAGAAGAAAACAGAGCTATGTTTCTCTGTTTACATAATGAAACTGGCACAACCGATAGGTGGCAGAATAAGTGGTATTGAAACAACTGGCTGAGGGTTTGAAAAGAGCGAGATGAGGTTCCCTGTCTCACACCGAATACCAAAATAAACTTCAAGAAGATCAGAGGGATAAATGTAAAAAGTCAAATGACGGACAAACTGGAAAAGATACGTTGGGTAAATCCTTATCTGATGAGGCATGGTCTTGCAGCATATGAAACACAGGCAACCTCAAAAGCAGAGAAAAACTAATAGGTTCAGCTATGCAACTATGAAAAAAAGTATGTCAAAATAATAATCATGCCTACTCCACAGCATCATTTTTCCCATTTTTCAGATGAGAGAACTGAGAAAGTTTAAGTGACTACAATCCAAGCACCACGGCACCAATCTGAGGTACAGCAATGTATCTCTTAGTAGATACCATGCCCCGATTTCCTCATGAGTGCAGAGGTCATATCTTCTCCGGGCTTCTCCTAGGACTCTGTATGTGAGCTTTGTTAATAACCGTAGGTGATTAAGGAATTGATTAAAATTCCAGGAAGGTCTGATGCAGCCAAATGTAGCCCACAGAGAATCTGCAGGAAAAATAAGCAATGAGCATATGTAGCCTCCGTTACTGTCTCAAAGATATGTTATGACTTAAACCCAAAGCAAGGGGATTATTTCTAGTCTTGATCTTACATCGCTCATCTCACTGCTACTAGCGCCAATCCTAATTACGAGGAGAAAATTTAGCAGCAAAGCAATTATCCAGGACATTCTAGAAGGAAAATTTACCTTTGTGAAGTTTGTGTATTGTCTGAGACTACTCCTTTGCAAAGACGAATAAGTGGATCTCGAGGCAAAAAATCATGGCCTTGAAGAAGTGACTAGGCTAACATAACGTGACAGTCACAAAAGACTTTCTTCTGAGTAATAAAACCTGAGCGACTTGGGAATAAATATGTAGAATATTATGATGCCGCCTAACAAGAAACCAGATTTGCAAATGCCAATTGTCTCTTTCATAAACTACAGTTTCAAAATGCTTTCACAAACTTTAGGGGTCCAGGTCCTTCTCATTGAAATGGCTCTGCCTTTAAGACACTTAGAAATATGAAGCATATATGCCTGAAAGGCCTTTAAAGAGCAGCTGATAAAAACTCTTTATTTTGCAGACAGGGAGACTAACCAACTAAGAAAAAGATGAACACAGCGTTACAACATTGGCAAGGAATGTGAGTAGGAAATTCCTCCAAAAATAAATAATAATAATAGAAAGTAAACACACAAAAAGATCTATAAACCCACTAGTACCCAAGGAAACAAAGTTATAATAATAGACAACATCTAACATTTACTGAGCATTTTCTATCTGCTAGGTACTAATTGCTTATTTAGTCTTCACATTGACATATGAAAGAGGCACTGTTCTTATCCACATTCATACATGATCCTTAACCTTTCACCTACTGGGCCTACGGGGAGACGTGCAAGGTTGTCAGGGCACAGGCACAGAGCTGCTTGCTCACAAACAAGTTCTGCTTCCTTTCATTCTCCAAAGTATTCTGGTTTGGATTCTCACCATCCTCCTCTTTCCACCCGCTACATGGAAAAGTGTCCTATGGCTTTAAATATCTTCATGTTTCAATTTCAGTCATTCTCCAGAGAGAACTTTTCTAACTACCCAATATAAAGTATATCATCATGTTATTATTTATCAGCGCACCCTATCTATTCCTCCATAGCACTAACCACATCCTATAATTATTGATTTAATTTTTTGTTATCTGTTCCCTGTTTCTCACTGAAGGGTGGGCTCTTTGACAGGGCAAAATATCTTAGCTGTCTATAACAACACATATCACACACAGTATGACAAACAGTAGCAGCTTAAAATAACTTTCTCAGAATTTCAGTGCTTCCCTACTATTCAGGATATCATGGCTGGACTATAGGAATAAGCTTTGGGGTTTTTTGTTTTTTGGTTTTTTTTTAAGAAATAAGCATCACAGGGGCGCCTGGGTGGCGCAGTCGGTTAAGTGTCCGACTTCAGCCAGGTCACGATCTCGCGGTCCGTGAGTTCGAGCCCCGCGTCGGGCTCTGGGCTGATGGCTCGGAGCCTGGAGCCTGTTTCCGATTCTGTGTCTCCCTCTCTCTCTGCCCCTCCCCCGTTCATGCTCTGTCTCTCTCTGTCCCAAAAATAAATAAACGTTGAAAAAAAAATTAAAAAAAAAAAAGAAAGAAGCATCACAGTGATTCTGACGCAGGTGCTTTGCAAATTTCCCTTTTGAGAAACACAGGCAAAAGATACTGAATTTTTAAAAATAAATACCTCTTTATTCATTCAAAATGTATTGAGGGCCTACAATATGTCAGACATTATGCTAGGACCTAAGCCAAAGAATCATTCGGTAAGTCCTGATGAAGGTTGGAAAAGGAAATAGACCTCACCAATACAAAGGAAGAAAATCTCCTGAATCACTTAAGCAGCTAAGACAATGGGATAAACAGCCCAGAAGGACACAGAAAAGTTTTTAAGACTTTGGTCTTACTGCTAACATAATGTCTAGCCAAACGGTTTCAAAGGAGTTTTCATATTTATATTTCACAGCAGGTTTCGTGGACTTTCTTAAGTAATGATTCTGCTTTGGGAAGCTTCGTTTGGACACTGGGGCAATTATAATACCATGAGTACTTCAGAATAAATGCTTTCAGACTCTACAGGATGTAGAAAAATCGTGTTGATGAAAAGCAGCTTGCACAATGTCCTGTGTCGGTGGGTGATACTCGAACATCTTATCCCTTTAGCACACCCCTCTTATTTCCTCACATGGGTAGTGCTAAGTGGCCTTTCTTGAGGTAAAAAAAATAACCTCAAGAAACTATTAAATTTACACCCAAATTGAAGCCATTAAAACAAGTGGATTTTTTAATGTAAAAACTTTCAAGGCATCACTGTCAGAAAACAGCAATTACGGGACTGGATTTCTATCCATGGTTCCCAACATCTTCTTCCTTTGAATTCTAAATAATCTTGAGAGTGTTTTATTTCTCATAACTTACTCTTCTACGATAGAATCTGGAGCCATTAATATCATTTGGTAATTCATTCAACAAATACTCATGGGACTCGAAATATGTGCCAGGTCCTGTCTTAGGAGGTGGGCATACAATGGTGAACAAAACAGACAAAAATGCATGCCCCCGTGGAGTTTCTATTTGAGTGTGTGTGGTAAGTAGGTACAGTAAGTAACTCATAATTTATGTCACATGGTAATAAATGCTATGGGGAAGAGCAGAGGATGTGAGTAGTGATTGCTGCTAGTGGCATTAGAATTTTAAACGGGATGGTCAGGGAAGACCTCACTGAGAAGGTGACATTTGAGCAGAGTCCTGAAAGAAGTTCAGGACAGAGACACACAGCCATCTGGGCAAAGTCCATTTGTGACAAAATGAAGCAAACGGAAATACATTCTGGTGGAAGCATGTCTGTCATACTCAAGGAGAAGCAAGGAGGCCAGTGTCGGCGAGAATAATAAGCAAAGGGGAGGGTCATCGGAGGAGTTAAGGAGGTAGGCTGGAGCAAGAGGACCTTATGGTAAGGCGTTCACCCGAGTGGAGAGAGGAATCGCTAGAAGGTTTTGAGTAGAGAAGTAATATGATACTTCAGAAATATCACTGTGGCTGCTATGGGGAGAACAGACTGCTAGTCCAATGTGGAAGTGGTGAGTCAAGTTAGAAAGATACAGCTGTACCCTGAGTGTTGTCTGTAAGTGATGAATCATGGGCATCTACTCCTGAAGCCAAGAGCACACTGTATACACTGTATGTTACCTAACTTGAAAATAAATTATATAATAAAAAAAAAGATATAGCTATAATCCAGGCCATCAATGATACATTGCACCAGAGTGGTAGTAATGGGAGTGATGAATAAGAAATGCCTAGAGGGTCCAAGAATCAATCCCAGAGCACTCCAAAGTTTAGAACTGAGGAAGTAGAGGAGGGGGTCCTCAAAGGACACTGATAAGGAGAAACCAGTGAGGTAAGGGGGAAATCAAGAGAGGAAAATATCCTCAAAACAAAGATATTGTGTCAAGGAGGAGGAAGTAATTAACTATATTAAATACTGCTGATAAGTCAAGTTTCGTGAAAACCGACCGTGGGCCTTAGGTTAACCACATGGATGTGACTGATAACTGTATTAGCTTGCTAGAGATTGATTGGCTCACCGTTCTGGAGGCTAGAAGTTCAAGATCAAGGTGCTGACAGGTTTAGCTTCTTCTGAGGCCCTTCTCCTTGGCTTTCCGCCACTCACTGTGCCCATACGCACCTGGTGTGCCTCTGTGTGTCCTAATTTTCTCTTCTTTTAAAGACACCAATCCTATTGGATTAGGGCCCACCCCAGTGACCTCATTTTAATGTAATGGCCTCTGTAAAGGCCCTACCCCCAAATAAGGCCACATTCAGAGGTACTGGGGCTCAGGACTTCTACATATGAATTTGGGGAGGGCACAATTCAGCCTACAACAGTTACTTTATAAAAATCGATTGTGCACAGAGTGGTAAAATTGAAAGCCTTTAAGAACAAATTGGAGAAGAATCGAAGACAAAACAACTCCAGACTACCCAAGGGCTTTTGCCACAAAAGGGAAAGCGAAAAGGGGCAGCAGCCAGAGGGGAAAATAAAACCAAGAGAGCTATTTTGTTGTGTTTTATTTATGAGGACAGGAGAAAGATTAGTAGGAAGATCCAGGGGAAAATTAATGGCACAGGTAAGGAAGAAGAGAATGGCGAGAGAGAGATTCTGCAGTTGGTAAGCAGGGATGGGATTAAGTGCAATGCTTTGAGCTGGGAATATAGATAGTTCATCCATAGTAACCGGAAAGAAGGCTGAATATATGGGCAAAGAAGTTGGTTGGTGGGAAGATGTGGTGATAGTAGCCTGAGGAAAATTTCTCCTGATTGTTTCTATTTTCTCAGTTGAATAGGAAGCAAGTGGAGGGAGTGAATATTTGAGTTTTGAAAAAGGAGAAGGCATGAAATTGTCATTGAGAGTGCTAATGGAATTGGCAAATACAGCATAATTGCCAGGCAGCATTAAGGACCCACTTGAGGCTGGTGATCTTGAATTTAAAGTGAGACCACTTAGCATGATTGTATGTGTTTCTCCAACCACATTTGATTTAACTGGGCTTGGGATTTTGTCAAACGAGTATGATTAACAAGAGAGAGGCAATGGGGTTTAACATAATAACAAGCAACGGGCTCTAAGCTGAATGCGGAGGGAAGTGAGGATATGTTTGGGGGGGGGGGAATGGGAAAGAATTTTGGAGGTCCCGGTGGGATAAAATAATTTTTATCAGGTACCAGAGGGACTGAGTTGGTAGTCAAGTAGGATGCTTAACACTGAGGTTACGGAGGGGTTGCAGTTATGAATAATGACAAGATAAGTTATGGCCATGGGAACAAGTGCCCCACTTGGTGAGGAAAAAAATACTGAAAAAAAAAGTCATGAAGCTGAGAGGCCAGGGTGTCAAAAGGATCGTCTACATGGGTGTTAAAGTCACCAAGAATTAAAACAGGAGTTGTATCGACGAGAGTGGTAGTGTGCTATGAGGACAAACATCTTCAATGACTGAGGAGTAAACGAGGAGTCAGAAGACGACTGTAATAAAGAGAGGTGTATTAGTCATGGATTCTCCAGAGAAACAGAATCAAGACCTGCAGTCAGCAAACTGGAGACCCAGGAGAGTTGATGATGCAGTTCTAGTTCAAGTCCAAAGGCCTGAGGACCAAGAGAGGTGTTGGCGTACTTCCTGGCTCAAGGGCCAGGAAGAGCCAATGCTTCCGCGAACTGACGTCCAAAAACAGAAAAAAACAACAGGGTCCCCGCGCCAAGACACTTAGGCAGGAGGAATTTAATCCTATTTAAGGGAGGTCGGCCTTTTTGTTCTATTCAGGCCTTCAACTGATTGGATGAGACACATCCACATTAGAGGGAGCAATATGCTTTACTCAGTCTATCAATTTTAATGTCACTTTCATCTAAAATCACCTTTACAGACACAGCCAGAAGAATGTCTGACCAAGTATCTGGACACCCTATGGCCCAGTCAAGTTGACACATAAAATTAACCATCATAAAGCATAACAGGAGATGTAAAGTCTAAGATTCAAAGCTGGGAGGAGGAGAAAGGGAGAACAGCCTGTCATCAGCAAGGAGGAGCAAGGAAAATACCTACCCTAACTCCAGGATCAACAGTAGTTTGGCTGTGTTAGAGAAAAAATAATAATCAACTCTTGAAAAAGCCTACAGTGACAGCCTTTAGGGGAGAGCCCGATTTCGGTTAGCCTTTAAGAAGGTGAAGGAAATATTAAGAGAAGTTATTGAAAACACAACTTTACTGAACACTGACTGATTTCCAGAGGGCATAGGAGCTGAGAAATAGGGTTAAAATGAAGGTGTCCAAAGCAAATATGGAGATAAGGAAGGCTGGGGTGCCTGTGGGAGGAACACACCAAGGATAGAAGGGCAAGGTGACATTAGTCCTAACAGCTCCACAACAAACCAGTGGTGGAGGGACTGATTATTGCTGGCCAGAGATGAAGGGTGGGGATTTTGTCTGAGAGTATACCTGTTTAGCTTTATTCTGCTCTCCATGTTTTTCCCCTGGTATGGTGATTTCTCCCCTTAACACCTAATTTTTTTGCTGTGGATTTGTAGGAAAACAAATCCAGCATCTGATGAACTGTTATGATAGGCCCACGCCTTATTCGGTCAACCGTCATATTGCCTAGAATGTGAGCCCCTTGAAGACAGGGTCTACACAGTGAACATTCACTCTAAAACCAGTTGATTCTATAGAATCTTTCAGCTTTTCTATTAATGATTTCCTGTTGGCTGATTCCAGTCCATAGGAATAACCCTGCCATACTGCTTCAACATAACCCTGTCTGTTCAATTTTGTTCAATTTATCTGACCTACCCATCTCCTCAGGCCATTGAGAGAGCTCCAACAATCTCATCTCCTCCAGGAAACCGAAACTGGAAGAAAGGGGGCAAAGACCCCGAGGCAATTCAGTCTGACCACAGAAACCCCTTACTCGCTGTGGTAAGCTGACTGGTACCCACCCCCTCCCCACTCCACCCCCCAAAAACATGCCTACGTTCTCATTCCTGGTAACTGGGAAGGTTACTTTATTTGGAAAATGGGAATTTGCAGACGTAATCAAGTTAAGGATCTTGAGACGAGGAGACCATTTTGGCTTATCCTGATGATCCTTAAATCTAATGACAAATGTCCTTATAAGAGTGAGGCCGAGGGAGGTTTGACAGGGGAGGAGGAGGCGGCAATGGGACTCCAGAGGCAGAGAGTCGAGTGATCCAGCCACAAGCCACCAGAAGCTGGAAAAGAAACAAACAAACAAACACTCTCTCCTCGAGTCTCTAAGAGGCAGCCTTGCAGTTCCGCGTGCACCTTAATGTCAGACCTGTGGACTCAAAAACCGCAAGAGAACAAATTTATGGTATATTAAGTCACCAAGTTTGCAGTACTTTCTTACACTAGCCACTCACCCTTCAAATGTACACCCTCCCGTGTATACTCACTACTCTATTACATGATATATTCATTTGATGCCTATGATTATTCATAGAGAATCATGGTGTGGTGATGCCTTTGGAGGTCACGTAGACTTGACTTTGAATCCTGGCTCGGACGCTCACCAGTCTTAAAATGTGGGCAAGTGTTTATAACTCACTGGGCTTCATAAGAATACTACTACTTTCGAAAGAATGCGATAAAAGCTAGAGATAATGATGTGCTGTGCTTAGCAGAGTCCGGTATCCTGTACGCGTTCAGAGGTGTCATCAGGCTCAGTACTCCAAGGGGTCACATCAGCGATGCCTAACGTTAAAATGCCGAAGGGATCGATAACCACATCGACTTAAGCAAGCCACCCAAAACCCAGAGTACACCTCACTTCTTGCAAACTGCCACCATCTACACTTCTCTTTATCACTATTTCTTAACAACACCAAGAACCCAGGGATTCTAAATTCTAATCTCAATTCTGGGAAAGGCTTATGAGTATAACCCTAGGTACTTCCAACGGTCCTTACCTCAATTTCGGTGTCTACAAAAATAGATTTTTTTTAATGTTTATTTATTTATTTTTGAGAGAGAGAGTGTGCCCACACGCACACACATACAAGCTAGGAAGGGTAAGAGAGAGAGGGAGACACAGAACCCAAAGCAGGTTCCAGGCTCTGAGCGGTCGGCACAGAGCCTGACACGGGGCTCGAACTCACAAACTGTGAGATCATGACCTGAGCCGATTCTGACACTTAACCATGTGAGCCACCCAGGCGACCCTACGAAAAAGATTTAATATACCTCCTGAGAGACACAAAGATGTTTATATATTTATTATACATAAACAAATAAAACACCATAAACATTTTCAGCCTTGATGTGAACTGCGTCATCACGGAGCCATTAACTGCAGTGACACTGGACCTCTGTTCAAATGGTTACTTTTTGCAAAAGAGAATGATTTGTCCCAGGGATTAAAAGCTACTTCAGCAGCAGCTGAAGCATCGTGTCAGCAAAACTGAAGCCACACGTTGTATGTCTGCTTTCCAGAGACATCTCTGCAAGAGGCTCTCTCCCATCGTGGATAGCTAGATGTACAGCCAGAAACCAAAATGGGTTGTTGTGGTTTTCAAGGGCGTGTGCAGGTATTTTTAAAGTATTGAACAGATATGTAATTGACAATGACCTACCATTCAATGATTTGAAGGAGTTTATTTATATTCTATAGGCATTTTTCAAAATCTATCCAGCAATGCCTTGATGTAAGAGGGTATCGAGACATCTTTCACTGAGATGAAAAGCAGGACATTTTCCAGTATCGTATTAGCTTCCGGACTACACGTCCATGAAACTGTATCTCTCAGAGGCAGGGCTCTGTTATGAGCATTATTAGAGAAAGGGCAAAGTAAAGCTCAGTAAATACATACTCTCTTCCTGCTTCTATCTCTCGCTCCTAAAAACGTGTTGACTGCCATGCCACTGATCAAAAAATTTCCCTCAGGTTTTCTGGAATAATCCAATTTAAGTGCTAAAGGAGTATGAGGAAAGGGCAAGATTGAATCTGATGTGCATATATGTGTGTTCAGGGGAAGGAGGCTGAGGCCTGGGAAAGTCTCACTGAGGAAGTAAACATTTGAACCAGACCACCAACAGCCATACAGCAGAATATCATGCAAATGCTAGATATCAAAGAAATATTTCTATCATAACTTCCAACTGAAAATTTAGAAATTACTATCAATGATGCTTAAGTTTTCCATGGGTACTTCTGACAAAAGAAATTTTAAAAATAACCAAAAAGCATTAAATATGCAATGCTTAACAGACAAGAACACATAAATAAAATATTCTCTCAAATTCTATTGTTCCATTCATATGTATGAGGGTAGCTGCCATCCCAGAGGCAATTATACCAAGCTCACTGCAGAATGGAATGTTGCATCCAGAATTCTTTTTACTGAACCTTTCGAAATTTTAGACCTAAAAGCGTATAGGCTAAGCATACTTATGAAAACTACTTCATTCCATGGTTGATTCATCAGTCAAGGGAAGAGGGAAGTACACAAAAAAGAAAAGGACATGGAAATTGGGAGGTATGAAAGAAGAAAAGTAACCTCAAAACAGGTAACTACTGTATGCATACAGACATGTCTCTTGTATTGACATTTTTAAAAACGCGTTATGTTTCCTTCTCCAAAAGTGTCCTTTAAGCCTAAAATTTAAATCAGTAGCATTTCCCAATTTCCCTAGGGTGGAAACATGAGTCCAGTGTTCTCAATGGTGATGCCTTGATTTTTTTTTTAATAGTAAAACCTTGGTTTGCGAGCATAATTCGTTCCGGAAACACGCTTGTCATCGAAAGCGCTCGTATATCAAAGCAAATTTCAAGAACCCCTGGCTCAGTTGTGATCATGTGGCACTCGGCGTCACGTACTACTCGTATTGCAAGACATCACTCGTTTATCAAGTTAAAATTTATTAGAAATGTTTGCTCGTCTTGCGGAACACTCATAGAGCAAGTTACTCGCAATCCAAGGTTTTATTGCACTTGCATCGCCAGCAGAGCGTAGGACACTTTAATGTTATGATTGACAATCAAGTGATAGGGAAAGCAGAAGCTGTATACGTCATTGATAAACCACACAAAGATTTCCACTCTCAGCTCTCCTTGCTTACTACTTTTCATTGGCAAATTAAACAAGGAAATGATCATGACATACAAAGTGCTGAAACAATTTACCAAAAGAGCACCATGCCAACCTGCTTTCGCAGAAAGGCTTACTTCCTTCTAGGGCATGCTCCTGCCAGTCTCCTTCCTTTTGTATTTACTAAGGTAATGCTGCCTGAATTTTCTGATTTCCCCAGACCTGAGTATCTCGTGTTTAAAATCATTCATTCACTCGTTCGTTCATTTATATAACAGATATATACTAGTGCCTACTAGATGACCTAGGTACTAGGGCTATAGTAGAGAATGAGACAAGCAAGGACACTGACCTCAAGGAAGAAGTATAGCATACTGAGAGTTTATAACAGGGTAAACTGGTGTCATTTGAGAAGCGGGTGGCACTGGCCAGGTAAGGCCAATCTGGAAGAATTCTATTTGAAGTAAGATCAGAAGAATGTTGGAGTCAGCCAGGGAAAGAGAGGTGGGGAAAATTGTTCCAGGTGGGAAAACAGCAGGTGGACGTTCTTGTGGAAGGCAAAACTGTGGCAGTCCTGAAACTTCAAAAAGCTGGTGTAGCTGGAGCTCTGAGTGAAGAAGAGAAAGGGAAAGATGAATTCCAAGAGAAGTAGGAAGGGGGGGCACCTTGTGCATGGCCATGGCAGAAAGTCTACATTTGACAAAGCACTCCAGGTACTCCTAGAATTTGGTGGAATAAAGACAATCATGTTAACTAACTTGCTAGAACTCTTTGTACAAATCAGTGTCAAGATAAACATCCATCAAAATGCACATGCTTCATATCCGCAAAATGTGTACATTTTTACATTGATATACTATTGAGTTTATTGAATGCAATATATTTTCTCCCATTATTTTTCATTTATATTTTCCCATTCCTCATTACCTTAAATACAAGTAGTCAAATTTAAGATATATGAGATTATGCACTATGCTTGTTTCTGAAATTTCAGTATGTTGTAGAAAGCATCTGTCATCACATTAAATCTGTTCTCACAGATACTTGGAATTTTTGTTTGCTTTGGTTTTTATTTTTAATAGGCCTGTCTTCAAAATGGCTGGTAACATAGAGCCAATCTTGTCTCTTGATTAAGCAGACGAGTAAACTGAGGACATACTATGAAATAAAAGTATGTTCTCTAAATAATAACAACTCTGTATGCCAAAAGCCTATTTGGATTTTATGAATCGATGGTTTAAGGCAATCTTCTCCCACGATATCCTTAAAGGATGTGTGTGTGTGAGAGACAGACAGAGGTACAAACAGACGTACACATACTGCTGTCTTCCATCGCCAACGATACTACTTGTAGTGAGAACTGCTAGTGTCATACTACAACAAAAATAGAATCAAAACCAAGGATGTTTTTCTTTACTAAATGCACACGTAAACTGACCTATGGGTTAAAATGTTTGGCCAACTACTGCCATAAAGACAGTGAATTCCATTTCATGGAACCAGTATGGAATGAACAGAGTATAGGGGTTTAAGTTCTCCTATAGCTATTCACTAAGTGTGTGCCTTGCACAAACTACTTAATCTTTCGGAGCCTCAGTTTTCTTATCCATAAAATGAGTATAATGCATTCATAAAATCGAAGTGCAGATCAAACTATATAATATAAAGGTATTAAACATTTTATTAAGCTATTCACTATTATCAAAAATTAACTATAATTAATAATTATTAAAATGCTAGTAAACTATTTATTAAACAAAGTATTTTGTAATGTCACTTTTTTTTCCACTGGAGAATTCTGATGTACTAATCTTGCAATGATTATTTTGCTCATATAGATTTAAAATGAACCTGAATATGACAATCTCGCTGATACTTAAATTGTCCCAGAGCATAGTAAAAAGAAAACTTTCATTTTTTTGGATGAATGAAGCACAGTATTAATATAGAAACCTGGTAAAAACACAAACAGGAGAACTACAGACCAGTCTTCTGAATATTGATGGAAAACTTAGAATTATATGTGCAAAAAGATTCCAATTACATATCAAAAATAAAAAGATAAAAATATATGATGACCAAATCAGGGGTGCCTTGGTGGCTCAGTTGGTTAAGTGTCCAACTTCAGCTCGTGAAGGTCATGATTTCACAGTTTGTGGGTTTGAGCCCTGTGTTGGGCTCTCTGCTATCAGCATGGAGCCTGCTTTTGATCCTCTTTCTCACTCTCTGTCTGCCCCTTCCCTGCTTTATTTCTCTCTCTCTCTCTCTTTCTCTCTCTCTCTCTCAAAAATAAATAAACATCAGGGGTGCCTGGATGGCTCATTCAGTTAAACATCTGACTTTGGCTCTGGTCATGATCTCTTGGTTCAGGAGATTGAACCCCGCATCGGGCTCTGTGCTGACAGCTCGGAACCTGGAGCTGCTTCTGATTCTGTCTCTCCCTCTCTCTTTGCCCCTCCTCCTCTTGTACTCTGTCTCTCTCTCAAGATAAATAAACATTAAAAAGAAAGTTAAAAAGATATTATGACCAAATGGGATTTATTCCAGAAATGCAGGGATGGTTTAATATTAGAAAATTCCTTATCCACCATTTTAATAAACCTAAGGAAAAAAAACTATAAAATTTTCTTCATAGATGCTGAAAACAGGCTATACAAAATTTAGCACTGTGACATAACATGACCTCTCTCTCTCTCTCTCTCTCTCTCTCTCTCTCACACACACACACACACACACACACACACACACACTCACACACATACACACACTACACAAATGTATACCTATGTGTTTATAAATATGAAGGTAGGGAAGCAGGAGGTCTGTCATTAAGGAGTACAAAAAGGGAAGAATTCCCTCTACCTCCATTACAATTTCATGACAAAAGAAAAAAAACTGTAGGCATGAGAATTGGAAAAAAAAAAAGCTTTGCATATAATAGTCTATATGGAGAAACAAAACAAAAAAACACAAAAACTAAATTAAAGTTTTTGGCATGACATAAAATTAGCACAAAGAAATAGCATACATATAGAGAAAATTAGCACAAAGAAATAATAGCACACATATATATAGAGAGAGAGGGAGAGAGAGAGAGAAATCAGTTAGAAACTACTTAGGAAATGCAGTATTCAAATCCTATATAGGAAAATATTAAAACATCCCTGAAAGGCCTGAAATGAAATCTGAACAATTGGAAATGCAGCTCTTACACTTGGATAGATTAACTCAACTTTGTAAAGACGTCACCCCAGTTTAACATATTAATTCACTGCTATCTCATCAAATGTAATGAGTTATTTATGAAACTAGACATGTGGATTCTGAAATTCACATGGAAAAATTAACATGTAAGAACCCTGAGAAAAAAGAGCACTATAAGGAGAGCTACGGCGACCACATGTTAAAACATACCCTGAAGTTTCTATGATGAAGATTGTGTGTAATGGCAGGTAAACAGGCCTACAGGTTCATTTTACTAAACAGAAAGTTCACACATAGACACAAAGACACGTGGAAATACAGTATATATAACTGTATCACATAACAGAAAAATAAATGTTTTACCAAACGGCATGGGACACCTGCATAGCCACTTGGGGAAAACATTAAATTGGATACATCACACACTAGAATAAACACCAAACAGAACAGCAATGTAAATGTTAAAAAATTGAAACCACATAAATATTAAAAGAAAACACTGGGCGGAATTTCTATACAACCTGGACGTGAGGTAGGTCTTCTAACTATAACTCAAAGTCTAGAAGCAATAAAAGAATGATGAATTTATCTACATAAGAATGAAAAACGTCAGCACTGCAAAAAATAAATACATAAAAACGGTAAAAGAGAAATGAAAAACTAGAAGAAAATCCATGCAAGTTATATCATAAACAAAGGGCTACTTCCCAAGGATATAAAGAGGTTTTCAATGATGAGAAAAATAAGAAAAATAGTCAAAAGACATGAACAGATAAGTCATAGAAAAAGAAATAAAAATAACCCTTATCATAGGAAATATACTTTGCTCACAATAAGAGAAGTGCAAGTTAAAATTAAACTGAGGTACCATTTTAAAAAACCTATCAGATAATCAGAATTCAAAAGAGCTTTTATCCTGGTAATGCTACAGGATAACAGGCAGTCTCAGCCATTTCTGACAGGTATGTAAAAGGGCAAAACCATGGTGAGAGGGAATTTAGAAATATCTAACACAATACACATGCACTTACCTTTTGATCTAGCAAGCCTTTTCCCAGGAATTTACTTTAAAGATATACCTCCACAAATATAAAAATAAAATATGCACAGTCTTCAATGGCGAAAGCTATTTTTTCATGACAAAATATTTCCTGTACATAGGACCATACATAAAAGAATTATGAATAAGTAGGGCAAATCCACAAAGTTAATTATGCTGCTGCACCAAAATGAGGATGGTTATCTATGAATTGAGAGTTACTTCCGGATTTACAATTAAGTGAAAAAAACAAGTGCAAAGGAATGTATGTAGAAAACTCCCCAACTGATTCTATGAGGCCAATATTATGCTTATACCC
The DNA here is from genome assembly GCF_018350175.1 of Felis catus. Taxonomy (NCBI): domain Eukaryota; kingdom Metazoa; phylum Chordata; class Mammalia; order Carnivora; family Felidae; genus Felis; species Felis catus. The sequence goes on along the minus strand of NC_058386.1, from coordinate 115,832,883 downwards.
AAACTATACAAAGACATCACATTACATGACATTATTCCTTATGAATACAAACAAAAATTATCAAATTATTAGCAAACCAAATCTAGCAACATATAAAAAGGTTGTATTACATGAATAACTGTGATTTATTCCAGGAAGCCAAGGTTGATTCAACACATAAAAATCAGTCAGTGACATACCCCCATATTAGCAGAATAAAAAACAGAAAAGACACAATCATCTCGATACATACAGAAAGAGCATGTAACAAAATCCAACATCTTTACATGATAAAAACACTCAAAAAACTTGGAGTGGAAAGGGATTTCCTCAACTTGCTAAAGGACATCTATGAAAAACCCACAGCTAATCTTAGATTTAATGATGGAAGACTAAAAACTTTCTAAGATCAAGAGCAAGACAAGGATATCTGTTCATGTCACCTCTATTCAACATAGTACTAGCAGTTATAGCCAGAGAAATTAGGCAAAGAAAGAAAGAAAGAAAGAAAGAAAGAAAGAAAGAAAGAAAAGAATGAAAAGGCATCCACATTGGAAAAGAAGTAAAACTATCTCTATTTCCATATGACATAATCTTGTATATAGAGAATCCTATGTAATCTGCAAAATGAACTATTAAAGCTAATACACAAGTCCAGTAAAGTTGCAGGATACAAGACCAGTAAACAAAACTCAGGTGTATTTCTATACACTAACAACAATATGAAAATGAAATTTTATTTTTTTATTTTTTAAATATAATTTATTGTCTATTTTTTTTTTTGAGAGAGAGAAAGAGAGCGCATAAGCGAGGAACAGGGGCAGAGGGAGGGAAGGAGGGAGGAAGGGAGATGGAGAGGGACAGGGAGAGGGAGAGACAGAGAGAGAGAGAGAGAGAGAGAGAGAGAGAGAGAGAGAGAGAGAATCTTCAGCAGGCTCCATGCTCAGCACAGGGCCTGACACAGAGCTCAATCCTATAACCCTGGGATCATGGTCTAAGCTGAAATCAAGAGTCAGATGCTCAACCAATTGAGCCACCCAGGCACCCTTGAAAATGAAATTCTAAAAACTCAATTTAGAATAATAGCAAGGAGAATAAGAAACTAAGGGATAAATTTAACAAAATAAGTGGAAGACATACAATAAAAACAGGAAAAATCACTGAAACAAAATAAAGAAGACCTAAGTAAATGGAAACATAATGTTTATTGATTGGAAGACTTAATGTTGCTAAAATGGCAATATTCCCCAAATCGTTCTAGATTCAATAGAGTCTCTATCAAATCCCAGTTGTCTTTTTGGAAGACACTGACAATCTGAGCCTAAGATTCATATTAAAATGCAAGGAATCCAGAATAGCCATAAAAATCTTGGAAGAAGAAAAAAGTTGGAACACTCATGCTCCCAAATTTCAAAACTTACTACAAAATTACTGGCATAAAGATAGGCACACACAGCTCAATGAAGTAGAACAGAGATTCCAGAAATAAACCCACACATCTATGGTCAACTGATTTTCATTAAGAATGCCCAGATAATTCAAAGAGTGAAATAACAGTCTTTCCAACAAATGGTGCTAGGACAACTGGATATCCACATGCAAAATGATAAATATATGCTACTACCTCACACTATGTATAAAACTTTGATTCAAAATGGGTCAAAGACCAAAATGAAAGAGCTAAACCTTAAAACTCAGAGAATTATGAACACATAGATGTAAAACATTAAAAGTATGAAAATGTAGGTGTTATTCTTGTGACCCTGGGTTAGGAAATGGTTTCTTAAATATGACAGCAAAAGCAGAAACAACCAAAAAGAAAATAAATTGGACTTCATCAAAATTAAATATTTTTGTGCTCCAAAGGACACTATCAAAAAAGTGAAAACATAACCTGTGGAATAGGAGAAAATATTTGTAAATCATATATATGATAATAATTAGGATGAGTACGCAGAATATGTAAGTATTTCTAACAACTCAACAATAAAAAAGCAACCCAATTAAAAAATGGGAATTTCTGTAAAAAAGATATACAAATGGTCAATAAGCAGAAGACAAAATACTTGCCATTATTACTCATTAGGGAAACACAAATCAAAATCACAGAGATCTACCACTTCATGCCAACTAGGATGACTACAGTTGGAAACAGACAATAATAGGTGCTCCTAGAAATGTGGAGAAATTGTAAAACCCATATATAATGCTGGTGGGATTATAAAATGGTATAGCCGCCTTGGAGAAACAATCTGTCAGTTCCTCAAAATGTTAAACATAGAATTCCATGTGACCTAGCAATCCCACTCCTAGATATAATCCAAGAGAATTGAAAACAGGTGTTGAAACAAAGCTTGTACATGAATATTTATAGCAGCAGCATTTATAATAGCTAAAATTGGAGATAGCCTAAATGTCCATTAATTGATGAATGGAGAAACAAAATTTGGTACATTCTACAATGGAATATTATTCAGTCACAAAAAGGAATGAAGTGCCGATGTATGCTACAACATGGATGAACCTTGAAGGTATTATACTAAGTGTAAGAAGTCAATCACAAAAGGGTATGTATTGTATATCATTCCATTTGTATGAAATGTCCTCGATAGGCAATCCATAGAGACAGAAATTAGTGGTTTCCAGGAATAGGGGGGAGGGGAGGGAGATGCCGTAATGGGGAGTAAGTACTAATGGGTAGAGAATATCTTTTTGAGGTGATGAAAATGTTCTGGAATTAGACAGTGGCGATGGTCGCACAACTTTGTGAATAGTGTACAGATACTGAATCGCCCAAATGAAAGGGTGAGTTTTATATGGTATGTTAATTGTAACTCAACAAAAAGGTAATTTTAAAAGAGCAACCCAGATATAAATGTTTTGTTAAGGAATTCCAAAATTTTCTGAATATGGGGATCACTGAAGGATTTTTGAATAAAAAAAAGTGGTAAAGGTAAATGAGATTTAGGTTTCAAAAAGACAAACACTAACAGCAATGAGAACAGGTTAGAAGGAAGAGAGCCTGTAAGAAGGATCATCTAGGAGTCCATTGAAATAAACATGGCAGGCAAGCAGGGCCTGAACTAAGGCAACAGTAGCTGAAAAAGAAACAATAATCTGGAGAGGTAGTAGAGGAATGGATCTTTTTCCAACTGTACTGACCTGAGTTACCACTAAGGTAAATGTTTCAGGATAGCCTGTTTTCACTGATAAACACAGTTTTCTTATCAACTGTCCAGCAGAATTAAAGCAACATAACAGAATTTATAAATCCAATGATCTATATTTTACAACAGGATGTGAATGAGTTTACGGTTCTTACAGTATAAATTACTGTTTCCAAAAGAGCGTGATTTTACAACAGTATCAACAGTTGTTTTTCATTTTCACCGTAACTTTTCCAGAATAAATGCTAATTCTATTTGTTTTAAATTATGTTAGTACTCATTGTAATAGAGCTGAGCAATATAGAATGAAAGAGCAAAAAGATTCCTCAAAACTTGGCATTGAGCTTTCTGTTCTTTTCACCTTCTATATGTGTCTGTATACACACACACACATTCATATACACATAGGTTTTAAAGTATTTGTAAATGGCATCATACTCTACATGTATCTGTGAATTACTTTTACGCTTAATAAATCCTATCAGAACTTCCCTTCCTAAATATAAAGAAAATATTAGTTTTAACCCTGCATTGTAGCTCATATAGGGATATAATTTATTGTAATTTATCTAAGTCTATGTCCTTTGATAAACAGTTTGACATTGTTGCTCTTGTTGTTGCTGTTGCTATTAAAAACTAAAAGAGTAATCCCAGAATCTCTCTTTTTTATTTTTCTAATGGTTATTTATTTTATTATTTTTACATTTATTTTTTAAATATAATTTATTGTCAAATTGGCTAACATACAGCATATAAAGTCTGCTCTTGGTTTTTCGGGTAGATTCCCATGGTTCATCGCTTACATACAACACCCTGTGCTCATCCCAACAAGTGCCCTCCTCAATGCCCATCACCCATTTTGCCCTTCTCCCCCACCCCCCATCAACCCTCAGTTTGTTCTCTGTATTTAAGAGTCTCTTACAGTTTATTTATTTTTGACAAAGAGAGAGAGAGAGTGTGTGAGCCGAGGAGAGGCAGAGAGAGGGAGGCACAGACTATGAACCAGGCTACAGGCTCTGAGCTATCAGCACAGAGCCTGACGTGGGGCTCAAACCCACGATCTGTGAAATCATGATCTCAGCTGAGCCGAAGTCAGATGCTTAACGACTGAGCCACGCAGGCAGCCCTCTCAGCATCTTTTTCAAAGCTCATACTAGTTCCTGCAAGTACCCCAGTGTTTGTATAAAATGGGGATGGGATCACAGAAGTTCAGAGTTGGAGGGGACAGGGGGAGTTGTTCATTCTAAGAGCTATTTTTTTTAACGAAAGAAGAACCTGTAGAGGTACCTGATAATGAAAATACTTCAAATTACAAACAAGGAAGCAAAGATCTATGAGACGTGAGCAACCTGAACAAGGCACTACTTTCAGAGGCAGCATGAAATTTATCAAAAGAGCACTGGACTTGGGGTGGGAATTCCTGGCCGAGATTCTGACATTTTCTAACATGGACAAGTCCTTGAGCATCTCTATCCCCAACCGTAAAAGGTAAATAAAAATCCTTGTCCACTGAGTTGGTGTGAATCTCAAAGAAGAAAATGAATACAAAAGTGACTTTTAAAGTGTTAAATTATGTTCACATGTTAATTAATATTTTAATGTGTTGAATACCTTTTATCCTGACACTCCAAATCCAGGATCAGTATCTTTCTACCAGAACATGCAAGTCTGTAACAGTCAATCTTATATTCCTATTTTACTACATAGTATCTAATGAAGAAAAGGAGAATGAAGTTAACATTCACTGACTACAAGATAAGCTACTAGGCAGTTTTTGCTTATATTAGTCCAGAGATGTATTTATTCCCATGATATAGGTACAGAAGTGTTGTGTTGTGTTGTGTTGTGTTGTGTTGTGTTGTGTTGTGTTGTGTTTTGCTTTGCTTTGTTTTAGTAGGCTCCACATTGAATGTGGAGCCGATGCAAGGCTTGAACTCATGTCCCTGAAATCAAGACCTAAACTTAGATCAAGAGTCAGATGCTTAACCAACTGAGCAACCCACGCACCCTAGTACAGAAGTTTAGAGTCAAGTAAGTTGTCTGGGGTTGGCAAAGCAAACCGGTAGCAAAGCCACAACAGGGATCCAAGTCTTCTGATCACCAACACATTCTCATTGAACTCAAACTTTAAGAGCAATCCATTCTCAACTCACAATAAACCCATCCTTCTATATATACTTGTCCACTTCTTCAAAGGTCCATTTTCTGATACTAACTTCTACATCCCCAACTTTTATTCCAATGAATAACAGATTTGTTTCCCTTTTCTATATACATATTAATCAGATTTCTACACAAGCAGCCTCTCTACTCCACAGGTGTCTAAAACCCTTTCGTTTTTCTTCTTGCTACAAAAGGGGAAAAACAGTTGTTTCCAAAACTGATAGTACAATTGACTTTATTTTTGAAACATACATGTGTGCACACACACACCTACACACACACACACACACACACACACACCTGTAGTGAGAAAATATTCTAAGTCATTAATATTTTCATTTCCTTTCAGGTTCTCCCACCCCTAGAGTGGAGTCTTTTTCAATCCCTCTCAAAAGTTAGCTTGACACTTTGTGGGAACGCAGACTACCTCAGGTGACTGAGACATCAGAACTACTGAGCAGTGGGGTGAGAACAGAAAGTACAGAATGTTGACTCTGAAAATAATATCAGAAATCATCTAGGTACATTCAGGTACAATGAAAACAAGAGAGCGCCACTGAAATGACCCGTGAAATGTTAAAGCAAAGGTGTAGGGGGTCAGATTTGTCTCATCTCCAGAAAATGGGAAGTACACAAGGTACGAGCCACCAATATTGAATTATTTGTGCCAGACAAAATGATTTTGGGACTGGACTGAAAATGACAGAAGTAGGCTGACTATGGTTACTGGGGAAGAGCAGCATTACTACAGAGTAGACAGGATCCTGAAGCATCCTTGGAACCCTGCCACCGGGGTGGGGGGTGGGGTGGCAAATAACACTTCCTAGAAAAATATTGCCAGAAACAGATGTGACTTCATATCACTGACATGAAGTATCATACTATCTCATATCACCCTCAACTTTAAAAATAAAAAGCAATCATTGCTAAGCAACAAGAGAAGAAATCAGAGATATGAAATTCAGGAATATGCAGGAGTCAGTAGAAGCTAACACATGAGCTGCTAGTACCCAGCAGAGACATAGAAGAAAAACAAAACTATCACAGAAATGAAGCCAAATTGGAAGCAATACAAATAAACATACAAAACAGGATTGAGAAAAGTAAGCAGAATGAAATAAAAATGAAGAAAACATTTCTGAGAAAATTTAAAATATTAAGGGCAGGTACAAGGGGGGGTCAACATAAATATCAGTCTATATTATATGTATTCAAAGAAATAATTAAGATAGTTTTGCATAAACAAATCAGGCCTTGAACATACATATTAAATGGTCAAACCAGGTTCCACAAAATATAACAAATAATAAATAACACTCAGATATACCATGTTCCAATGTAAAGAAAAAATACCTGATAACTCAATAAAAATATCAAATCACTTATGAGTGAAAAATATTAGGATGATTTCAGACTTCTACAAAATAACATTCAATGCTAAATGTTGACAAATTAGTGAAAGAAAACTGTTTGCCTTCAAAAACTCAGGGAATATAGTTCTGGGAGGTTTTCAGGGTTTTTTTTTGTTTGTTTTGTTTTGTTTTGTTTTGAAAAAGAAACAACTACAAAGTGGGGGGGGGGAACCTGGCTAACCAAAAGGAGTTATGAAAATTGAACAAGATAATAATTATTTCTTTCATTTATCAGATATATTAAGATTATAACACATGTAGGGATCATGGTCACAGAAAAATATGTAAATATTTCAAACATGGACGACATAAAAACAATGTAACTTACAAAGTTGATAGGGAAATAGAATTAGTGCATATGTTCAGTTCCTCATCTTTCATGGCTGAGAGTCAAAACAGATCATTCGTATCTGAAAAATAATAGAGGTAAATACACTATTTAAAGGTATAAACACTAAGAGAAAGAATGTAAGCATATAAACCGGGAAGCACAGAAATGGGAGGAGAGAGTGGAATCAATGGAAACATTTTAAACATTTTCACAATGACCTGAAATATCATAAAGAAAATAAAAAGGTAAGTGACAAACTGGGCATAAGTATTTACAACATATATCACAGATCCCTCATAAATAAGGAGCTTCCAAAAAATTGAGAAACATCAAAAACCCAAGAGAAAATTGAGCAAGGATATGAAAAAAATAAAGCAAATCCAGAATATAAGAAATTCCATAGGACATGACCCAGTTTCCTCAACAAATAAATTACAGGAAATAAAAAGGGCGGAGAGAAACGTACCAATTAAAAGGTTAAGAGATATATAAACTAAAGGCAACATGCTGACATTTTTCGAAAATGGATTCAAGCAAATAATTTAAAAGACCTTTTTATTTATAATTTAGAAGATATTTGATTATGGATTATTAAATGTGAGTCATTGTTAATTTTAGTACATGTGATCATAGTATTATGGACTGTTTTTAGAAACCTTATCTGTCAGAGGAGTATGAAGTATTGATGTATCTGGGATTTGATTTAAAATATTCCATGAAAACTGTAAGAAAAGGGATAAAGGAAGCAAAAATATTGGTAGGTTTTGAATCTGGAGATGGGTTTAGGGTACTCATTATACTATTCTCTCTACTTGTGTGTATGTTAAAAATTCAACATACATTTGAATGCACATTTCTAAAAGTCCCATATGGCAATGCAATTATCTGTGCCTAGGGAACAGATAAATCAGAAATATCACAATTATCTCAATTTCCACTGAAATATAATTGCCTTTGCTTTCCTTTACTGGTATTATTTTTTTTTTTAACTAAAGATTTAAAATGAGGCACAAAAACAGTCACGTGACAGTTTTTATCTTGCGCTGACAGGTTGACTCTGAATTGGCTGTTCGATTCAATTAAACTAACTATATAAAGAGTTTGGCTAAAATATAAGACTTGCAGTACTGCAATTTTGCTGATGAAATACTTCCATCATTTAGAGAGGGGAAGGGAGGAAGTATGTAAATGTTGTGAATAGTATCATGGGAAAAATAAATTGGTTATTGATCACACCTCAGATACCAGCCCAAGGGGAGAAAGGGAAGTACACATGTCTGGCTATTCTGAAATCCCCTTCATAGTACCTCAGCCCCCCACCCCCTGCCGCTCCATGAACAAATCTCACCATGCTATTCATGATGGCTTCAAGCAAGCTATTGCCCATCCCAGGGTAATTGCATTGTTTTTTTGTTTGTTGTTTTTTGTTTGTAAGTCTCTGGAAACCAGAACATCTGAAGATTTAAAAAAATTCCTAAGAGGCATTTCAGACAGGAGAAAGAAAAATGCAAAGAGAATGATCAGAGCTTCATTAAGGGAAGTAGGGTGGTTACCAGCACTATCAAAGGACAGCAACCAATTCATTGTATCTACCTTTAAAACTAAATGATCATCAGACTGTAAGGAATATACTTGAACAACTCAGTAATGAAAACCACCAGACACATTAAACACAACTTTAACAAAATTCGTATTTCAAAGCAAATAAGAAATATGCTTTATACAATTATCTCACCCTAATCACCCATCAAGGAAAACATTTTCAGGACCTTGAATTCATGCTCCTTTATTAGCTTTCATTGCTTTAAGAACCTAGAATTTTTTCTTTGGAATTCATTTGTTAAAAAACAAGTGTTCCACTAATTTCAAGATGTCTCCTTCTCTTCTGCCTACTTCCAAATTGATGAGGTTTTTACTACGTTGCAACAGCAGAAAATAACCAAATACAATGTGCATAATGTATCTCTAGCTTCATATACCATCCTGCAAAACACAGCAACACAAAATTATGAGATAGCAGTGTTTACCTATTCAAATGATTAAAGAAATCTAAAATACAACGGTAGATTTTTCATGATTAAATGATTATGACCTTTAATATGATTAATTTCATTTCCTTGGTCGCATAATGTCAGTGACCATTTTAAGGCCAGCATGACCAAGATGAGAATTCAGGAGTCTTAAGTTCCTATCTGCTATTTCAACATTTCTACCTACTTTTAACAATTTACATCCAAGTGGTGCTTTTATCTTCAGACCTGTTTATTTATTTCCCCATTCTCTTCTGCTCTGCTTTATGCCACTGTCATGAACTTCATCCTAGGTGGTAGAGTCCTTGCAAACAACTGTGCTTTTCTTGCAGAATCTGCCTCCCAAGGCAGCCAGATTCTCACACTTCTCTACAGCTCACAGAACAACCTGCTGTTCCATCATACAGGAAGGACATCACCCCCCATACACACCCATACACTCAGAGCAAGCTCATGCGCATACCCGCATACGCACGCGCGCGCGCGCGCACGCGCCCAGGACATGTGCATTTCAGATCTCAGAAATTCCTTGGCCTAGCTTCCCTGGCTGCTACTCAGAGAGCCGTTCCTTCCCCACAGAGCATATGCTCACTGGGTTTGCTGCTAGGGAATAGATCTCATCTACTCATGTCTTCAACTTCCACACCAAAAAGTTTGCTCCCGGATCTAATCACTGTCCAGATTCTTTCTGGACCTTATCTGTAGCTAGATATCATCCCAGTTCTGGCCCAAGGCACCATAGAAACAATAACCTGGAATCCTAGCAGGGCAACAAGCACCTTTCATTCACCACTGTAGCATTAACTCCTCTCAGTATATCTGGACCACTGATAATTACGAATGAGTGATTTGTGGTCTTCCTGGGTCCTTTTCCTAGCTTTCAGCTCTTGCCCGCCACTTTCTCACATCTACTCCCAGTTTGGGCTTCAACCTCCTTTGCTAAGCCATATCCATGCATTCTTACCCTCCAGAAACAACATTCCTGGGCCAGAGAAATCACTCCTGCCCTCAACTTTACCTGTTTACCAAGTAAACTGGCTGGCCACCTCTTAGTCCCACAGAGTAAATGAGGTCTCAACCATTCTCTCATTTCTACTCTCCCTGAGCCTGTTTTGTACCTGTTCACCCCCTGACGTTTTCCTACTAAAGCCAAACTCACAGCAAAACACCTGCTCTGAAAGTTAGACTTCCGATCCCGAGTTTGGGAATTAACAGCACATGTTTAGTGAGTGCTCACCATGTGGCAGGGACAGGTGTAAATACCTCATGGGTGTGATCTCAACAAATCCATACATGTGTGGAGACCAGTATGATGACCAGTATCTCATTTAACACACATTGTGTGGTTTACCAGTACAAATAAAAGCATAACCAGCCTCAAAAGGTCTTATGCAATAGGGAAGTTTATTATGTAAATTAGAGATCTTAAGGTAGGGCTGGCTCCAGCCATGGTACAATGAGTACATTTGGGCAGATACAGAGGATTCTGAACCCCTCACATCCTCTTCAATGTTCCTGGTTGGCAGAGGTAACCCCCAAAAACCGCACAACCAAACCTCTCTAACATTTCAATGAGTTTAATGAGCACCCGCCCCACTCCCTCAATGCCTCTGAGCCCTCCAGGTCCACAAAGAGGTCCCAGCATAGCCTAGAGAGCAGTACGAGGTCTCGTTCAGGAGACAGCCAGGGATCTTGCCAATTTCTATAGGTAGGCATCTGGGACACATGTATGGGTGGGGATTCTAAGAGTGTTCACCTGGGGTGATGAAATGTTCCGATCATGCTCTATTTACTATGCGTACCCTCACGTAGGATTTAGGATTTAATGTTAGCTCAAGCACTTGAAAAGGGGCTTTAGAACAATGTGCTACCTTGTTAATCATAGTCTGAACTCAATAGCACCCCACAGGCAATAAGGATTAAGGGGCAGAATTTCCCCGGTGGTGTTGAGAGAACTTAAAGGCTCTGGAAGATAGTAACATTGTATGTCTGGATTTATGCCTATTGTCCCATTCTAATTATTAATAGTGTCCCCTTTCACTCTCAAACATGTTCCAGTTTGGGACAGTGTGCCACCTGCCAAACCACCCCTTACCCATGCCACCCTGGAGGCCCCAGAGGACACTCACTCCCTTTGCCAGGGCTTTAAGAAATGCCTTGGCGGGGAGAGTACCAGAAGCCCTATACAAAACCCTGTGGGCTCTGTCCTCTGTAGCCTGGAGGTGACAGTGGTGAATACTGGGATTGAACTAGGTTTCCTGATCTCGGTGGTAGTCATGGGAGTCAGAGTGAAACTGGGAGAGGCCAATGATAGCACTTAACCATTAAAAGACACTCCTTTCTTTTTTCGTAGTGCTTGATATTTATTGAAAAGAACGTAAACGCTTTTTCCAGGTGGTATTGAGGAGCTGGGCTGAGTGCCTGTTTTTGTTTGTTTGTTTTGTTTTTGGCATTTTTGTCCAAATGCACACATCTGTGGGACTGCTGCAGTTTTGAAAGAAAAAGGACAGCTGTGCAAAACTGGTGCATAGGAGAAAAGAAATGTCAACAATTTGGCTGCCAGGCACGTTAGGCTCCTGCAGCAATCTGGTGGGGCAGGGGAGGACTCTGAGAGTAGGTAGGGAACTAACCAGGTTCAAAGACTGGCCCCTTCAGGGGTTGGTGAGTTGTCGGAATCAATGTCCGAGGACCAACTCAGGCATCTTCTAGGTCGGTCCTTGTTTTCAAGGCTGTGGTCTGTCGCTGGAATGTGGTGGATGGTGGTGAAGTGGCAGCGTAGGTCTCTGGGCAGATGGAGGCCTTGCAGTCGGCAGGGCTGTGCGTAGTCTCACCAGTTTGTAACAGGGGCCTGCCCTATAGCCGGGGCTCAGGACACAGTCCAAATTAGCAGGGCAGGGTCCTAGGGCTGGCCAGAGAGGGTGGCGGCACGCTTCAGAACGAGGCCCCAGCGGCAGGTTAACTGGGGTACAATTCCTGGAACAAAGGCAAGCACTACGGGGGGCGGTGAGGAGGAGAATCGGAGGGCCGGGGTAGGGAAGGGGATCGGAGGGCGAAACGGAGCTTGGCGGCTCCGGGCCGGGCGGGGGAGGGGGGGAGAGGATGGCGGCGTGCAGGGCCCTCCCCCCTGGGCCCGAGGGTCTCCCGGCCTAGTAATCATCTTCTTCGTCGTCGTCGTCGTCTTCTTCGTCGTCATCCCAGCCAAAACACTGTTTCATCTCATCGAGGAAGGCCCGGTAATCACCTAGGATGGGGCTATCCATCTCAATGTAGGGCACCACCCACTCCTCGGCTTCCCCGGTGAGCAGGCTGATTAGGAATGCCACCTTCATGGCGTCGTTGCAGAATCGGTTCTCGTTGACGAGCATGTAAGACGCCGTCTGCACGATAAACTCGGGGAGCCGGGAGCTCTCGCCGCTAAACGTTTCGGGGAAGGGCACCGGGCAGCTCGGCGGACGTACCTGGCGCAGCAGGGTGGCCCTCTCGCACACCAGCAGCCGTAGCTGTTCCATGAGCTGGCTGTTCTCGATGCTCAGCGCGCGGTGCCGCATCAGGAGCGCGTGCAGCAGTAGCACCAGCTCGTCCACCATGGCGAACGACTTGGAAGTGCAAGGTTGAGCTCGGCTCGGTTCGGCTAAGGTGCGCACTGAGGCCTCGCAGGAAGTGCGTGTCCGCGGAGGCGCACGGAGGCCAGGGGCGGAGGGCGGTGCGCGCAGGGGTCCGGCGGCTGCGCAAGCTCCGCCCGCAGAGCCACCGGGGTGGCCGGCGCGCCGGCGCGGCCCGGGTCGGGGGGCGTGGTCAGGGAAGCCACCGACTCCGCGTGGGGGCGTGGTCAGGGGGAGCGGGCCGAGCCTCTGGGACTCGGTCTGGGAAGGGGCGGCCGGGGTCGCCGAGCGGCGGGCCCGGTAGGATTCCAAGTCCGTCCGTGTAAAGGCAGGGGACCGCGGTGGCACCCCGGATATGGGCCCGGCTTTAGCCAGGAACGAGGGAGCGCCACAACCCATCTCTCAGAGCGAACCCGCTCAAGTTGAAAGGATTAATCACCGTGCAACTCAGCCGACTCACCCAATGCAGCGTTCCTTGTCGGGTCTGTGGCCGCTAGATTCCATTTGCGTGTTTTGTTAACACACTTCCTTGCTTATTTAAATCTCAGCCGCCCAGAGAGCTATTAGCACTAAGGGCCGCGCTGCGGGAGTCACACATCCTTTCGGAGTTATGAAAGACCCTTAGGGCTCCTCTTTTAAAACCAAACAGGGATTTTTCTTTAGTTGGGAAATAATGTATACCTACATCCTTCTTTAAAAAAAAAAATTATTCTTTTAAACAGTGAACTGTAAAAAGTTCTGCAAAATCAACTTTGGAGAACCATTTGCAGGCTCTTGCCTATCTTTGACTATTTCATGTCCTAATGTTAGTCTCCCCAGGCCATCATTCATACATTATTCGTTGCTTAACAATGAAGACTTGTGTTTTTAAATGCTTTCGGTTTTCTGCTTTGAGTTTGATTATTTAAATAGCCGTTGACAACGAAGTTGGGTCCAGGACCTTAGAGCTGACATTATGTTGGCTGTGCTTTTAAAATATATCCCCAGTTCAGTCACCTCTTGTCACTGTTACCACTAGCACCCTGATCCAGCCTTCCTTTCTTCCAACCAATTACTTAGCTCTCACTCTTCTGTTCCTACAGCGTACACAGGAGTCCCCCCTTATCCATGGCTTCGCATTCCGGTGGTTTCAGTCACCTGTGTCAATGGTGGTTCCATCTGGAAGCGGATGACCTTCCTTCCCACCTAGCCTCGGATCAAGACTAGCCAGATGCTGCATCACCATGCCTGTCATTCACCTCACTTCGTCTCATCACTAGGCATTTTAGCATCTCACATCATCACAACTAGGGTAAGTACAGTACAAGAAGATATTTTAAGAGATATTCTGAAACTTGTATTATAGTAAAGTGATATAAACATTCTGTTTTATTAGTTGTTAATGTCTTGCTCTGCCTAATTTATAAATTAAACGTTATCACAGGTATGTATGTATAGGAAAAAACCTGGTCTGTATAGGATTCAATACCGTCCTCAGTTTCAGGCATCTACTGGGGGGGAAGGGGGTCTTGGAATCGATCCTCCGGGGATATGGATATGGATATGGATATGGATATGGATATGGATATGCCCGTATTTCTCAGTGCCCACGGAGAAAGGCAGAGGACTTCTCCACAGAGTAGTCACAGGAATCCTTTGGAACAGAAGTTAGAACTTTTTATTCCCCTGCTCAAAATTCTCCAGCAGTTTTCCCCTCACTCAAAATAAAAAGCAAATTCTTGGTCATGGTCTACAAAGCCCTGCCTCACCCCCTCACCTATTCCCATCTGCTGCTCTAATCACATTGTCCTTCTTGCTGATCCTCAGTACACATCACGTAGCTCTGGCCTCAGGATCTTTGCATCTTCGATCTTTTCTGCCTTGCAAGGCTCTCTCCCCAGTTAGCTGCCTGACTCCTTCGCCCACTGTTTTCAGAGAAGACTTTTCCTGGCCACGTCATCTATAAGAGCACCCTACTCTCTTGTCAGTAATGTCTAACCTCTTACCCTGCTTCAGGTCTCTACGTAGCATTTATCATACTAGCGGCCATGGTACCATATAGCACTTTGTTCATCAGTCTGCCTCCACTTTACAATGTAAGTCTCTGTGAAAAAAAGACTTTGCTTTGTTAGCAGCTCTATCCCCAGTGCCTAGAAAAGTGGCCCGGAGTAGAAGATCCACAAATATTTGGTGGGTGAAAGAATCTCAGGGTGCAGATGTTGAGGTAAAAATTAGAAGTGGTAGCTACACCAGGTGTTCAAAATACTCTTTAAATTGTCCAAAATGATCTATCTCTGGTCATGAGTCAGTGAAATGATGACTGATGTAATACAAATGGCAAAGTAGGTTTTTAAACATCCTATTTTGTATTTTTACAATAGAATTGAATGGGCATCCCTGGAAGTGAGAGGCTGAGAGGAGACAAACAGGGCAAGTGCAAGTAGGAAGAGGGGGGCACATAACACTACTGGGAGGGTGTGCAGGGGGGAGAGCATACAGGAGGCAATATGAGCCTTGGGCTCTCCTGTGGTACGGGCTCCCCCACTAGATGAGAAGCCCCCGGGGGCCGTGCAGAGACCCTCTCTCAGTCATCCTTGTGTTCAGCCTCTCACAGTGTTTACTGGGCACTGGAATGAAGGGAATGAAGGGGCAGGAAATATGAGGGGTAGGTATCTGGCCATTCTGCCCATTCCCAGCTGAGGGTAGAGGGTGGACCCGCTGGGCCGTTGTGTCCAGCTCCACTTTCCATGTCCAGACCCTCATACAAGAAGAGATGCCCGGGATTCTACTCCCACTAGCAAACATTGTGTGACAGGCACCATATCTGGTGATTGACATGAGCTGCCTCACTGACCCTGGAACAAGGGCCTTGCACAAGGATGGGCACTCTAGGAGCCTGGGACCCGGGAGAGCAATACGTTGGTGGCACAGCACCACAGTCTCGGCCTCTGTAACTCTGGTGCACACGCCCTCTCACTGCACAGCTGTTACACACTGGGCCTCGGTGAATGAGGCAGGTCTGGTGGGGACCTAGAGATAATTAGGCCCCTGCTGCCCTAGTCCTCTTCCTTATGACCCTGTGGCAGAGGGAGTCTGGAAGGAAAACAGAAGAAGAAACCATTAGTAGCACCTCTGAGGGGGCTAGTGTTGCTAGGAAACAAGAAATGCCCTGACCACAACTAATCACAGAGCTGAGCAGTGACTTTGGAAGGTGCTTTCCAGTTTGGAGGGAGGGAGGGAGGAGAGACAGGCAGTTCATCAGTGACCCAAGGGGGAAGCAGCTGGGAAGAGGTGAGTAGGATCCATAGCCAAATCATCATATAGACTCATAATGTTCATGGTAACCAGTTTGCGGGTACCCATGATGCTCTGCCACCAATGCTGAGGCCTGCTGGCCCTTCCTTCTCCATTCATCTTGGTCAGGGCTGCACATCGCCTTCCTTGCTCCCTTTCTTCTCTCAAGTGACCCTTGGATGTTCCCTTTCACCCGTGCGAAGATGCAGGGGGCAGGGGCAAAGTACACTGTGTGTCTTTTCTCAGGCTCAGAAACTTTATCAGGACAGCTCTGGCTCGGAATGTTCTGAGGGTGGTTCACACCCCCACTATTTAGCAAGAGCATTGGCCCAAGGCCAAGGAAGTGATCTCTGGTGCTCCTCACTTCCACCACCTTCGAAGCTTTAAACCCTACCCTGGTATAAACTTGTAAAATTACAGCCAGACTTGTAAAATTGCCTTGAAGCAAACATGAAAGTGTCCCTTGGTTCTTTAGCCTCCAGAAGGGTATGTACAGATCGGACAAACCAGTCTGGCACTTGACTGTGAAGCCAGGTGCACAAAGCAGCTTTGGAGGGGATATTTTTAAGAGGGGCAAATGGATGCCACTAAGATCCAGGCTCCTGCCTATAGACCCGTCCCTTTCCTCCTTCTTAAGCAGGTACACTCTGGGCTACTTTTTACAGCACCCACATCAGGAGGGCTGTGGAGACCTCCAGGCTAGGGAGAGGAATGAGCAGGTACAGCTTACCAAAGTGTCCTAAAACATTTTTACATGTTTATTTACGTACTAAATTAATGTATTCTTATGGCTAAGAAAATTAAATAATCCTGACGTATTAAAATTAAAAGGAAACGTTCCTCGTACCTCACCTGCTACCTACAAAATCTCACTTGAAAATTCAAAATTCAGTTTGTCTCCTTCCAGATACATCCATGGGGTTTGCAGGATCCAAATACACATAGTTCTGCTAATAAACATATGTCAGTCCGTACATGTCCGTAGACACAGATAGGATACACAGAGCTGTCTTCTTAATGACTGCATAATACTCCACCCGAATTTCTCAGGTACACTACTGCTTCGGAGCTAAAGACACCCAGCTCTGTTCATTTTCTCAGACGATGCAGGAGAAGGATTGCACCAAATACACTCACATTCCCAAAGATAAGGAAGTGGAAGATCAGATTTCTTTTTTTTTTTTATTTAAAATACCTTTTTTAACATTCATTTATTTTCGGAGAAAGAGACAGAGCACGAGCAGGATAGGCTTAGAGAGAGAGGGAGACACAGAATCGGAAGCAGGCTCCAGGCTCTGAGCTGTCAGCCCAGAGCTCGACGCGGGGCTCCAACCCACGAACCGTGAGATCATGGCCTGAACCGATATCAGATGCTTAACTGACTGAGCCCCCCAGGTGCCCTGGAAGATCAGTTTTCTATAACTGGAAGATCAGTTTTCTATAACTGAATGATGATTTCTATAAATTAATGTCTTATTACTAAGTAATTTTCATTATCCATGTATATGTTTCTATTTTGCTATAACCTAGAGTTTATTTCCTTCAGTATATTGCACTAGATTTTTGTTCTCATTTTTTGTCATTCCTAGTTCTTTTAATGTAATGAGTCACCTGGAACAGACAAGAACTTACACTTTTGGTTTGTTTCTAGCATTTTGATACATTTGTTGTTATAGATATTGGCATGTGTCCTGTCAATTTGTGTTTACTTGCTTTATTTTAAATGTAGAATAGGCCTCTCTTTCAAATTGGTTACTTAATTAAGAGAGATGTTTCATGACGCAGAATACGTGAAGTGAATCGAAGATAATCACAGATTCTTTGCCACTTAGTGTAATCAGGAGGTAGAAACAATTTTTTTTTTTTTTTGCCCCTTTAATCTGGGCTGACTTTGTGACTTGATTTGACCAAAAAAAAAAAATGGGATGGAAGTAACTTATAACTTAGGAGGCAAGGTCTTAAAGACCTGAAGATTCTGCCTTTGCCACTCAGAATGCTCCCTACTAGGAGCCAGCGGCCAGGTAAGAAGTCTAAACACCCTGGGACGCCTGGGTGGCTCAGTTGATTGAGCGGCTCACTTTGGCTCAGGTCATGATCTCACAGTCCGTGAGTTCGAGCCCTGAATCAGGCTTGCTGCTGTCAGCGCAGAGCCTGCTTCAGATCCTTTGTCTGCCTGTCTCTCTGCCCCTCCCATGCTCATGCTCTCTCTCAAAAATAAATAAAAACACTTAAAATTTAAAAAGGAAGTCTAACTACCCTGAGAACACTGTGCTGTGAGGAAGCTCAAGCTAGCCCCATGGAGCAAGGCTGCAGACACACATAAGAATGAAGCACCCCTCACCCCCTGGATGTTTCAACCTGAATGCAGCTGAGTGAATGACTCCAGTGGACCACTTAGAGCCAAAACACTATCCTGAATTCCAAAACTACATGAATTCCCAATCTACAGAACCATGAACAAATAAAAGGGCAGTGGCTTTCAACCACAAAGGTTTGGGGTAGTTTGTTGCATGACAGCAGAGACTGAACCTGGAGAAACGGGAGATGCTACACATAAAAGCATGCACCCCCTGCAAAAGCACTGACATGATACAGTGAATCTACAGTCCTGTTCTCTTTTTGTTACATTCTGTATAAATCCACTTTGTATCAATCAATTACAGGGCCAGACTCGCACCCAGAGTTGTTTACACCTTCCCTGAGATCCAGAGCCTTTACCCTGAAACCATCTCCTTGTCTCAGTCTCACACACCAAGCAGTATTTCCACTGTCTTGAATCGACCCAGAGCCAGGCCCTACACAACTAGAGACAGTCCCTCTGCCCCAAAGCCTTCTGGGATCATTTAAACTCGTGAATCCTAAACTCTTTACCCTGCATTGCCTAGCCTTTCTGGTGGGAACTCCAGTAAGAGCTCTGTCCTGTATCTTCCCCTTACTCCCTTCTGCCTACTGACTAAAACCCGGTGCATCCCCGCGTGGCCTCGCATAGTGTGGTATGCCCTTTATTCTTGGCAAATATAAGGAATACAAATTTTATTCCGATGGCCTTGACCTGTCCATATAGTTACGCATCTCCATAGTTTATTGCTGTGTGTACAATTGAGAGAAGTCCAAACTATTCCGCTCTAGTGGGGAGCTCTAAGGAGACCGCACATCTGTGTCATTGTGTGAGTGGCTGTACCCAAGTGGACATATGCCTGTTGCTGCCCTCTGCCACCAGCGATGCTACTCGTCATGAGAACTGGCAGGGTCACAGTATGACAAAAATAAAATCGAAACTGGCTATGTTTTCTCTAAGGCATATGCATGCTACGTAAATGCGGTGAAGCACATTTCAGGGCAGCATCAGGGAAAGAAAAGAATTTGTGAAATTTGGGTTCAAATCGTAAAACTCCTGTTTACTGTGTGGCTTGAGCGAGTCACTGAATTCTTCTGAGCTCAGTCTCCTTTTTAACAAATGTGTATAATAATAGGACCTAAATCACAAGACTGCAGTGAAGATCAAATGCTAAAATATAAAAGTATTTGGCAAACTACAAAGTGCTATACATAGATTGCATGTTATTTTTCCCCAGAGAATTGTGATTTATTAGTCTTACAGTGACTATATTACCTGTATTTTAAATTTAATATGTAGTTTGTTCACCTCTCTTACTTACTTCTAGGATCTATAAATTTTGCTATAAAATTTAAATTAAAAAATGTTTACTCTTGAAAAAAAAGTAGTTGGAAGAATAAAATACGATTTCATGGTAGTCGTGCTTTCTGCCAGTTCAAAACATGCTGCTCTCATAATGAGAAGACATGCTTTTTTAGGGAAAAGAAGTGTCTAGCCTAGCATTCTGAAGGCCATTGTATAGCATTTTCTATTTTCTCTCTCAGTCTTGGGAGACTTCATGCTCCATCTGGGTTGTGGATATATAACGCTCTGTCGGAGTAAAGAGGCGACTGTACTTCCAGAAACCTTCCTTCATCGCCATGCCACCATATCGGTCCTCCTGGGAGAGGCCAGCAGCCCCAGAGCATCTGAGAGAAGGAAACAGGGTTTTCCTTAGCCCTAGGAGCATCTCTGGTCGGCCCTCAGCTGAGTTCCAGCATCCTCTCCTCTCAGCTTCCCTAGGCTTTCCTGCTAGCTGCCATCAGCTCCCTTGGCTCCTGTACACCCAGTGTCTAGTTCTCTCGATTTGGAAACTGGATTCTTTCCATAAAAACCCTCCCTAGTTAAGAGGAAGTGTGTGCTGTATGAGAGTGATCCCAGGGGTGCCTGGGTGGCTCAGTCAGTTAAGCATCTGACTCTTGATCTCTGCTCGGGTCATGATCTCAAGGTTCATGAGTTCGAGCCCTGTGTCAGCCTCTGTGCTGGCAGTGCGAGGCCTGCTCGGGATGATTTCTCTCCCTGCCTCTCTGCCCCTTCCCCACTCTCTCTCACACACACTCTCTCTCTTTCAAAAATAAATAAACTTTTTTTTAAAAAAAGAGTAATTCCAGTACCTTTCTCAACTGTCATACTGTTTCCTGCAAGTGCCCCGGTGTTGGTGCAAAATGGAGATGGAGTCCCAGAAGTTCAGACTTGGAGAGGACAGTGCTAGTTGCTCATTCTAAGGGCTATTTTGTTGTTAAATGAGAGAAGGACCTACAGAGTGGCCCGCTAATGAAAACCAACTATAAATGAGGAGCTGAAGTTGTAGTTCTAAAGGAGTAACTTGCATAAGGCAAACCTAAGATCCTGTCTTTAAAGGCAGCATGGAATTATAAAAATAAAGTAGATTAGGGGAGGGAATACCTGGTCCAGGTCCTACATCTGACATGTTCTATCACAGATAAGCCATTGAGTGTCTCTGAAACCCAATTTCCTTATTTGTAAAAAGTGAATAAAAATGTCCCCTCACAAAGTTGGTGTGAGTCTCAAATGAGAAAATAAGTATGAAAGTAAGTTTTAAAGTGTAAAATGCTTTTCGTACACTAATTCTTAATTTCCTTTCTTTTAAAACTTGCTTTGAAATCATTTCAAATGTATAAAAGACTTGTAAGATTTTTATTAATTCCTACATATGCTTCCCCTAGGTGAACCAATTGTTAACATTTTACCGTATTTGGCATATCTTTCTCTCATAGTCAGTATTTTTGTGTGTATGTGTGTGCGATCTTTTTTCCTAAACCATTTGAAACTGGCAGACAGGAAAACTCATTTCCACTTATTATTACAGCATGCATTTACTGAAAGCAAGTACACTGTCCTACAAAACCACAGTCTAACTATCAAAATCAAGGAGATTAATATTGATATAATGCTACTTTTAAATTTTTTTTTCAATTTTCATGTTTATTTATTTTGAGAGAGAGAGAGAGAGAGAGAATAGGGGAGGGGCAGAGAAAGGGAGAAAGAATTCCAAGTAGGTTCTGCACTGTCAGCACAGAGCCCAATGCAGGGATCGATCCCACAAAGCATGAGAGATTATGACCTGAGCTGAGATCAACAGCCAGACGCTTAACCTACTCAGCCACCTAGGAGCCCCAACATAATGCTACTTTTGAGTCCACTGACCCCATGAAGATTTTTCCCAATTGTCACCAAAAGGTCATTTTTAGGTCTACCATCCACTCCTGGATCATGTATTACATTTAGCTATCATGCCTCTTCAATCTTCTTCAGTCTGGAAGAGTTCTTCTGTCCTTCTTTGACATGACCTTGATAGTTTTGAACAGTACAGGCTTTTTAGTAACTTTACAAAGTGTCCCTCAATTGCTGATATCTCTCCATTATTAGATTTATATTATGCATTTTTGGCAGGAATACCCCAGACATGTCACTGGGTTTTTTTCAGTGCACCGTGTCAGAAAGCACATGATGTTCTTGTGTTCCATCACCAGTGGTAGTATTTTATCAGTGGGTTAAGGGAACTTCTACCAGGCTTCCCCACTCCAAAGTTTAGATAATTATTTTGTACTCATTAAGAAATATTTAATATTAGTTTACATTCTACTCTAAAAGAGAGTTTTCTGTCTTCTTTTATTCATGTTTATTTTTTTCAGCATTGACCCTTGAATTATTATTTTATACAATAGACTATAATCCGTTACTATCTTTATTCATGCTGATATTAACATTTCCCAGATTTGAAGTGGGAATCCTTTTAGGCTGGCTCCTGTGTCCTCTGAATATGTTTACCGTATTCTTTAAGCACTTTCTTTCTGGGACAGTAAGATATTCTTGGCTCATCTTGTCCTTTTCCTGCCCCAGCTCTGGAATCAGCCATTTCTCTAAAGAACCCTCATTACCTTTAGTGGAGAATGGTTTTCAGAAATAAAGATATCACGGTTAGGAATGCAAATTGATATTATAGATTATAGATTTTTTACTTCTAGAACAACTATATAGGCATGTGCAAAGAAAGGTGAGCTTCAAATCTTACCTCATTTCTTGTATAACCATTAACTTGAGATAGACCAAATAAAAGCTAAAATAGAAGCTAAAACTATAAATGAAGCTTCTATCAATAAAAAAAACTTAGAAATTGGTTTCATAAAAATGAAAAATATATTGCTCATCAAAAGATGCTGTTAAGAAAATGAGTAAGGTGTTAGAACTTAAGAGACTATCAACATACAATGGGCTACTGTGTACATCAGGTGTTGTATATGAACATCACAGTAACCACAAACCAAAAGCCTATAATAGATACACAAAAAATAAAGAGAAATGAATCCAAACATAACACCAAGGGAAATCATCAAATCAAAAGGAAAGAGAGTGAGAAAAGATGAAAGAAACAGAGAAGAACTACAAAAATAATCAGAAAACAATGAAAAAAAAAGGCATCTTTTCTGACCACAACAGTTTGAAACTTGAAATCAATTACAAGGAAAAAGAAACTGGAAAAAAAACACACATGTGAAGACTGAACAATATACTACTAAACAACCAGTGGGTCAATGAAGCCATTATAGAGGAAATTATAAAATACCTTGAGACTAATTAAAATGGAAACATAATATTCCAAAACCTTTGGGACACAGCAAAAGCAGTTCTGAGAGGGAATTTTATAGTGATACAGACCTACCTCAAGAAACAAGAAGAATCTCAAAGAATCTAACCTTATACCTACAGGAACTAGAGAAAAGCAAACAAAACCTAAAGTTAGTAGAAGAAAAGAAACAATAAAGATCAGAGCAGAAATAAATGAAATAGAGACTTTAAAAATGGAAAAAAAATAATGAAACTAAGAGCTGATTCCTTGAAAAGATAAACAAAATTGATAGACGGCTAGCCAGACTCACCAGTAAAAGAGAGGGACCAAGTAAATAAAATCAGAAATGAAAGAGGAGAAATTATAAATGACACCACAGAAATACAACAGATGGTAAGAAACTATTATGAAAAATTATATGCCAACAAATTGGGCAAGCTAGAAGAAATGGATAAATTCCTAGAAACATGTAAACTACCAAAACTGAAACTGGAAGAAATAGAAAACTTGAACAATAACCAGCAAAAAAATTGAATCAGTAATCCTAAAACTTCCAGCATAAAAAGCCCAGGACCAGACAGCTTCACAGGTGAATTCTACCAAACTTTTAAAGAAGAGTTAATACCTGTCCTTTTCAAACTATTCCAAAAATTGAAAAGGAAGGAATGCTTCCAAATTAATTCTATGAGGCTAGCGTTACCTTGACACCCAAACCAGACAAAGACACTACAAAACTTACAGGCCAATATCCATCATGAATATGGATGCAGAAACACTCAACAGAATATTAGAAAACTGAATTCAACAATACATTAAAACGATCATGCATCACAATCAAATGGGACTTATTCCAGGGATGTAAGGATGGTTCAATATCCACAATCAATGAATGTGATACCCCACATTAACAAAATGAGGGATAAAAATAATATCACCTCAATAGATGCAGAAAAAGCATTTGACAATATTCAAGATCCATTCATGATAAAAATTCTCAACAAAGTGGGTATAGAGGGTACATACTTCAACATAATAAAGGCTGTATATGACAAAACCCAGCTAACTTCATACTCAATGGTGAAAAGCTGAAAGCTTTTTTCTAAGATCAAGAACCAGACAAGGATGCCCACTTTCCATTTTTATTCAACATAGTACTGGAAGTCCTAATGATAGCAGTCAAACAAGAATAATAAATAAATGACATCCAAATTGGTGAGGAAGAACTAAAACTGTCACTGTTTACAGATGATATACTGTATATAGAAAACTGGGAGCATCTGCATGGCTCAGTCAGTTACTCACCTGACTCTTGATTTCAGCTCAGGTCATGATTCCACGGTTCATGAGTTTGAGCCCAACATCAGGCTCTCTGCTGTCAGTGGGGAGCCCGCTTTGGATCCTCTGCCCCCCTTTTGCTGGCCCTCCCCCACTTGTGTGTGCACACTCTGCTCTCTCTCTCTCTCTCTCTCTCTCTCTCTCAAAAATAATTATTAAATTTTTTTTTTAAAAGGCAGGGGGTGCCTCAGTAGCACAGTTGGTTAAGCATCTGACCATTGATTTCACCTCAGGTCATGATCCCATGGTTCATGGGTTTGAGCCCCATGTCAGGCTCTGTGCTGACAGTGCAGACTCTGGTTGGGTTTGTCTCTTTCCCTGACTCTGTGCCCCTCATGCCTCTCGAAAGAAAGAAAAAGAAAAAGAAAGAAAGAAAGAAAGAAAGAAAGAAAGAAAGAAAGAAAGAAAGAAAGAAAGAAAGAAAGAAAGAAAGAAAGAAAGAAAGAAAAGAAAGAAGGAAAATTGAAGACACCACAAAAATAACTATTAGAACTAATAAATGAATTCAGTAAAGTTGCAGGATACAAAATTAATAATCAGGTATACGTTGCATTTTTTTAATTTGGAACATAGAGGAATTTTATTTATTTTTTAATATGAAATTTATTGTCAAATTGGTTTCCATACAACACCCAGTGCTTGTCCCAACAGGTGCCCTCCTCAATACCCATCACCCACCTTCCCCTCCCTCCCACCCCCCATCAACCCTCAGTTTGTTCTCAGTTTTTAAGAGTCTCTTATGCTTTGGCTCTCTCCCACTCTAACCTCTTTTTTTTTTTCCTTCCCCTCCTCCATGGGTTTCTGTTAAGTTTCTCAGGATCCACATATGAGTGAAAACATATGGTATCTGTCTTTCTTTGCCTGACTTATTTCACTTAGCATAACACTCTCCAGTTCCATCCACGTTGCTACAAAAGCCATATTTCATTCTTTCTCATTGACACGTAGTATTGCATTGTGTATATAAACCACAATTTCTTAATCCATTCATCAGTTGATGGACACGTAGGCTCTTTCCATAATTTGGCTATTGTTGAAAGTGCTGCTATACACATTGGGGTACAAGTGCCCCTCTGCATCAGCACTCCTGTATCCCTTGAGTAAATTCCTAGCAGTGCTATTGCTGGGTCATAGGGTAGATCTATTTTTAATTTACTCAGGAACTTCCACACTGTTTTCTGGAATGGCTGCACCAGTTTGCATTCCCACCAACAGTGCAAGAGGGTTCCCATTTCTCCACATCCTCGCCATCATCTATAGTCTCCTGATTCGTTCATTTTGGCCACTCTGACTGGCGTGAGGTGGTATCTGAGTGTGGTTTTGATTTGTATTTCCCTGATGAGGAGCGATGTTGAGCATCTTTTCATGTGCCTGTTGGCCATCCGGATGTCTTCTTTAGAGAAGTGTCTATTCATGTTTTCTGCCTATTTCTTCACTGGATTATTTGTTTTTTGGGTGTGGAGTTTGGTGAGCTCTTTATAGATTTTGGATACTAGCCCTTTGATACGTCATTTGCAAATATCTTTTCCCATTCTGTTGGTTGCCTTTTAGTTTTGTTGATTGTTTCCTTTGCAGTGCAGAAGCTTTTGATCTTGATGAGGTCCCAATAGTTCATTTTTGCTTTTAATTCCCTTACCTTTGGAGATGTGTCAAGTAAGAAATTGCTGCAGCTGAGGTCAGAGAGGTTTTTTCCTGCTTTCTCCTCTAGGGTTTTGATGGTTTCCTGTCTCATATTCAGGTCCTTCATCCACTTTGAGTTTGTTTTTGTGAATGGTGTAGGAAAGTGGTCTAGTTTCATTCTTCTGCATGTTGCTGTCCAGTTCTCCCAGCACCATTTGTTGAAGACACTTTTTTCCATTGGATGTTCTTTCCTGCTTTGTCAAAGATTAGTTGGCCATACGTTTGTGGGTCTAATTCTGGGGTTTCTATTCTATTCCATTGGTCTATGTGTCTGTTTTTGTGCCAGTACCATGCTGTCTTGGTGATTACAGCTTTGTAGTAGAGGCTAAAGTCTGGGATTGTGATGCCTCCTGCTTTGGTCTTCTTCTTCAAAATTACTTTGGCTATTCGGAGCCTTTTGTGGTTCCATACAAATTTTAGGATTGCTTGTTTTAGCTTCGAGAAGAATGCTGGTGCAATTTTGATTGGGATTGCATTGAATGTGTAGATAGCTTTGGGTAGCATTGACATTTTAATAATATTTATTCTTCCAATCCATGAGCATGGAATGTTTTTCCATTTCTTTATATTTTCTTCAATTTCCTTCATAAGCTTTCTATAGTTTTCAGCATATAGATATTTTACATCTTTGGTTAGGTTTATTCCTAGGTATTTTATGCTTCTTGGTGCAATTGTGAATGGGATCAGTTTCTTTATTTGTCTTTCTGTTGCTTCATTATTAGTGTGTAAGAATGCAACTGATTCCTGTACATTGATTTTATATCCTGCGACTTTGCTGAATTCATTTATCAGTTCTAGCAGACTTTTGGTGGAGTCTATCGGGTTTTCCACATACAATATCCATGTCATCTGCAAAAAGTGAAAGCTTGACTTCATGTTTGCCAATTTTGATACCTCTGATTTCCTTTTGTTGTCTGATTGCTGATGCCAGAACTTCCAACACTATGTTAAACAACAGCGGTGAGAGTGGACGTCCCTGTCGTGTTCCTGATCTCAGGGGGAAAGCTCTCAGTTTTTCCCCATTGAGGATGATATTAGCTGTGGGCTTTTCATAAATGGCTTTGATGATGGTTAAGTATGCTCCTTACATCCCGATTTTCTCGAGGGTTTTTATTAAGAAAGGATGCTGAATTTTGTCAAATGCTTTTTCTGCATCGATTGACAGGATCATATGGTTCTTATCTTTTCTTTTATTAATGTGATGTATCACATTGATTGATTTGTGAATGTTGAACCAGCCCTGCATCCCAGGAATGAATCCCACTTGGTCATGGTGAATAATTCTTTTTATGTGCTGTTGAATTCGATTTGCTAGTATCTTATTGAGAATTTTTGCATCCATATTCATCAGGGATATTGGCCTGTAGGTCTCTTTTTTTGCTGGGTCTCTGTCTGTTTTAGGAATGAAAGTAATGCTGGCTTCATAGAATGAGTCTGGAAGTTTTCCTTCCCTTTCAATTTTTTGGAAAACTTGAGAAGGATAGGTATTATCTCTGCTTTAAATGTCTGATAGAATTCCCCTGGGAAGCCATTTGGTCCTGGACTCTTATTTGTTGGGAGATTTTTGATGACTGATTCAATTTCTTCGCTGGTTATGGGTCTGTTCAATTTTTCTATTTCTTCCTGTTTGAGTTTTGGAAGTGTGTGGGTGCTTAGGAATTTGTCCATTTCTTCCAGGTTGTCCAGTTTGTTGGCATGTAATTTTTCATAGTATTCCCTGATAATTGCTTATATTTCTGAGGGATTGGTTGTAATAATTCCATTTTCATTCATGATTTTATCTATTTGGGTCTTCTCCCTTTTCTTTTCGAGAAGCCTGGCTAGAGGTTTATCAATTTTGTTTATTTTTTCAAAAAACCAACTCTTGGTTTCATTGATCTGCTCTACAGTTTTTTTTAATTCTATATTGTTTATTTCTGCTCTGATCATTATTATTTCTCTTCTTCTGCTGGGTTTGGGGTGTCTTGCTGTTCTGCTTCTATTTCCTTTAGGTGTGCTGTTAGATTTTGTATTTGGGATTTTTCTTGTTTCTTGAGATAGGCCTGGATTGCAATGTATTTTCCTCTCAGGACTGCCTGTGCTGCATCCCAAAGCATTTGGATTGTTGTATTTTCATCTTCATTTGTTTCCATATATTTTTTAATTTCTTCTCTAATTGCCTGGTGACCCATTCATTCTTTAATAGGATGTTCTTTAACCTCCATGCTTTTGGAGGTTTTCCAGACTTTTTCCTGTGGTTGATTTTAAGTTTCATAGCATTGTGGTCTGAAAGTGTGCATGGTATGAGCTCAAGTTCTTTTATACTTAGGAAGGGCTGTTTTGTGACCCAGTATGTGATCTATCTTGGAGAATGTTCCATGTGTACTTGAGAAGAAAGTATATTCTGTTGCTTTGGGATGCAGAGTTCTAAATATTTGTCAAGTCCATCTGATCCAATGTATCATTCAGGGCCCTTGTTTCTTTATTGACCTTGTGTCTAGATGATCTATCCATGTTGTAAGTGGGGTTAAAGTCCCCTGAAATTACCACATTCTTATGAATGAGGTTGCTTATGTTTGTGATTAATTGTTTTATATATTTGGGGGCTCCCATATTCGGAGCATAGACATTTATAATTGTTAGCTCTTCCTGATGGGTAGACCCTGTAATTGTTATATAATGCCCTTCTTCATCTCTTGTTACAACCTTTAATTTAAAGTCTAGTTTGTCTGATACAAGCATGGCTACTCCAGCTTTCTTTTGAGTTCCAGTAGCATGATAGATAGTTCTCCATCCCCTCACTTTCAATCTGAAGGTGTCCTCAGGTCTAAAATGAGTCTCTTGTAGACAGCAAATAGATGGGTCTTGTATTTTTATCCATTCTGATACCCTATGTCTTTTGGTTGGAGCATTTAGTCCATTTACATTCAGTGTTATTATAGAAAGATACGGGTTTAGAGTCATTGTGATGTCTAGGTTTCATGCTTATAGTGATGTCTCTGGTACTTTGTGGTCCTTGCAACATTTCACTCACAGATCTCTTAGGATCTGTTGTAGGGCTGGTTTAGTGGTGATGAATTCCTTCAGTTTCTGTTTGTTTGGGAAGACCTTTATCTCTCCTATTCTGAATGACAGACTTGCTGGATGAGGGATTCTTGGCTGCATATTTTTTCTGTTCATCACATTGAAGATTTCCTGTCATTCCTTTCTGGCCTGCCAAGTTTCAGGAGATAGGTCTGCCCCTAGTCTTATGGGTATCCCTTTATAAGTTAGAGCATGTTTATCCCTCGCTACTTTCAGAATTTTCTCTTTATCCTTGTATTTGCCAGTTTCACTATGATATGTCATGCAGAAGATCGATTCAGGTTATATCTGAAGGGAGTTCTCTGTGCCTCTTGGATTTCAGTGCCTTTTTCCTTCCCCAGATCAGGGAAGTTCTCAGCTATGATTTGTTCAAGTCCACCTTCAGCCCCTTTCTCTCTTTCTTCCTCTTCTGAAATTCCTATTATACGGATATTGTTCCGTTTGCATCACTTAGTTCTCTAATTCTCCCCTCATACTCCTGGATTTTTTTTATCTTTCTTTTTCTCAGCTTCCTCTTTTTCCATAATTTTATCTTCTAATTCACCTATTCTCTCCTCTGCTTCTTCAACCCGTGCTATGGCCGCCTCCATTTTATTTCGCACCTCATTTATAGCATTTTTTAGCTCCCTATGACTATTTCTTAGTCCCTTTATTCCTTGTAACAATAGGTTCTCTGCTATCCTCTATACTTTTTTCAAGCCCAGCGATTAATTTTATGACTATTATTCTAAATTCTGGTTCCGTTATATTGCTTAAATTATTTTTGATCAATTCATTAGCTGTCGCTACTTCCTGGAGTTTCTTTTGAGGAGAGTTCCTCTGTTTCGTCATTTTGGGTAGTCCCTGGGGTGGCGCCAAACTGCAGGGCACTTCCCCTGTGTCCTCTGGAGTAACTTGTGTGGGTGGGCGGGGCACAGTCAGACCTGATGTCTGTCGCCAGCCCACCGCTGGGGCCACAGTCAGACTGGTGTGTACCTTCTCTTCCCCTCTCCCAGGGGCAGGACTCACTGCGGAGTGGTGTGGCCCCTGTCTGGGCTACTTGCATGCTGCCAGGCTTGTGGTGTTGCTTCTATGGGATCTGGCGTATTAGCTGGGGTGGATCTGCAAGGTGCACAGGTGTAGGAGGGGCAGGCTTAGCTCCCTTTGCTGTCGGTGGTTCCATGTGAGAGGGGCCCTGCAGCACTGGGAGGGAGGCAGACCCGTCAAAGGGATGGATCCACAGAAGCATAGCGTTGGGTGTTTGCCTGGCGCAAGTAAGTTCCGTGACGGGAACTGGTTTCCTTTGGAATTTCGGCTGGGGGATGGGAGAGGGAGATGGCACTGGCCAGGGTCTTTGTTCCCTTCTCCCCCCAGGCTGAGCTCTGTCTTCTGGGGCTCAACAACTCTCCCTCCCGGTGTCCTCTCACCCTCCCCGCTCTCCAAAGCAGAGCTGTTCACTTTTAACATTTGAGATTTTAAGTCCTGCTGGCTGTCAGAACTCATGCAGTCTGGCCCCTTCGCTTTTGCAGGCCAGACTCGGGGGCTCTGCCTTGCCGGGCTGGCTGCCCCTCCACCGTGCCGGCTCCCTCCTGCCAGTCCGTGTAGCGTGCACCGCCTCTCCGCCCTTCCTATCCTCTTCCATGGGCCTCCTGTCTACACTTGGCATTCTGCTAGTCTTCTGGCGGTTTTCTGGGTTATTTAGGCAGGTGTGGGTAGAATCTATGTGATCAGCAAGAGGAGGTAAGCCCAGCGCCCTCCTATGCTGCCATCTTCCTCAGCTGTCCTGTGTTGCATTTTTATATACAAATATCAAACAATCAGAAAATGAAATTAAGAAAATAATCCCATTTACAATTACATACAAAATAAAATCCCCAGGAATAAATTTAGCCAAGGATGTGAAATATCTGTACTCTGAAATTGTTAAGACAGTAATGAAAGAAATTGAAAATGACACAAATACATGGAAAGACATACCATGCTCATGGTTTGGAAGAATATACAATGTTAAAATGTCCATACCACCCAAAGCAAATCTACAGATTCAATACAATCCCTATCAAAATTTGAATGACTTTTTCACAAAACTTGAACAAATAATCCTAAAATTTATATGGAACCACAAAAGACTCCAAATAGCCAAAGCAGTCTTCAAATATAGCAGAGCTGGAGATATCAGACTTCCTGATTTCAAACTATGCTACAATATATAGTAATCAAAACAGTATGGTACTGGTACAAAAATGGACACATAGATTAATGGGAGAAAGTAGCCCAGAAATCAACCCATGCTTATATGGTCAATTGATCTACAACAAAGGAGGCAAGAATATACAATGGGGAAAAGACAATATTTTCAATAAATTGTGTTGGTAAAACAGGACAGCTACATGCAAAGAGTGAAACTAGGCCGTTTTCTTACACCATATAAAAATAAATAAATTCAGGGCTTATGGGTGGCTCTGTCTATTGAGCATCTGACTCTTGATTTTGGCTCAGGTCATGAACCCAGGGTTGTGTGATCGAGCCCCATGTTTGGCTCTGCACTGAGCATGGAGCCTGGTTAAGATTCCCCCTCTCTGTCCCTCTGACCTTTTCCCCTGCTCACACACTCTCTCTCTCTAAAATAAAAAAAATAAAGAATAATAAATTAAATAAACTCAAAAAGGTTTAAAGACCTAAATTTAGCCCTGAAATCATAAAATTCCTAAAAGAAAATGTGGACAGGAAACTCTTGGACATTGGTCTTAGAATATTTTTTTTTTTTTTTGGATCTGTGTCCTTGGGCAAAGGCAACAAAAACAAAAAGAAACAAAAAGACTATTTCAAACTGAAAAGCTTTTGCACCGCAAAAGAAATCATCAACAAAACAAAAGACAACCTACTGAATGGGAGAAGATATTTGCAAATGATGTATCTGGTTAATATACAAAATATATAAAGAACCCATACAATTCAACACCAAAAATAACCCAATTAAAAAATGGTCAGAGGACCTACATAGACATTTTTTCAGAGAAGACTTACAGATGGCCAACAGACACACGAAAAGATGCTCGACATCATCAGGAAAATGCACATCAAAACCACAGTGAGACAAGAAATCTAAATTAACATGAATCAGTAAAAAAAAAAAATGAAAAACCTATGATGAGATATTATATCACACATGTCAGAATGTCTACTATCAAAAAGACAAGAAATACGTGTTGGTGAGGATATGGAGAAAGGGAAATTTTGTGTACTTCTGGTGGGAATATAAATTAGTGCAGTGGAAAATAGTATGGAAGTTACTCAAAAAATTAAAAACAGAAATACCATACAATCCAGCAATTCCACTTCTCGATATTTACCCAAAGAAAACAAAAACACTAATTTGAAAAGATATATGTACCCTCTATGTTCATTGAATTATTTGGTACAATATTCAATATATGAAAGCAACCTAAGTGTCAATAATAGATGAATGGATAAAGATGTGATATCGCGTGCACACACACACACACACAAACACACACACACACACAGTGGAATATTACCACTCAACCATTAAAAAATAATGAAATCTTATCTTGTCATTTACAAAAACATGGATAGACCTACAGTGTATTATGCTAAGTGAGATAAGTCAGACAGAAAAAGACAAACACCATATGATTTCACCTATATGTGGAATCTGAAAAACAAAACAAACAAAACAGTAATAGAGTCATAAAGATGGAGAAAAAACTGGTGGTTGCCAGAGGGGAGAAGGATGAAGAGGTAGATAAAGTAGGTAACAGGAATTAAGAGGTACAAACTTACATTTGTAAAATAAATAATTCACAGGGACATAAAACACAGCATAGGGAATATAGCCAATAATATAATAACTTTGTATGGTGACAGATGGTAACTAGACCTATTTTGGTGATTACTTCATAATGTATGTACATGTTGAGTCACTGTGTTGTGTACCTGAAAGTAACATAATTTTGTATTTCAACTATACTTAAATAAAAAGTGTATTTTTACAAAGCTTGCTTTTAATTGGAAGCCAATATAAATAAATTTCAAATTATTAGGGAAAAATGAATAGACAAGCCACTGAATATATATATATATATATATATATATATATATATATATATACACACACACACACACACATACATTGAGGACTAATTTATATAAAAGGTAAATATATTTTAGAATATATAATAGGACATATGTATCAGGAATATATAAGTATGTAAATAATGCCTAAAAATCCACAATAAAAAGACAACCCTTAGGAGATATTCTGGCAGTTTCTTATGAAGCTAAACATATTCTTACCATACTATCCAGCAATTGCATTGCTTGGTGTTTACTGAAATGAGTTGTAAACTTATATGCAAACAAAAGTCGGCACATCAATGTTTATAGTAGTTTTATTCATAATTGCCAAAAGTTGGAAGCAACCAAGATGCCCTTCAGCGGATGAGTGATAAATAAACTGTAGTACATCCAGACAATGTAATATTATTCAGCAATAAAAAGAAATGAGCTATCAAATCATGAGAAGACATGATAGAACTTTAATGCATCTTGCTAATAAAAGAAGCCAATCTGGAAAGGCTGTATACTGTATGATTCCAACTGTGTACCATTCTGGAAAAGGCAAGACTATGGAGACAGTGAAAAGATCAGTGGTTGCCAGGGGTGGGGGTAGGAATGAATAGGGAGGATTTTTAGGGAGTGAAACTATTCTTTATGATATAATAATGGATACATGTCAATACCCATAGGATGTACAACACAGAGTGAACCCCATTATAAACTACAGACTTTAGTTAATAATAACGTATCACTGTCGGCTCATCAGTTGTAACAAATATACCACACCAGTGCAAGATGTTAATGACAAGAGGAACTGGTGAGGTGATGGTTGAGGGAGAATACGAAACACTATACTTTGCATTCAATTTTTTGTAAACCAAAACTGCTCTAAAAAGTAAAATTTAGGGGAGCCTGGGTGGCTCAGTCAGTTAAGTGTCTGACTTCAGCTCAGGTCGTGATCTCACGGCTCATGAGTACTAGCCCTGCGTCGGGCTCTGTGCGGACAGCTCAGAGCCTGGAGCCTGCTTCTGATTCTGTGTCCCCCTCTCTATCTGCCACTCCACTGCTTGCTCTCTCTCTCTCTCTCTAGCTCTCTCTCTCTCAAAAATAAGTAAACATTTAAAAAATCTCTTTCTCTCTCTCAAAAATAAGTAAAAATTAATTTTTTTTTTAAGTTTATCAGGGCACCTGGATCGCACAGTCGGTTAAATGGCCAACTTCAGCTCAGGCCATGATCGCATGGTTCATGCATTCAAGCCCTGCATCTGGTTCTGCACTGACAGCACAGAGCCTGCCTGGGATTTTTCTCTGTCCTCTCTGTCTCTGCCCCCTCCGCTATTCATGCACTCTTGCTCTCTTTCTCTTTCTCTCAAAGTAAAGGAACTTTCAAAAAAATAAAATTTATTTACTAAAAACAAAAGGCAAACTCAAAATTTTTAAATGGGCAGAAGTCCTGAATAAACTAATTTGCAAAAGAAAACATAGGAGTGGTCAATAGGTACATTAAAAGGTGCTTAACTTCATTAGTATAAGGGAAGTAGAGTTAGATACTATTTTATATTCATTAGAATGACTTTTTTAAAAAAAAATCTGATAATTCCAAATGATGTTGAGAATGTCAAATGACTGCAATTCTTATACACTGCCGTTTAGAATGTAAAATGGTACAGCCACTCTTGAGAACTATACTGTTTGGTAATTCCTTATACAGTTAAATGTATATCTGTTCCTAAAATAAAAATATACGTTCACAAAGATTTCTACTGGAATGCTCATAAAGCATTGGAAACAACCCAAATGTCTATCAACAGAAGAATAGATAAAACAAATTGTGGCACATCCCTATAATCAATATCACTCAGCAGAGTACCAATATACACAGCACAAAGATGAATCCCCAAAGCATTATGTTGAATCAAAGAAGCCAGCCATACTTGTGTGGTTCGATTTATATAGAATTCAAAAACAGACACAACTGCTCCGTGGTGATAGAAATCAGAACAAAGGCTGCCTGGGGCTGGATGTGCAAGGGAGATTGACTGCAAAGAGACACAAAGAAATTTTGAGGGTGATTAAAGGGTTCTAAGATTTTAACTGTGGTGGTCACATGGCTCTATACAATTGATAAAGCCCATCCAACTGAACACTTGAGATCTATGCCTCCTAATTTATATAAATATACCTGAATTTAGGGGGGAAATGACTGCAGCGCTATCTTCAAAGATCTTAACAGAAGAAAAGCTGACACGAGAATTCTAAGCATTAACAAATCTGACATTTGAATATAAAGATACAGAGTGTTTTTAGCACTTGGGAAAAACTAATGGAACATATTTCCCATGAGTCGTTTTTTAAGATACTGCTAAAATTCAAAATTTAGCTATATCTCTGAGGGTCCATTCAGATAAACAAAGGACACTCTCTTTTTGCACAGTTTATATATGCACAAATTTCAGTTACCATGTTTTATGGGCTGAATTGCATGCCCCCATCACCACCAATTCATACGTAGAAGTCCTGAGCCCCAGTATCTCAGAATATGACCTTATTTGGAGATAGGGAGTTTAGAGAGGAAATTAAGTTGAAATGAGCTCATTGGGGTGGGCCTTAATCCAATAGGGCTAGAAAATTTGATTGCAGACACATACAGAGGGAAGTTGATGTGAAGATATGGAGAAGATGGCCATCTACAAGCCATGGAGAGAGGCCTGGAACAGATCCTTTTCTCATGGCTCTCAGAAGGAACCAACCCTGCTAACACCTTGATCTTGGACTTCTAGCCTCCAGAACTGTGAGAAAATAAATTTCTGTTATTTAAGCTACAAATCTGTGGTACTTTGTTATGGTAGCCCCCCAAAACTAATGGACTATGATTTGGTTGATTAACATCACTGCTCAGAAATATGCTTCAAATGTCAGTTACCACAGTATATCAATTGACTAATCGCATAAAGTAGTAGATTCGCTGCTAACTCTTCAGCCCACACGTGACTATGTATATAATAAGTATGCATCACAATAAATGACCAATCACATTACTTCTAACATGGTCTGTCAGTGATTGGTCACTATGCGCTTGATATTCAGTTCAAACACAGCAAAGCCCGCATTTGTGTTGCATACTTTCTTTCCATTGATAAGGCTATGTGACATTTTACAAAAGCGGATAATAGAAAGATGGAATTAACCAGCAAACGAAAGTACATATATCAAAGCAACAAAAAAATAACACCAAGCATAAAATGGGAAAGTGATTGTAATGAGAAAGATAAAAATGTCATGAAGACGTGACATGGGCAAAACCCCTCACATTAAAGGAACTCTTAAAGAAATTGCACAATATTGAAAATGCAAAGGGTAAAGTGTTGGGAGCTGACCCATACTTAGAAAAGAGTATGATAATTTGCCGAGGTATAGGCAAGATGTTTGTTTTATATCATAAGTGATATTACTCATATGCTGGGAAGCTATTGTGATTTTTCAAGAATCTCGAGGAATCTCCCAGTATCTATCTCTGTCTGCCACTGCGAAGCAGATGTCTCTCAAGAGCTTACTAGGAAGCTCCTATGAATCTCACATCTGCCAATGCATCTGGCTACAACTGCTGGCACAATGTAAGAGAGTGATGTGTTCCCACCTTCTAAATCTCATGCAAGTGCCTCTCATTGGCAAATTTTAATACAGAACCATTTAGGACAAGGAATTCTGGGAAATTTCCCTCTGACCTCTCTTGTGTGATACAAAGAAAACCTTAAAATGGTGTGATGGTTGTAGGAGGCAGAATTATTGCCACCCAAAGATGTCCAGTCCCTGGAACCTGTGGATATGTTTCCTTTCACATGAAAAAGAACTTTGCAGATGCAATTAGAGGTACCTCCAAATGGGGATATCCTCCTGGATAATGTATGTGAGACCAGTGTAATCATATGAGCTCTTATTAAAGCTGGGAGAAGGAGGCAGAAGAGTAAGTGGGAGAGATTCAAAGTATGAGGAGGACTCCAAACCACCATTGCTGGCTTTGAAGAAAAGTTTCTCTTTGGAGAAAGGGAACTAGGACTGAGGGTTCGCAGAGAGCTGTACGATCTGTCAGCCAATGAGGAAACAAGAACCTCAGCCCTACAATTGCAACGACTTGGATGTACAATGACTCTCACTTACAGCATTTAGAAAGGAATGCTCTGGTGACTCACCGATTTCTGCCTAATGAGAAACTTGTCAGACATTAGACCTACAGAAATGCAGGGTAATAAATTTGTGTTGTCCAAGCCACTGAGTCTGTGGTTATTTGTTACAGCAGCAGCAGAAAACTAATACAGTGGTCATGCTGCATTCATGAGGAGATGAGTGCAAAATCTGGCAAAAACACTAACAATAAGTAGTGTATCCATTGAAATGTAAGGCTAAAAGTAAAACAAATGTGGAGATTATAATTAGAGATGAAACATACAAATTCCATAAACCCTGATAATGTAGAAAGAGGCAAGTTAGGAAGGGCAGGACTAGAGTAAGATGGCTAATGTTCTTTATAGTAGCAAGTTCATATTTAATGACTGAGGTCAAATCATAGTATTCTAATTTGATAAAGTAATTTGTGTATCCATATGTTCTAAAAGATAATGATAAATACTTGGATAAGTAAGATAACTAAAATTTCAGGAATAGAGATGGAAAAAGTGAAAATATATCAATTCCACCAATGTCCATGATCAGCAACGAATGCTGTCTCAAACAGCAGAGGATTAAACATGTTCTTTATAATTAATGGAAAACTACTATATTAAAAATGTAATCCTTTGAAAGTATCAGAAGAAATAAAAAATCAAAGAAAATATATTAATGGTAATAAAAACAGAAAGCATAGCATACAATAATTTGACAAAGCTATGTCCATAAATGCCTGCCATTTCAATAAATAAAATCAGCTAAATTCGCTTATTAAAAAATGAGAGCTTTCCGATAAGACCGTATTGCAAAATCCAATGTACATAAAGGGACTCCAAAACACTGATATGAAGTGAAGGAAAGAGTTAAAGTATGCAAATACAAGCAAAAATAAAACAAGGTTTATAATTTTGAAATCAGGCATGTTGAATTTAGGGCAACAAACATTAAAATAGAAAAGAAATTTGGGATGGGTGAAATTCTTAACAAAGGACCAACAGTTGTGAAAATCTGTGTGCCCAATAATATAGCATTAATTGTCATAAGACAAAAAAATAACAGGTAATAAAATGAGAAAGAAAGAAACATATGAGTAGTACAGATTTTAATTCATCTCTATCAGGCCATGGTAGGTACAAGTAGACAAAACAATAAAATCAAACACACAGAAGATCTTGGTATTATAAGTAAAGTATATCTAATTGACAAATATTGAACCACACGTATCAGTGGCAGGAAAAGAACAACTTGAAGTTCAGAGTCCCATTTTGCTGCTTTGTTGCCTTTAAAACTGTGATCTCCTCTAAGACAGTAACATGCAAAGGAATGAGGTTGAATTCATTGTTTCACTCCAAATGAAACAAAAACCTTAATATAAGAGCTAAAACTATAAAACTCTTAAGAGAGAACCTAAGTGCAAATCTTCACGACCTTGTATACTCCAAACACACAAATGACAAAAGGAAGAAAAGTGGGCATTTTGGATTTCACAAAAATGAAAAACTTTGTATCTCAAAGGACACTGTCAATAAAATGAGTAGACAACCCACAGAATGGGATAAATTATTTGCAAGTCACATATCAGATAAGTGACTGATATACAGAATATATAAAGAAATTCTGCAACTCAACACAGAAAGAAAAAAATCACAGTTAAAAAATGGACTTGAATAGACATTTCTCTAAAAAAGATATACAGTTGGCGACTAGGCACATGAAGACAAGCTCAACATTGCTAATCATTAGCTATATATTAAAAAAAACAGTAAGTGTTGCTGAGGATGTGGAGAAACTAGAACCCTCATTTATTGCTGGTGAAATTGTAAAGCAATGTAGCTGCTTTGGAAAAGTCTGGCTTTTGATCCAGCAACTCGATTCCTAGATATATACCTATGAGAAATGAAAACATATGTCCACACAAAAATATAGACGCTCTTCTTCATGGAAGCGTTATTTATAATCACCAGAAATGGAATTAACTCCAATGTCCATCCAGTGTTTAGACAAGTAAAATGAGGTGTAGCCATAGGAGGGAATATTACCGTGCAGGCAGAGCTATGTAAGTGACACAGTCTCGAAGAACCAGATCCGTATGGCAACTGCAGACACCGCTACGAGTGATAGAAAATAAAGCATTTAAGTTTTTTAAATTTGTATTTGATTTATTTTGAGCAAGAGAGAGAGAGCAAGAGAGAGGGAGGCAGACAGAGAAGGAGAGGGAGAGATTTGCATTAAATGTCCAAGACAGGCAAATTCATAGATGTAGAAAGTAGATCAGTGGTCGCTTAGTGCTGGGGGGATGGCAAGGATGGGTGTGACTGATCAAGGATATGGGGTCTCTTTTTGGGTGAAAATGTTTTAAAATTGGTTGTGGCAATGGTTTCACAACCTTGTGAATATAACAGAAATCATTAAACTGCACACTTTTTTTTTTTTATATTTATGAGACCATGCAAGCAAGGAGGGACAGGGAGAGGGGGGCAGAGGATCTGAAGCGGGCTGTGTGCTGACAGGCTGACAGCAGCGAGCCTGATGTGGGGCTCGAACTCACGAACTATGAGATCATGACCTCAGCCAAAGTTGGATGCTCAACTGACTGAGCCACCCAGTTGCCCCTAAACTGCACACTTTGCAAGGGTGAATTTTACAGTATGTAAATCATGCTCCTCTCCCTCTCATATATGTATACGGAAGCACTCATAGTTACGGTCAGCGTAGCGTATGGTTATGCAGTGTGGCAGTCCTCGCACACTGTCGCAGATGTACTTCCTCGTCCTCCTGACATGGGTATCAGCGTCGGGCTTCCAGCCCCTTTGGCTCCTGCTGGACCTTCAGCTTCAGCTCCTCTGACTTCTGGACCAGGTGTGTGTTCAGCTTCCTGCTGAGAGATATCGTCTCCTCTTTTCGTTTATCTACATCATCAGAGAGGTGGCAGGAGAC
Organism: Felis catus; assembly: GCF_018350175.1. NCBI lineage: Eukaryota > Metazoa > Chordata > Mammalia > Carnivora > Felidae > Felis > Felis catus. The sequence continues at coordinate 115,792,720 of NC_058386.1, read as the reverse complement.
CGACATGGCTTCTGGCTTATCCTTGTAGATTCTGGTTTGTCCTTTCTTCCCTCCACTCTCCATGCATCTTTCCATCCTAACTACCTGCCCTCCTATCTTCAGGGCAAACACAAGCCTCTGAAACACCAGATACCAGTTCACCAGTTCCAACGATAGCACGCAATCAAATAATTCCCGTAATAAATGCTTTATTCTAGGGGCGCCTGGGTGGCTCAGTCATCTTGATTTCGGTTCAGGTCATGATCTTACTGTTCGTGAGTTCGAGCCCCATATTGTGCTCTGTGCTGACAGTGTGGAGCCTGCTTGAGAATCTCTCCCTCTTCTTCTCTGTCTGCCTCCCCCTCTCTCGCTCTCTCTCTTGCTCAAAATAAATCAGACACAAATTTTAAAAAATTAAGTGCTTTATTTTCTATCACTGGTAGCGGTGTCTGCAGTTGCCACACAGACCTGGTTCTTCGAGATTGTGTCACTTACATAGCTCTGCCTGCACAATATGATTGCCCGCTCCGCTTACCCACGTTGCTGAACTCCATGGCAGTTCTCTCAGACAGCTTTTATGTTATGCCAGTGTGCTCTCAAAGCAACAGTTCTCTTATGCCAACAGTTATGCCAACAGTTCTCTCTCAGTGCTCCCTTAAATCATATTTTGCATCTCTCAGTCTCCTCCACAAGAGAGCAATATGAAAATAATACTTATTATTTTATTGCTTTCAATGTGCCTTACCAGAGATCATTTTTTTGTACTCTAGTTGTTCTCTGCTCTGTCTTATAAGGTCTCCCAATCTATAAACTTTTTCATTTGAAATGAGAAATTTGTATGTCAATTGCTTTTCATTAAGAGACGATGTCCTGAGGCAGAGTGGGGGTAGGGGAATATTAGTGTCCACACTTACAGGTTTTCACACCAGTGAAAACCTGGTACTTTCTCTGCTAGTATTGGATAGATTTATTTTGGCAGCTTGGTAGTGACTGTTGGAAATGATCGACAGGAGCCTGAGATATGGCAGAGAGTAGAGATAACACTCTGGGGTTTAGACTAATCTGTGAGATATGGTTTCTCCTTTCATTGAAGAACTCCTATTTTGCTTGGCCTCAAAGACAATAGAAAATCGTAGTTTAGAGGAAGAAATGATCAAATTAAAGCTGAAAGCACTCAGTTTCTCTGTATTGAAAAGCCCAGTCTCACTATTCCAAAAAGAATGGCCAATAAACCTTCGAGTTAATTGGCCTCATTTTGTGAGCAAAGTAAGACAAAATTGCAATGCTGAGAATTTAGCACTACTTGTTCATATAACAGATTAAACTAGATATGCACATTTCAGTGAACAACTGCCTTGAGTGATTCTTCAGAGGAGCAGTTCATTATAAACAAAGAGATAAAATATGCAAGTAGTAGAAACTGATAATGATTTTTCAAAGTAACACTAACTCTTATCAGACTTGTGGAAGAAACCACTACAGACAATGATAAATCATAACTTTCCAATAGCGGGTCCCTAGGCTTTCAGAGAAAATGGGATGGATACACATTGAAGTTTGCATTGCTGTTAACTTTTAATTAATCAATTCCACTACCTACCTCTGAAAACATAATAGCCCTGTATGGAAGCCCATTTCTGACAGACAGTTTCAAGACAAAACCTGCGTGTGTTACTTCTGTTGTGATGAGACCTGTTATCACATTAGAGCAGCTCAATGGCAAAAGGAGCTTTGTGACTTCACTAGAACTGAGGACAAAGGCATTTAAGGAAACACTGTGTTTCACTAGGGTTCTTACGAAGGCTTGCGCTCAGGCATTCAAATGATTTGGAAATGCATTGCCTTATTATCTCGTGGAAGGCTATAGTTCTTTTTATTGAAATATATTTGGCACATAACATTGTGTAAATTTAAGGTGTACCAACTGTTGATTTGATATGTTAATATATTGTAATATGACTGCCATCGTAGTGATAGCTAACACCTCTATCACAGCACGTGACTATCATTTCTTTTTGGTGATGGGAATAATTAAGATCTAGTCTCTTAGCAGATTTGATGATTATAATACAGGATTGTTGTCTGTATTCACGATGTTGTGTGTTAGATCTCCAGGACTTACTTGTCTACTAGTTGCAAATTTGTATCCTTAAACAACATGTCTCCTATTTCCATACCCCGCGCCCCATATGTTAGTGGTATCGTACAACCTTAGTGCCCATCTGTGGATGAATGGATAAAGAAAATGTGGCAAGAATGTACAATGGAGTATTATTTATTCATCCATAAGGAAGAAGGAAATCCTTCCATTTTTGATGATATGGTAGAAGGCAAAAAGTTACTAACGTAGTAAGGAGTTGTAGGCACTTGTGAGGAGATAGCCACAGGACCAAGTGCATGTGATTGGAGGAGGTTTTTAGTTTCAGTACTTTCTGACCTTTGCTGCTACGTACCAGGAAAACTATTGGGTTACCTTATGCATTTGGGGCTAGGCCACCAACATTATGACCATCCCACTCCCAGTGTACTCAAGGTCTATGAAAAAGGACCTTCAGAATGAATGGGGGAACTTTCTGAGCAAGATTCTTATTTTACATGTGGACCTTCTCACCAAATCCTTATCTATTCAGATCAGAAAACTGTACTCGAGATAAGACTGCTGGCTTCTATTCTTTAGGTTTTTTTTTTTTTTCATTTTTCTTTCTGGTTTTAGTAAAACTGTTTTCTTTTGAAAACCCCAGTTTGTCATACCTTTGTTAAAAGGAGCAAAAAAAAAAAAAAAAAAAAACAAACAAACCGGTTTTAAGAAAAGCTTTTGTTGTTTATTCTTTGGCCAGAAAGAAAGTGGGTATAGCTTTCTCTTGACCTGGGGTATAACGAGAACAGTAGGAAGAGAGAAAGAAGAGGGGCCCACCTGCCCAAACTCTCTCAGGGGTGTCGTGAAACTGCTTGAGGAGCATCTCTTGGCTCCAACCTTGAAGAGCTTATAAAAGGTAAAATGGCCGAGAAATGGTAAGAACACTGGGAATAATAACAGGCAGATTTCCATGAAAGCACTGGTCTCCCATGTGATGTTAACTAAGCCACCTGACCTCTTTACTACAGCTCCCTTTTTGGAAAATGTAGCTACTACTGCCAAACTTGAAAAATCATTATGTGTTAAATAACATGATGTGTATTAAAGTAGCTCACAGATAATAAACATTCGATGGACGTTTATTATTATCACTATTTGTGTGAGTTAAACAGAGTATTTCTTCTGAACATGCTGTGTTAGTTTCTTGGGCATATTGTTCTTAACACAGAAATGTTTGGGTGGGGGGGTTCTCATGTTTTTAGATATCAGTTTTGGACGTTGGCCTTCCATCTGATTTTTGTCATAATGGACATCCTCTTCCATTAGATTTTGTGCCTCTCTGTGTTCATTATAATTTGTGGCTATTGTAGAAGTATTCACAATGTAACTGACATGCCTATTACCCACCAGAATACAATCTGAACTACCCAGTTGAGCTGGAACTAAATCAACTTTTCCAAAAATGAATCATAATCCTTACTAATATACTTTGACTGCTGTTCATTATGCTTGTAATTGTGGCTGATACATTTATTGAAATATTTCCATCTAATTGGACACTCTCTGAACCAGTTAGCATATGATAGATACTCCCTCCCTATCCACTCTTCTAATACTGAGCAGGAGTGGGGAACTAAATGCCAAGAAAGTTCGAGGTTCGATACTCATGGTCCTTTGCTTAAACCCCAAAAGAAAAGTCTCTCTTAAGAGGAAAGAGGATATTGTCTATCACTTTTGTAATTTAATCTTTTTTATTTTAGAGAATCTTCAGGTTTACAGACAAATTGAGCATAAAGTACTTCTCTCTCATTTTACTAGGTTGTGAAAACCTGATGTTGAGCCATTTCAGGTGAGTTTATTGTCTGCTCCTTTTCACTCCTGAAGAATTCAATCTCAATTCTGCTCTAGAGTGAAATGGCATTCAGTAATCACATATTACTTCCTATTATGGGCTCATCAGAAGTGTAACTTTCTACTACTGCTAACCCATTTGAAAGAAAAAAAAAAGAATGAAAAATGTAGGATTTGCAGTTCTGAATAAGAAGAATACCTAAGAGAGATTATCGTGAAATCTTACTGTTCCAATAAAAACACCAACTTCAGCTGGAGGCACGTAACTGGCCCTGTGATCTAAAAGAGTCACTTTACCTGGCTAAGTCCCACTTTCCACAGCTGCAAAATGAAGACATGAGACCGGCTCAGTGGTCCTCAACCTTAGTGATGGCACATTGCAACCTTCTGGAATGGGTTTTCAATCTCACTGTGGCTGGGCATCAAAAACAGTTTTATAAAACAGGATCATCTCCTCCTTAAAGGTTTGACAGAACTTGACAGTAAGCCTGCCTGGGATGTGTGCACATGGGGTTGTGTGTGTGTATTAGTGTTGTTTCCGCAGTAGATTTTAATCTACTGATTCCGTTTCCTTAGTGTCTATACTTTCATTCAGGTTTTCAATGTTTTGTGAAACACTTTTGAGAAGTCTTGTTTTTCTAAGAAATCATCCATTTCATGCATGTTTACGTGTAAATTATTAATAGTAGTCCCTTATACTTTTTGAATCTTCTGCTCTATTTTCAGTTATGGTCATATTTTCACTCTTAATAGTGGTTTTCTTGGCCCTTTTGTCTTTCTTTTTGATCTGTATTTCCAGAGTTTTATCCGCTATATTTGACGTTTTATAAAAAACAACTTTTTGCTGCTCCTCTCTGTTTCTTGGTTTCTTCTTCCTTTATTTCCATTTTTATATTTATTTACTTCCTTTTTTATTTTCTTTAGTTTTATTTTGCTGTTCGTTTTATAATTTCTGATGTTGTACACTTTGCTCACTCATCTGAAGTCCTTACTCTTTTCTGACATATGCATATGAGTACAAATTTCCCTCTTACCACTGCTTTGGCTGCATCCCACAACTTTTGATATGAACTATTTTCATTGCCATTAAGTTTAAAATATGATTTGATTTCTATTATTGATTGTCTTTTTTGCATGAGTTATTAGAGATATATTTTAATATTTTTTAATAAATTGGGAGTTGGTTATCTTTTAGTTATTTATTTCTGTTATTTCATCTCAAGCAAAACAAATACTTTCTGATCTATATGATATTGTTTGGCATTTATTAACATTTTGTCCTGGGCTAAAACATGGTTAATATTTTTTCTTGAAAGAGTCTCGTTTATTTATTTATTTTTATATAATATAATTTCCCACCTTTTATTGAGGTATAATTCACAAATAAAAATTATATATATTCAAGGCATACAGCTTGATGTTTTGATATACATTGTGAAATCATCAACATAGCCAAGGCCTAGTAGCTCACATAATTACCATTTTCCATTTTTTTCTTACTTTCTTGCATTTTCTTTTTATATGGATGAACCTGCACAACATTATGCTAAGCTAAATAATCCAATACTGCATGATCTCACTTGTATGTGGAATCTAAAAATAGCAAAACTCAGGGGCACCTGGGTGGCTCACTTGGGTAAGCATCCAGCTTCGGCCCAGGTCATGATTTTACCATTCCTGAGTTCGAGCCCCACCTTGGGGTCTGTACTGACAGCTGAGCATGGAGTCCACTTCAAATTCTCTGTCTCCCTCTCTCTTTGCCCCTCCCCTGCTCGCTTACTCGCTCTCTCTGTCTCAAAAATAAATATTAAAAAATTAAAAACATAAAAATAGCAAAACTCATAAAAGCAGAGAGTAGTAGAGTGCTGGTTACCAGGGGCTGGGGTGGAGTGGAAAATGGTGAAATGTTGCTCAAGGAGTACAAAGTTTCAGTGATGCAAGATGAATAAGTTCTAGAAAGCTAATGCACAGCAATGTAAATATACTTAACAATATTTTCCTGAATACTTGAAATCTAAGAGGGTAGATATTAAGTGTTATCACCAATAAAACTTTATTTGTTTAAATGTTCCATTTGTGCTCTGAAAAAAATTATTGCTGGGCGTGAGATTCTAAATTTGTCCATTAGGTTAACCTTGCTAATTTTGCTGTACAAAGTATTATAGTCTTAATACTTTTACTGTTTGCTTCATTCGTTTATGAGAAATAAGTATTAAAATCTTTCACTATGATCATGGATTTGTGATTTTCTCTTTCTGGCTCTGATATTTTTGATGTTGTGTGTTTTGACACTGTGTGTTATATGACTATATATGCCCAATAATATAACTTTAGTATATCTTTTAGCATTATCTTTCATTTTTTGCTTTTTTAAATTTACATCCAAATTAGTTAGCATATAGTGCAACAATGATTTCAGGAGTAGATTCCTTAATGTCCTTACCCATTTAGCCCATCCCCCCTCCCACAACCCCTCCAGTAAACCTCTGTTTGTTCTCCATATTTAAGAGTCTGTTATGTTTTGTCCCCCTCCCTGTTTTTATATTATTTTTGCTTCCCTCCCTTTATGTTCATCTGTTCTGTGTCTTAAAGTCCTCATATGAGTGAAGTCATATGATATTTGTCTTTCTCTGACTAATTTCTCTTAGCATAATACTCTCTAGTTCCATCCATGTAGTTGCGAATGGCAAGATTTCCTTCTTTTTTATTGCCGAGTAATACTCCATTGTATATATACACCACATCTTTATCTATTCATCCATCGATGGACATTTGGCTCTTTCCGTACTTTGGCTATTGTTGATAGTGCTGCTATAAACATGGGGGTGCATGTGTCCCTTTGAAACACCATACCTGTATCCCTTGGATAAATACCTAGTAGTACTATTGCTGGGTTGTAGGGTAGTTCTAGTTTTAATTTTTTGAGGAACCTCCATACTGTTTTCCAGAGTGGCTGCAGCAGCTTGCATTGCCACCAACAATGCAAAAGAGATCCTCTTTCTCCGCCTCCTCACCGACATCTGTTGTTGCCTGAGTTGTTAATGTTAGCCATTCTGACAGGTGTAAGATGGTATCTCATTGTGGTTTTGATTTCTATTTTCTTGATGATGAGTGATATTGAGCATTTTTTCATGTGTCGATTGGCCATCTGGATGTCTTCTTTGGAGAAGTGTCTATTCATGTCTTTTGCCCATTTCTTCACTGGATTATTTGTTTTTTGGGGTGTTGAGTTTGATAAGTTCTTTATAGATTTTGGATACTATCCCTTTATCTGATACGTCATTTGCAAATATCCTCTCCCATTCTGTTGGTTGCCTTTTAGTTTTGCTGATTGTTTCCTTAGCTGTGCAGAAGCTTTTCATTTTTATGATGTCCCAGTGGTTCATTTTTGCTTTTGTTTCCCTTGCCTCAGGAGATGTGTTGAGTAAGAAGTTGCTGTGGCCAAGATCAAAGACATTTTTGTCTGCTTTCTCCTCGAGGATTTTGATGGGTTCCTTGTCTTACCTTTAGGTCTTTCATCCATTTTGAGTTTATTTTTATGTATGGTGTAAGAAAGTGGTCCATAAACTAATCAGGTGAAGAGATTTGTGTTCCTGAAAAGCGAGCTTGGCCCAGTTGGGCAGGGCTTAGTGTAACGGCTTCGTTCTCCACTAGATGGCGCTGCTAGCCCAGTGGGGTGGATTGTTGTGGCACTTGGAGGCACGTATGTGCATGTGCAGGAGCAGTGAAAATGGTGTCACCCAGCTACCCTGTCTCTAGTATTGGAACTCTGTTCTCCCTGATCAGCAATCACACACCATCCTTTGTTTTCAGCTTTCATCCACTCCCCACTTTTACACAGTCCGTGACCAAGCCCCAGGCAGCACCTCCTTCCCAAGTTTTGTCTCAGATGCAGCTGTTTTTCCCGGCCCCTTACTTCTGAGGGACTGCGGCTTTGACCCGTTCTGCCCCTCTGCAGAGGGTCTCATCGAGCAATGGCAGGGTGCCAGCCGCACCCAGGAATGTTTGCGGGACTGAGCTGCTGTTGATGCCCAGAGACTACAGCCAAGTGCCAGCCCACCCCAGAAAAAGTTCACATGATCGTGTAGCGGCAACATTTCAGGAATTATGGAAAATCACAACACACATCTGGCACCAGGCTTCACCTATAATGACCTTGTTCCAGCACCAGTGAATGTGGTTTTTCTCCCGGGCCCACTGGGGCCTTGCCTTTGTGGGGCTCACACAGCCTCTACCAGGTGTCCTCCCAGGAGGGGAACCACCTCTCCCCGTGTGGCCTGAAGAACCCGGACTTCACGCTGCTCCTGGGGATTCGCCCTTCCCAACAGAGCACTGCCAGGTATCGAGCTGTGGAGTTTCAGACTCTGCGCTCCCCCTGTTTATAGTCTTAATGGAATTTAAACCCTCTCCTTTCTCCTTTCTCCCTTTTAAGTTCAGTCTCTGTGGCTTTTTCAAACCTTCAACTTTCTCTCCAGCTGCTTTTGGGGAGGGGTGCTTTCCCCATATTCTCCCCACCATCTCCATCCTCTCTCTGCACGCAAAAGCGGCTCCGTCCTCTGTGGCTTCTCTCTCCCCAAGTTCACCTCTCTGTGCCACATACCTGCTGAATTCTGTGGTTCACGTTGTGAAGATTGTTTTGTTAACCCTCAGATCAGTTTTCTAGGTGTGCAGGATGGTGTAGTGTTGGTCTGGCTGTATTTCATGGACGCAAAACACACAGAAAACGTCCATGCTGTTCCGCCATCTTGGCTCCTCCTCCTAGCATTATCTTAACCCTTAGAATACTTATTTCATCTTAAAACTGATTTCATTTAATATTGATATATCCATGGCATATGAACCCTGATATATTTTCTTCCAATTCTTTGTCTTAACTCTTCTAGGTCTTTGCATTTTAGGCATATCTCCTATAAACAACATATGGCTAAATATTTCTATATGCAATACAAGAACCTTGATTTTAACTAATAGTTACAAACATATTTATTGTGATTATAGATATATTTGGATTTATTTCTATCATTTTTTACACTTTTTTCTTTTCTATACTCTTTCTTTGCTTTAGTTTACCTCTCTCCTGTCCTGATTCTCTTTACTAATCCAGTCTTCTTTGTTTACCTTTTCCCCTTCTACTAGTACATGTGACCCTTGAGCAACATGAGGTTAGGAGTGCCGACCCCCTGTGCAGTGGAGGATCTGTGTATAACTTATGATTCCCCAAAACCTTAACTACTAATAGCCTACTATTGACTGAAAGCCTTACCAATGACACAAACAGTTGGTTAACATATATCTTGTATGTTATATGTATTATATTGTGTTCTTACAACACAGTAAGCCAGATAAAAGAGTATCTGATTAAGAATATCATAAAGAAGAGAAAATATGTTTACAGTACTGTATTGTAAAAAAAAATCCATGTATAAGTGGACCTTTGCAATTCAAACTCATATTGTTTAAGGGTCAACTGTATGTAAAGAACACATTTGATTCCTTTTTTAAAGCTTATTTATTTATTTTGAGGCAGAGAGAGAGAGAGAGAGAGAGAACACACACACACGAGTGGGAGAGGGCAGAGAGAGAGAGGGAGAAAGAGAATCCCAAGTAGGCTCCACAGTGTCAGCACAGTGTGCCATGAGATCATGACCTGAGCCAAAATCAAGAGTTGGACACTTAACCAACTGAGCCCCCCAGGCACCCAACACATTTTATTTCTATTATTTTAGTTTTTAGCCTTAACATATTATTATTTTTTAAGTTTATTTATTAATTTTGAGAGAGAGTGTGTGTGCCTGAGCACAGGAAGAGAAGAGAGAGAGGGAGAGAGAGAGAATATCCCAAGCAGGTTCTGCACTGTCAGTGTGGTCAAACCCATGAACCATGAGATCATGACCTGAGCTAAAATCAAGAGTCTGACACTTAACGGACTGAGCCAGCCAGGAACCCCAGCCTTAACAACTTAAATAAATGACTTAAACTGTAAATTTCAGCAGTATCTCTACCCTCCTTTTGGACAATTCAAAAACCACAGAACACTTTTACAGAGATCATTTTCTTTCATTCTTAGATGTCTGGTATTTTAATTCCATTTGGCTTTGTACCCCCTCTGAAATTAGCCACAATTATTATTTTATATAGTCCATGCTTGGATTACCCACATACTTATCACTTTCTTTTTCACCATTGCTCCTTATATCTCACTCTTTCTGCATTCAGTTTCTATACTATGAAGTAGTTCTGTTAATAGTTATTTCAGCGAGTGTCTATGACTGGTGAACACTCATTCTTTATTTCTTTGAAAGTATGTTCAGGTTTACATTACAAATTTGCTAGTTAGAGAATGCTGGATTGACAATTACTTTCTTCTATTATCTGTGGTGATGATTTCATTGTCTTCTGGCTTCTATTGCTGTTTTTGAGAAGCCCTGGCCCATCTAATGGTCTGCCATTACTTTGTACATAATCATCCTTCCTCTGGTTGCTCTTAAGATGTTTCCCTGTTATTGGTCTACAGTTTCACTATTATATGTCTACAAGTAGTCTCAGTTGTATTTATCTTCTTGTGATGCATTATACGTCCAGAGTCTGAAAATTTATATTCATAAATTCTAGAAAAGTATTTGCATATTGCCTCATCCCTATTCTATTTGCTCTTTCTGGAACTTCTGTGAGATATATATCAAACCGTTTCATTCTATCTTCCATGTTTCTTGTTATCTCTTTCACATTTTCTTTTTTTGTTGTTGTTAGACTGAAAATTTTGCTTTATTTATTTATTTATTTATTTTTAATAAAATTTATTGTCAAATTGGCTTCTATACAACACCCAGGACTCATCCCAACAAGTGCCCTCTCAATGCCCATCACCCACTTTCCCCTCTCCCCCACCCCCCATCAACCCTCAGTTTGTTCTCTGTATTCAAGAGTCTCTTATGAACTGAGAACAAACAAACTGAGGGTTGATGGGGGGTGGGAGGGAGGGGAGGGGAGGTGATGGGTATTGAAGAGGGCATCTTTTGGGATGAGCACTGGGTGTTGCATGGAAACCAATTTGACAATAAATTTCATATATTAAAATAAATAAATAAATAAATAAATAAATAAATAAAATTTAAATTTTTTTTTTTTAAATTTAAAAAAAGAGTCTCTTATGATTTGCCTCCCTCCCTCTCTGTTTGTAACTTTTTTTCCCTTCCCCTCCCCCATGGTCTTCTGTTAAGTTTCTCAAGATCCACTGGAGGGCATTCTGCTAAGTGAAAGTCAGAGAAAGATAGATACCATATGTTTTCACTTATATGTGGCTCTTTCACATTTTCTATTTATCTGTCTGGAATGAACTCTAGGTAATCTTTAAATATCTATATTCTAGTTCACCAGTTCTAAATGGATTATAGACAGCTGTGCCCAATATATTGTGACTTTAGGTTCAAACGTCCTATTATTTATTTCTGGAAGTGCTATTTGGTTATTTTCCGGAATATACTCATTTCTTTCTTTTTCATAGCATCTTGTTATTTCTTAAGGTTTTTATGCTAATCAGATCTTTAATTATAATAAATATAGTGATTTTATAGTCTCTCAGATTATAAAATCTACTGCCTAGATGGAGGAATGAGGGAAAAGTAGGAAACTTCTATTTAAAAAAAGTTTATTCAATTTTGAGACACAGAGAGACAGACCGTGATTGGGGGAGGGGCAAAGAGAGAGGGAGCCAGAATCTGAAGCAGACTCCAGGCTCTGAGCTGTCAGCACAGAGCCTGATGTGGGCTCGAACTCATGAACCATGAGATCATGACCTGAGCCAAAGTCAGATGCTTAACTAACTGAGCCACCCAGGTGCCCCTAGGAAGCCTCTATTTTGCTGTTTCTGCTGATTCTCACTCACAATGAATTGTTTCCTCCTGTGTTCTTAAATTTGGGGTTGAGTTATATTCTATAGAGTTTTGTATGAAGAAATTATGGGTCACTGGTCTGGAGGCATGTTCCCTCAGGATGGTTTTATGTTTGTCATTATCCAGGGATAATGACATGATCCAGGGATTGCAACTCACTCCCAATCTTATGCTAATTTTTTGGCTTAGAGTTTCTTGCATCACACAGGTGGAGTGTAGAGCTTTTAACCCAAATCCACATGTGGTACAGACCTAGGGTTTTGAATTATTAAGAGGTACATTTTGATATTTTTCTACCCAGATACATGGAGACAAAAATTCTTTGTCATCATATCCCTCCACTGTTGGGCATCTTAATTTGTTTTGTTTCTTTTTCCCATAACTCATCAGTTAGCTGAAAATTCAGCTCTTCAAGGGTCCTAGCTTTAAACCAGCTTTTTACTTCAAATTATTTTTCCTGTATAAGCCCAAGGGCTAATTTCCTGTCCTCAGGTAGATGTTAAATACCCCAACCCTTACATTACTGATACTCACAACCCCCTATCATTTCTATCCCTATGTACTCATGTACTTCCTGCTCTGGTTTTCGGTTTTCACTTCATTTCTGATAGCAGAAACTATGATCTGAACTATGTACCCACAAGAGTTTTGTTGTATCCAATTAGGCATTACTAAGTGTTCACCAGGAGTATTTGCAATTCTCTTTATCTGCCATTTTGCTGAAATCAGAAGACTATTTTGGGTGTCTGTCTTTCACAGTAGACTGAGTGCTTCTCTCAGTTACAACTAGAGTCAAGACTTCATGGAATGTGTGGCAGGGGCATTCCAGGCAATGATAACAGAATGTTCAAAAGCATGGAATTAAAAAGTCTATGTTGTTTTCTGGGAATAGCTCTGGGTGGTTTATCTTTTGGTTATGTGAGGTTATGTTAGAGGAAGCTATGACAGGTGCCAAAGATGACAGTCATTTCATTCCATAATGAAGAATTTGGATGTATCCAACAGTAAAATTGAAGCCATGAAAGAGATTTAAACAGTGGAATGTCATAATCAGATTTATGTTACAGGCTTATCCCTCCAGTTTCTCTGGGACTGGACTGAGTGTAAGAGAAAGTAGATTGGGAGACCAATGAGATTGCCAGCACAGTCCAGGAAAGAGCGAATTTTTAATCAGCCTCTTTTTAATAGCACAGTTTGACCTCTAGATTTCTGGAGAGCAGAGAAGATACTCCATAGAAATTCATTGTGCACACATATACCACCACTCCCCCCAAGCTTTAAATAAAACTTGGCATGTTTATGCACTCAATAAGTCATTAATTACTCTCTAATTGATTTGACAAAGTAATCTATTATTGCATAGCCTCACCCCAGCTACAACATCAAGCCCTTATGATTCATATTAATCTTCCGAATAGCATGAAAAGAAGCTGAAGTTTAAAATAAATAAAATATGGGGCGCCTGGGTGGCTCAGTCAGTTGAGCATTCAACTCTTGGTTTCAGCTCGGGTCAGGATCTCGCGGTTTGTGAGTTCGAGCTCTGAATCGGGCTCTGTGATGACAGCACGGAGCCTGCATGCTGTGTCCCTAAATCAAACGCTTGTATGGGTAATTAGTTCCTTCTGTCAGTGAATTAACAAGTGTATGAGAGTTCGCTCTCCTAACAAGTTACTCCAAGACCTAAAATAAAATCCCCCCTTATATAAAAACTTATTGTCTTCTCTAAGTAACCCACCTTGAATGATTTCTGTAGGAGAGAAGCTGGCTGTCAAGATCAGTCTGTTTCCTGAAACTCCCATGTACCCTCTAGTGAATACCTTTCAGCACATACTCAGACTTGCCTTTCTCCACCAATTCCCTAGGTTGTCTGATGGCACAGGGATCTACTGGTGTCTAACCTGTTTTATTGTCTTCAAACAGCTGCTGAAGACAGACAGAGTCCACACCGGTCAGTTTAGAAGGAAAAAAGATGTATAAAAATATACCCAGGTGGCCACAACATGACATTTTCTCTCAAATATTCTGTACTTGTGGTCCACCAAATATTTCAAGAATATTTTTCTACTTTATTTGGACAAGGTTCCTGTGAGTAAATGGGCTGTATAAAACACCACAATGAATAAGATAAGAGATTGATAAGGTATTGAGAATTAGTAAGCAAGCTATCCTTATAATAGTATCCATATGCTGTTTACTCAGCTGAGAGTAGTGTGATTTGTTTTACTTTTTAATTTTGCTGAGAAGATACCCTTTCTCTCTCTCATCCTCATTTATCTCATCCATGATTTTTAAGATTCACCAGCAATTCATTTTGTTCCGAAGAACGGTGATGGCCCGCTGCTTTCAGATACGCATACTGTATCAGGAACGGGAGAGTTTCCTGAAGAATGCTCCATCAGCTAGTGGCGCACACTCCTTCGAAGGAGGAATGCGGAGACACACAGCTAGTCGTGATGATCATAGAGAAACATCAGGCGTCTGTGCAGCACCCCCGTGTGGCAGTCTGTGTTTTCCGCGAGTGCGGAGTCGCTGCCTGCTGGCACCGGGGGATTCTTAGCCTCTCCTGAAGCCGCCGTTTTTCCATAAGTGCCATGCACTGAGCCTGTGTGTGCTCCATCCTTTGTGCGTTCGTTTAGCAAATATGCATTGCACTCTTAACATTTACCCTGTTCCGCAGACAGTATAACAGGATGCTTTGGAGCAAGAGCTCGGAATCTGGGCAGTCAGGCCAGGTTCAAGTCTTGGCTCGGGCAATTATTGCTTTGTGACCTTGGGCAATTTGCTTAATATCTGTCCCTTGCTCTTTTCATCTGCAAATTGGAGGGTAATAATACCTCTCAGGGTTATTCGTTAGGATTAATCACTTAACAGTCAGTGCTTAGAAAAATACAACACTGCTTATTATTGTGCTAAGCACTGAGGAAATGCCTGTCAGGGTCCCTGTTCTCAGGAACCACCGAATCCACCTGGGGAGACAGATCCCTGAACTGGCATTACAAGAAAGTATGGCCAGTGCTTTGCGGTAGAAGTTCAGGGGGTTATGGGAACTCCCATGAGGAGGACCTAACAAATTCCCAGGTGTGTCACAGACAAGTGGCATTAAAGCCAAGATATCCGGAGGATGATTGGGGTTAAGAGATGACGCGTGCGGGAGTACGTGCTCCTGATGGCTTGAGTGCGCAGACAGAAGCTCATGTACCAAAACCCGAAGGAGATCTTGACATGATACAGAGTAGGAAATGAGAACATTTGACCCGGCGAGGCCATGAACTCTTAGTGACTTTGGGTGCTGGGGAACATGTAGGGATAAGGGCAAGGGATGAAAATGGAGGTGGGAAACAGGTAACACAAAGCCTTATAAACCTTGTAAGAATATGCAGACTCTGATTAGCCATTAAAAGTATGAGTTTTGCCCTAGGAGCAATGGGGAACGCCTGAAAGGTTCCAAGCAAGGAAATTATACAGTTACTTGTGAGCAATAGGAATATTGTTTTGGCTGAAGTAGAAGAATTCATTCATTTATTCAACAAATATTTCTTAGTGAGCGTCTGTTGTGTGCCAGGAACTGTCCTAGGCCTTGGGGGATACAACAGCAAACAAAACAAAATTTTTAAAAATACCATGTCATGGGGCACCTGGGTGGCTCAGTCATTTAAGAGTCGAACTTCAGCTCAGGTTATGATCTTGCAGTTTGTGGGTTTGAGCCCACATCAGGCTCTGCATTGACAGAGCTCTGAGCTGTCAGTGCAGAGCCTGGAGCCTGCTTCAGATTCTATGTCTCCCTCTTCTCTCTTCCCCTCCCCTACTTGTGCACGCTCGCTCTCTCTCTCTCTCTCTCTCTCTCTCTCTCTCAAAACTAAACATGAAAAAATTTTTTTAATTTAACAAAATACCAAGTCATTATAGGGTTTGAGTGGGTGGAGAAAGACAATAAGCATGATATATATATGTAGTAATTATAGATAGTAATTATATATAGATAATATACATAATAGTAATTATATTATACATATGATACACACCCACGTGGGGGTGTATATATACACACCCACATATATACTATTTTATGTAATGATAGAAGCAACATAAGAATTAAGACTGCTGGGGGATGGCTTCAAATTTTAAATGGGTCTCATTTGAGAAAATGGCATTTGAGCAAAGTCTTGATAGAGAAGAGGGAGTGAGCCATGTGTCTATAGGGGAAGGGTCATTCTAGGCAGAGGAGATAACCGAAAAGGCCCTGAGGCAGAAATATGCCTAACATAATAGTATGAAGGCTAAGGAGACTAGAAGACAGTAAGTAAACTAGGAGGGGTCATAGGCAATGAAGCAGAAATATAATGATGGGGTATGGGACGTCTGTAGGCCATTGTAAAATGGGCTTTGATGATGTAAGGAACCTTTGAAGGGTTTTGAATATAGGAGTGATTCAATCCGACTTACAGTTCAACAGAATTGTTCTGACTACTCAGTTAAGAATAGATGGTACGGTGACACGTAAGCCAGGAAACCAGTTAAAACATTACTGCAATAATTCAGGTGAGCGATGAGGGTGGCTTTGAACTCAGTAGGGCCAGTCTTAGGCCACCCTAAAATATGTAATGCTCAAGGAAAGAGTTTAAATGAAAGCCCACATGTGATATATTCTGTCTTCCTATCTTACAAATATGCCTTCATATTAAGAATTTTTTAATTTTTTTTAGCATTTATTTATTTTTATTTTATTTTATTTTATTTTATTTTATTTTATTTTATTTTATTTTATTTTATTTTATTTTATTTTATTTTATTTTCAACGTTTTTATTTATTTTTGGGACAGAGAGAGAGCATGAACGGGGGAGGGGCAGAGAGAGAGGGAGACACAGAATCGGAAACAGGCTCCAGGCTCCGAGCCATCAGCCCAGAGCCTGATGCAGGGCTCGAACTCACGGGCCGCGAGATCGTGACCTGGCTGAAGTCGGACGCCTAACCGACTGCGCCACCCAGGCGCCCCATAGCATTTATTTATTTTTGAGAGACAGAGACAGTGCCAGTGGGAGCGGGGCAGAGAGAGGGAGACAGAATCCGCAGCAGGCTCCAGGCTCTGAGCTGTCAGCACAGAGCCTGATGCGGGGCTCGAATCCCTGAACCGTGAGATCATGACATCGGCGGAAGTCGGACGCTTAACCGACTGAGTCACCCAGGCACCCCTATGTTAAGAATTTTTTAATGCATAAGTATATGCTTTTCAAATAACTAGAAGCTGGAAAAATATCAAATATGACCATATATATATATATATATATATATACACACACACACACATATTATTATGTATATCTGGGAGTTCTATTGGTGGGCTGACAATGTATGCAAAGTTAATAACATAAAACATGTATTTCATAGTTTATTATATATATATCCTATAAAATTTTTCTTGTCTTTATTTCTGCAAAATCATTGTTATAATTGAGATTTTAACATAATATTTATTCTGTTCATGACAATGGCAGATATCCTTTTTTGAGTCATTATAGTAATAATATATTGTTAATAATTTCAATTTGGGGAAACATTATCTGTGAGGCAGTAGCAATTGAAATTGCAGATAAAATTGTTAAAGCAATACTTAGATTAATAAATGAACCATAGATTTTACTTACCACATTCAAATAGCATAATGGAGAGCATTTGACAAATTTCATTATTGCAGAAAATATTACAATATATTTAAATTTCATCATTTAATTCACCAGGATGTATACAAATTTCATAAGCCCTTAAAGTGATATATAGATGCGTATAGTGATTTTAAAAATTGGTTTCATGCTTCCCACAAGTTATGTGGAAATTTAAAGAAATTTACATTTTAAACAAATACGAATTATTTAATATGAGAAAATATTCCTCAGCTGCCATGTCCCATTGTGAATGCTGAATGAATTCATAACTCCTTCTGGGACCATGAACTAGAACACAAAAGAAAGCAAG
The DNA here is from genome assembly GCF_018350175.1 of Felis catus. Lineage (NCBI taxonomy): Eukaryota > Metazoa > Chordata > Mammalia > Carnivora > Felidae > Felis > Felis catus. The sequence goes on along the minus strand of NC_058386.1, from coordinate 115,774,950 downwards.
CAAGTGGACATGTAGCACTCCTAGGAAATGATTTTCTTCCTCAAGACTCTACTGCGTTTATGCTGTTTGAGAGGGAGGATTTGATAAGTTAATTTGCTCTTTTCATTATTTAGGGGCTTCTGCATCTGACATCCTCCCCACTCTTATGCAGTATCCGTCTTCAATTTCAGCAGCCATACAAACGGAAAGTCTTCAGAGCATTTATATGCAGTTATTTAGTTTTCCAAGAATACAGAGTAAGTGATGTGTTTCTCTGGCGCCTGAATGGTATTCGTCAGGAAAATAGACATTTAGGGTTACAGATTATATTTTGTCAGTGCTGAATGTTCATTCTCACATAACAAAAAATGTCCGTGTGTTCCTTAACAAATTTATTTTTGTGTGTTTGGGATAGGCAGGGCCCTCTACAGAAGTATGCCAAGAGAAAACACACCTCTTCTCTGGGGTCTAAAGGTAAGACTGATGGAGGAGTTCAAAAGGAGGCAGATTCTGGATATATTTTAAGGCGTAGTCAAAGAATCTGCCATTCACCAAGATGGGCAACACTGTACTAGGATCAGGCTTTAGTGTGGGAAGATTAGGAGCTCTCGTTTTGAATCCTGAATTTGAGATATGCGTTAGACATTGATTAGACATCCAAGTGGAAATGTCAAGTAGGCAACTGTATATACAAGTCTGGAGTCTAGGAGAGAGGTCCAGGCTGGAGATGTAGATTTGGGAGTCATTAGCATATAGATGGTATATAACGGCATGAGATTAAGTAAATTCACCAGCAGAGTAAACATATTTTAGAGAAGAGCTATGAGTAGGGATCCCTTGGTCCTCCTCCTTTAAAGTTTGGGAAGAAAAGGAGAAGATGGAAAAGGAGACTGAGAAAGGAAAGCCTATGAGGTGAAAAGAAAAGAATAAAATATATCATAGAATCCCGATATTTAAGCCAGAAACTGTTTAAGGAGCATTGTGCCAAATGCTTCTGGTAGATGAGAACTGAGACTTGACCATTGTCTATAGCAATGTGGTCATCATTGGTGACCATGAGAAAAGCAGTTTAGTATGAAGTTGTATGAGTGAAAGCCTGATTTGAAGATGAGAGAATGGAAGGAAAGGAATTGGATATACAAGTATAGACAACTCAAGGAGTCTTGCTGCAAAGGATAAAAAAATGTGGTGGCACCTGGATGGCAAAGTGCAGCCAAGATTATTTTTGGAAGATAGGAGGAGTGGCAACATGTTTGATCGTGTAGAAAGCATGATCATGTAGGAGAGATCCAGGAGAATGGCTGGAGCAATCAGCATCTAGAGTAAGTGAGAGGAACTGTGAACTAACGCATAGATCAGAAGGAATGGCTTGAGATAGAAGCATGTATAATTAATCTATGGTAACAGGTGGGAAGGTAGAGTATGTGAGGACAGCTGCTGGCAGGTGAGTATGTGTGATGGCATAAGCATGTGGAAATTCTTTTCTGATTACTGCAGATTTCTCAATGATAGAGTAAGCAGTCTCATCAGCTGATAATAAAGGTGGGGTAGGCAGTTGTTGAAGTTTAAAGAGAGAGGACACAGTAAAAATATGAATGTTGGAGAGTGAGGGAGTACGTGGATTACATTAAATATCTGCATGTAGTCGCTGGGCATGAATTTAAAGTAATTCCAGTAAGCATGGCTGTGTGATTTTACCCAGCCACATTCAGTTGCATAGGTACTGGGGCACAAGAGGAAGAGAATTGGTTTTAACCAGGTTATTGTTCTTCTAAGAGAGTACAACAGAGCAAGAGAGTATCAAGGGAGTGAGGGTCATTACAAAGTCATTGCAAAGGAAAGATTTTAATGTTGAACTCTGGAGTTTAATCTGGTCAAGGAGGTAAGAGAAGACATGAGGATTGAAGGACAGGGGCAAAGATGGTAGAACCACTTATGTCAACATGAGTTGAAGAATCTTTTGAGTTGATGTAAGAGAAGGAAGCAGATGGACAGATAGGAGGGAGTGGACACAGCGATGATTGAAATGGAGATTATGGAAGAGCTGATGTGACAGAATCAAGGTTATGACCATGGGAATGAGCATCTGAGTGAGAGTAACGACAAAACCATTAGAGGAGAAAGCTTCAAGGAATTGAGACATTGGAACGTTGGAGTATCTATCACTTATGGCTATTATGAAATTGCTAAGAATTAAGACAGGAGTCGCTTTAGAGAAAATATCAATGCACCAGGAAATAACATCTTTGGGAAATGACTGGGGAATGGCCTAGCAGCCAGCAGAAGTCACCACAATAGGGCAGAATGAGTAATTTAGCCTCACTGATTAGACAGGAGAATCAAGACTGACAGTGTTTAGGGAGGAGGAAGAGAGAATGGTCTGGAGACAGTAGTGAAGAATCAAAGTGGACAGCTCTCTCTGACCTCCAGATGTAGTGTAAAAGGAGGCAGTGGGAGAAAAATGAGGCACAGTGTGAGATGATGGCAGAAGAAGCAACGTGCTCATGGGAGATCTAGGTTTTAGTTAGAGAAAATGGGAAAGGGGAATTTCAGAACAGAGACTGACATCATGGTGGGTTTTGCTAATGATGGGACTGGTGAGTTTCAGAGGACACAGTGGATGACTTTCTGGAGTCGGGGAAAGGTCAGAGAAATGGACAAGATGGGGGTGGTGGTATGGAATTATAAGGAATTTAGACTGGTGAAGATGAACCCTGGGAATCTGGGGCTTCTTGTGGTAACTGACATATCAGGGATAAAATCACCCAGGTCCGGTGGTCTCAAGATGGGCTGTGGTGGTAAAGCTGTGTGTTGGAGAGAGAGAGTGTGTGGATTACATTAAATGTCTGGGACTAACTCTTGACCCAGGAAATGCAAGAGTATGAATTGGATTAGCTGCTATCTTGATTTGGTCCACTATATATATCAATTATTATTGTCATTGGTTTAGTGACTACCTTTGATTTGTTTGTGTGTTTCTGTATGTATGTATAACCATCTGATGCCATTAAGCCAGTTGTTTTCATTAATACTAGTTAATTAACTAATGAATTAATTACTTGTATATTTAGAGAGCAAATTCCTTGGACCAGGATGCCAGGCACAGGGACTGAGAGTGGAATATTGTGCCTACCTTTGAAGAGCTCACAGAACATCAAGGGAGAATGAGTAGAACATGAGTAGTTGTATATAATTAATAATTCTAAATGTGGTACAAAAATAGGCTAATATATTGTCCGTCAGGCAGATGATTGAATTTACCTTCAGTAGCTCCATTCATTTTCATTTGTTGATCCATAAAAGTGCAAAAAATAAAAATTATGTCTAGATACCAGCTGTCATGAGCACTTGTCAGCTTACTGTCCCAAAGAATCTTGGGCTTGAGCGGCAGGGTATTTAATGTAATCCCTGCTTCGTGACAGCAGAGTGTTTAGTGGGAAAAAGACTGGAATGGGAACAGGGAAACCTGGCCTAGCTTCACTCATTTTATGAGTGTATGGCCATGAGCTTGTGTGTAAGAGTGTGGGCTTAGACATTAATTCACAAAGCATTTATTGAGTGCTTATTATGTGTAAGGATTTCTAATAGAAAGCCAGATCAAGGAAGATAGGTTTCACCTCACACTCTGCTGCCTAATTATTTCACAAATTCAAAATGTGCTTTTCATAAAGAAATAAAATTTCCTCTGAAAAAGCTTGAATAAGAAAAAAATCCACCCCCCACCCCACCCCACCCCACCCCTTTTTTTTTTTTTTTTTTTGGTTGGCAGGGCTGGGGAACTCATTCTTGCTGGTTACCATTTAAATCCCTGACAAAAGCTTGACTGAAAAACTGGGCATTAGTTTCCAATTAGCTGATAATTAAGGTGCTAACTGATCATTAGGAGGTTGGTTGGTAATAGGTGGATTTTTTAATACTCCTAACACAATTACATTGTTGCAGGGTGGGAAGCGGACAAAACAACACGCTGCTCTCTTGCATTTCCTGTCCCATCATTTCACTGCTTACCCGTGGAGAAACGTTCCAGGGTTGAGGGGTAGCACCCAAATGGACACTCATTCTTTTTCTATTGGTTTCATCCTTCAGGTGCTTTGGTGTAGTCCCTTTAAAGGGTCTTGAAAAGGGGGGGGGGGGGAGAAAAGGTGCTAACCCCTGTCTTACAAGAAACATGGCTGTATGGAAAGCAAACAAGAACAGCAAATGACCCTGATAATGTCTGTTTCTCCATAGCTTTAATTCAGATACATACAGCATCACATTACCTAGTACTAGCTACTCGGGTGATATGGTCAACAGGTCGACAGGGACACCCGGAAAAATGCCACTGCAGCACAGGAAGTTATTCTTGAAACCAGCTGAACAGCAAAACTGATTTTATGCTGCTTTATCTTATGGTAAAACCAACAGTTTTACAATGCCTGAGCCATCGCTAACACAACGCAACTTTTAGAGGTGGAGGCAAAACTAAGCAAAAAGAGCAGTGATTGTCTTTGAATAATGATTCGAAAGAGCTGCTGTTTCAGAGATCAAATCGTGCTCACCTGAGAAAAGCCATTGTTTCTGGGTAGAGGGCCAGATAATGTCTCAGAGGGAGAGGAATTTCCATGTGCACTGAGACTCAAAGAACAATCTTTACATTCAATATTTGTTCACTGCTGAAGGTTAAGCCGTTTAGGGACAGGATTTCTGGAGCTTTTAGTGTTACCGAGCCTTCCTGGGGGAAAAGAAGGCCATCACTCAGTGGCTTTGTCAGCTTTGGCCAACCTGCCTCTTTAGAATCAGCAAATATAAGCTGTTTGGGAGGGGGGCAGATATCTGAACTAGAAGTATACTTCTGGGAAAAACATAGCTGGAAAGACTTCTAATTCTTCCAGGAAGAAGACAGTGTCAACATTAACAACATACTGAGGAAGCCAACCTCTAGGACTGACAGGAACTTTTATTCATGGATTTATCCATATGTTCAACAAACAGTACAAACTACCTATTGTACTCAATGCAAATGGTTAGTAGGTGAATATTAAACCATCTCTGCCACATAGGAGCTGTCCAGTATGGAAGATTAATAAAAAGATAATTACAATATAGTACAAACAGGGTTTTGATCGGGGAATCACAGCTTGTTGTGGAGATATGCCGGAGAGTCATAGGGGTATAGGTAGGGAAGGTTTCCCGATACTTAAGCTCTTTTATTTGTACTCAGGCGACTCCTTCTTAGTGTCAGGAGAAATCAACTTTTTAACTAATCTATTTAGTAAGTATTTAGTGAGCATTCACCATGTTTTAGGTGCCATTGTAGATATTGGAACCATGAATAAGAAAGAAAAGATTATACTATCGAAATAAGAAGAAAGAAATAAGAAATAAGAAAGAATATAGTATATATATATATATATACATATATATATACATATATATATACATATATGTATACATATACATATATATGTGTATATATATATATATTCATATAGTCTAAAAAACAGAGTCAGGAAATAAACAATATAAATAAGTAAACAAATAGTATGCTAGAAAGTTCAAAGTGTTAAAAAGAAAGTGCAGCAAGGAAGGGGAATAAGGAGTGTCAGATGAGCAGAGGGTCAGATGAGGGGGAAGTCTGCAAAATGTAAATGCTCTTACTCTGAGTGAAAAATTATGTTCTAGCAGAGGAGTGACAAGATCTGATTTCTACTTCAGCAAGATCACTGTGGGTGGTATGTCAATAATAGATTCATGGAGCCAAGTTGGGAAGTAGGAAAGCTATTAGAATAATCAAGACAAAAGAAGATGATGGCCTGGATCAGATTTATAGCAATGGGAATTGTGAGAAATGGGTAGATAGAAATGGATATATATATATGCAGGGTATATCTTGAAGATATTACCTAGGTGCATTTGTGGATGGGTTTGGGATGTGAAAGGAAAAAAGAAATCAAGGACGGCTCCAAGAATTTTGGACAGAGCAACTAGAAGGATAGACTCAGCATTAACTAAAGGGGAAAAGAATGAGGAAGCAGCAGGTTTATGACGGGAAGGTGGGAGATCAGGAGTTCAGCTGTGGACTTAAAAAAGGTTGAGGCGCTAATTAGCCAAGAGGAGATGTTGATTAGGCAGTTGGATACATGAGTCTGGAACCGAGGGGAGAGCTTGAAGGAGTAATATAAATATGTAAATCATCAACTTAACGATATTATGTAAAGGCCTGAGGCTGCATGCCATCACCTAGGAAGTGAATGTCGACAGAGAAAAGGCTCGAAGACTGAACATTTAAGAGTTTGGGGAGATGAGGATGAACTAGCAAGGAAGACCGAGAAGTACCTGCTGGTGGGGCAGCAGGAGAATGGGGACTGTGATGTCAGCAGCTAAACACCACAAGTGTTTCAAGAAAGAGGGGGTCACCAACTATTTCAAATGCTGCTAAAGACTAAATGAGTTGAGGAAGAAGGATTGAACACTGGCTTTATCAACGTGGAGATGTTTTCTGGCCCGGACAAAAGCGATTGTGGTAGAATGGTGGGGTCAAAAGCCTGATCAGAGTGGGCTCAAGAGAGAATGGGAAGTGAAGAATTGGAGACATTGCATAGACAACTCTTGGAAACCACTTCTGACATCCTCTGTTTGATAAATAAAGGCCTCCTCAAGCAACTTTCCATTCTTTTCCTATACATTTAAGGGCATGGAGTCTGAACAGGCAGCTTTCTTTTACAGGGGAGGGGGAAGCAGGGAGAAACCATTTGGAATGGAATTCAGCAGGAGGTTCTCAAATTCAAAGAGGGCAGTAATGTTATTGGACTCTTTCAGTTTTCAAGGAACAGAGAGATGTTCTGGCTGACTGAGTTCAAAAGTGCTAATCGGAAAAATACATAGAGAAATGAAAGGTAGGAAAGAGTCTCTTGGAAAGCTGGAACATTACTCAAGATACAAGCAGGGACCCAGTCTCCTCACCAACAGATGTTCATTGCTCCCTATTCTAACAACCTTACCATATTCCTGACTCAGATTTCCCCTCTATCTGCTTCTATTTGTTCTACTTGGGCTACTACTCCTGGTCATCTCTGTGCTCTTATCTTGTGGCTTCTAAATAATTATAAACTCTACTGCCTCATGCTTCCACTTCCTGTTTTGTCTCATCCAGTTTCTGTCCAACGACCAATCACTAACTTTTTCTGTATCTCCAAGTTAAAACTCTCCAATAGAGAGAGGATTAGATTGGTTTGCCTAGAGAGGGTAACCATTCTAATGAGCACAGTTCTTTTTTTTTTTTTTCTTTTTAAAGGTTCTTGTTCTATATAGGACTCGTTCTGATCTCTGTCCGATTGTGGTCAGGGTGTTCATTAAGAAAGAAACATGGGGGCGCCTGGGTGGCGCAGTCGGTTAAGCGTCCGACTTCAGCCAGGTCACGATCTCGCGGTCCGGGAGTTCGAGCCCCGCGTCAGGCTCTGGGCTGGTGGCTCAGAGCCTGGAGCCTGTTTCCGATTCTGTGTCTCCCTCTCTCTTTGCCCCTCCCCCGTTCATGCTCTGTGTCTCTCTGTCCCAAAAAAAATAAATCAACGTTGAAAAAAAATTAAAAAAAAAAAAAAAAGAAAGAAACATGGGAGTGTTGTCACGGGCATTGGTAGGCATTCAGAGCTTCACAAACTTCTTTTTTCTATAATTTCAAAATTTTTAAAGATTTTATTTTTTAAGTAATCTCTACACCCAACATGGGGCTCAAACTAATGACCCTGAGATCAAGAGTTGCACATTCTTCCAGTTGAGCCAGCCAGGTGCCCCCAAACTTCTCCTGAATACAGTTGGCTGAAGGCAAAATAAGTTGGGAAAAGAATAAATACATGGAAAAGATGGTTACAATGACTTCAAATTCAATTGTGTAGATAGAACTTTTTGAAATAAAAAATACTATAATACATAATTAAAGTAAGCATGAATGCAGAGGTGAATCAATTCCTATATAGGAATACTCTATATTATAAAGATAATTCCCTCCAATTAAGCTATCAGTTGAATCCAATTCAAGAGGAACCAAAATCCCAGTGAAAATTTCTTTCGAAACTTGACAAGTTGATTCTAAAATTCTTATAGGAAGAGAAAATATGTTGAGGGAATCTTGCCCTACAAGTGTAAAAGTCTATTATAAAACTACAGCAATAAAAAGAGTATGACCTGACACTGAATAGAATAGATAAATGATCAATTAAACAAATGGAGATTGCAGAAAAAAAAGTACACATCATAATTCAGTAGGCGATAAAGATTTCATTCTGTGTCATCATTAAATATATAATGATGAGACAACAATCTGGGGAAAAAGAAATGAAACAGAGCTAAACTGTACTTCATACCATACGTCAACAAAAATCCACATAAATTAAAAACATAAAAAAAGTTAAAACCAAAAGAAATAGAAGAAAACAAAGGAGGCTATTTGTGTAACCTTGGAGTAGAGAAGGCCTTCCTAAACATTAAATCAAACATACGTATTAATACATAAAGGAAAAGTTCTTATATTTGATAATATAAAAATTAAAAACTTAGGCAAAAGGTACCATAATAAAGTAACAACAACAGCAAAAAAAATAGAGATGGGAGAAAATAACTACCATATATGTGGCAAACGAAAGGTTAACATACAACATACAATGGCACATTAGGAACCCGACAGAAAAAAAGAGCAGACATTATGTCCCATCCCTTCTCCTTTTGAGGTCCAGGAAAAGGTATAGTATCTATAATTAGAAATTGTATATGCGGACCAAGTTCTGCTATTTACTATGGCAAGCAAACCACATCACTTAACTCTCTGAGATACCAATCGTACCTAATTCATGGGGAAGGGAGCACTTACTTAATTCAAAGACATGAATGATGCCATTTCAGCTATCAGTGCAGGGCTATTTGTTACTATGGGACTATACCATGACCTTCAAATGATGTCTATTTACTCTGTACATGCAAATTCTAAAGATCTCAGGAAAGATTTTAACTTCTCTTCTTCACTACCCTAGACCCTTCAAAATAGTGAGTAATTTGTGTGGTAATTTTATTACACGAATCCTTACCTTCCAGCACTTAAAGCCTCTATCAATTCACCCTAGATGGCTTGCTTACAAACGTTCCTAGGTTGTAGAGTACAGCTCCCAACTGGGTCATAAATTTTTCCAGGGCAAGTACCACATCTTTGAATTCTTTGTATTTCGTCCTGGTATTTAGTGGTATTTAGTGGAGTTCTCTTCACACGCACTGTGAATGGGCTTTGAGTGTATATATCCACATCTACTGCCGGGCACAACTGTAAAAGGGAACTTTGATTGTAACAAGAGAGTGGATTTACAAATGAATTCCTTACAAGAAATGCGTTTCCCTCTAATTTAGGGCTATATGTGCAAAACCCAAGGAGATATTGACTTAATTCATTTTTCATTATAACCATTAAGCCTACCTTTTACCGGATTGATTATTTTTATCACTAATTCTTACTCTACAGAAAACTAAAGTGTGAGTTATCCTTCAACATGTGTGAAACCAAAAGTAAAAATATTAGCCCTGGTATGTCTTAAATGTTATGGACTTGATTATTCTTTCCCAGCTGCGTGGTGAGGATATTAGGGATGACATCACTGTGTATATACAATATATTTCAAATCCCCATTTGGAATGCAGTGACAGTCCTAGCGCCATAAAAGTATTATACTACTAAATAATTAACTAAGAAATTATGAAAAACATAATGGAGAATAAAAGACAACTGCAAAAGCATCTATCACAACAAAATAGTTGTCTTTTACAGTTTATTCTGTTTATTTTTCTGTGACTGAAGAACAAAATATCAGTTATGGGCAGATGGCCATTAGCATAATCCATAATGCCAGAAGACAAAACAATGCTTTGTATCTATCACCTTTGATTAGTAGCATAATGTTTTATTTGACTGTATAAATAACACTGCTTAACAGAATATGGGTCTTGACAAAGCAACAGTTTGTTTTCGATAGCAGCATCTCTGTTAGGAAATAAAAGAAAGGATGAAAATACCATCTAAAACCTCAAACATGGGGACACCTGGGTGGCTCAGTCAGTTGAGCATCCCACTCTTGACTTCCGCTCAGGTCATGATCTCACGGTTAGTGAAATCCAGCCCCGTGTCGGGCTCTGTGCTGACAGGGCAGAGCCTGCTTGGGATTCTCTCTCCATCTCTCTCTGCCCCTCCCCTGCTTGTTCTCTTTCTCTCTCTCTCTCTCAAAATAAATAAATAACCTTTTAAAAAAGTAAAACTAAAACCTCAACCATGGATCAACATGTGGGAAGTTCCCGATTTGCCGAAACCAAGAACACACTTTCAGTGTATAGGCAGTCCGCTTAAAAATGAACATTTCCATGAAAATCTTCTGTAACAAGATGAAAAACAATTTGGGCTTTCTAACATAAAACCAAACAGCTTAAAGAATATAGCTATATTCTAAGCACCTGAAGGAAAGTTTATGCTTTCAAACCTGGCAGGTTTGGAATTCTTGTCTTAGATTTTACCTAATAGGCCTTTGACAGCTTCTACCCTGTGTGGTTTCCTTAACCTCCATTGCCCTCCACTCTATTCCCACCAGGAGGGAAAGAAATCAAAGGCCACAGACAACAAAACCTGCAGAACCTCCATCCTTAAAATTTAAGATGCTCCTGTGGCTTAGATTGGCTGACTCACAGCTAATGGCAAACTCCGGCAAACATCTTTTCTAAATAACATCTCAGAAGGAAGAATGGGCAAAGGCTATAAAACATGAGACTGCGGGTTCTTTAATTCTACTTGGGTGCAAAAGTCACAACCATTTTATAACTTGCATGAAATGGAGGCGAACACCAGCAAACCTGCAAAGAGACCAGTTCTAACTGGAACTGGGTCAGCTAAGGGGATGACTGCTGGTAGAGAAAGCAGAAAAGATTTTCTGGGGGGAAAGGGACTGTTACGTAACGCGAGAGAGTCTTCTAGGCAGCATTCAGCAAACGTTCTTCCTTTCCTCTACCTAGCACCAACGAGGCAGCTATTTTGCAAATACCTTTTGCAGCAAATGTATTTTGCAGATGGCATTGGCAGACCCAGTTTGCACTAAAGGAGAGATGCAGTGCCAGCCTTCCATAAATCTGTGAAGAGAGCAACTAAAGTCATAGAAATATAAAGACAGGATATTAAGCAACTGCCATTGTATTAAAAACTCTCTGCGGTTGATATTTTGGAACTTAATGGCTAGACTTTGCAGACCAAGTAAGGAGCCCCTTTTCATCATCTGATAGTACTTCCCCTAAAAATCTCTATCGTGGTCTTAATAACATTTTTGGGTTTATACGGATCATGAGAGCAATATATGCTCAACATGGACATTATAAAATCCCTAAAAAATATTTTTAATGGAAAATTCTATCATCCCATGATACAGTTTCTATATTCACATATATTCACCCAGGATTCTTCTTTCATTTTAAATTGTATGTGAGTGTGTGTGTGTGAGGAAACTTAGACCGTATTCCAAAAATAATTCTGTATCTTTAAAAATGAGTACACGAGGTGCATTTCCCTTGTCATTAAGTATTCAGATTTCCTCCTATATAGTATTCAGTATAACTGTTGAGTCTTAGTATAAAAACTATTTTGCTCTCTCTGTAATTATTATTTGGAGTATTAGTTAATGCAATAAGACAGCAAAATTAAATATGTAGTATACATTTTAGAACATAAGACAATATTATTTGCAAATACTATGATTGTGTATCTAGAAAACTCAAAATCACCAAGCAAATCAACTATCAGAATAAAGAAATTTAGGAAGTTGGTTAGAAACAAGATGAACTTTGTTTTATTCTAACTATATACAATTAGAAATTGAAATGGAAAGAATAAGAAATTCTATTCACAATTTCCACAAAAGCTATCAAATACCAAGAAATAAATGTTATAATGAAAAATTATAAGAACATATTGAAGCCATATACAAATGCCTCAATAAATTGATAGACATAGCATAGTCCTTGGAAAGGAAAAGAATACCTTAAAGGTGTGATATGTTCCTAAATCTAAATTAAGTTTCTGTTTCAAAATACCACTGAGTATGTAATTAGTATGGCATGAGATAAAATGTAAACCATGTGGCTTACATGAAAATCATTTTGGAAAGGTGCAGAAATCACCTCTGGGAATAAGGCAAGTGCCCTTCAGAGCAATTGACACTGAAGCACAAGACATCCATGTGGCGACTCATCAATAATGACATATAGGAGGCTGCAGATACAGAAAACATCTGAGCAGCCAGTCACAGGATGGGATATTATGAGTTACAGATGTTGATTTGCAGTCAAAATGATTTTTCTACCTGAAGAGCAGTATCTAAAGTTAAAGAGCTAAGATTTATTTATTTGGTAATGGCTGATAATAGCAAAGTTGGGCAATAGAGTTAGCATATTAATTTATTTTCGGTCAAAATCCAAGTGGATTTTTTTGCAATTATAAAAAATACATCTAAAGTTCTTGTGACAGAAGAAACGCTTGAAGTGCCAAGAGATTCTTTGAAGAATACTGTGGAAGGACTAGACCTATCAGATATCTAAATATATCATAAAGCTACAATAACCAAAGGACTATGGTGGTGAAAAAGAATAGGAAAAAAAGATGAATAGAACAAAAAATAGAGTCATGGAACAGATCCAAACATATTCAGGGATGAAATATATTTAAATGGGAGTAATCAAAGATGTGAAGGAATGAAGGATTATTCAATAAATCTAATTGGGCCCACTGGGATATATTTGTAAGAAAATAAATTTATATTTTCATCTACATATATTTTGGAATGATTAAAATGGAAATGGAAAAAAATTCAATGTTGTAAGAAGGTAATAATTTGTAAATTCTGTATGGATCAGGATTTCCTAGCAAGATAAAAAAGTTCCAGAGGGAATAAAATAAAAACTTGATCGCTTTAACCACATAAATATTAAAATTTTCAATATATCAAAAGATTCTATAAATAAATTCAAACAACAAAAATGAGAATAGAGCATTTTTAAAATTTTTTAATATATATTTATTTTTGAGAGAGAGAGAGAGAGAGACAGAGTGCAAGTGGGGGAGGGGGAGAGAGAGAAGGAAACACAGAATCCAAAGCAGGCTCCAGGCTCTGAGCTGTCAGCACAGAGCCCGATGCAGAGCTCGAACTCATAAACCAGGAGATCATGACCTCAGGTGAAGTTGGCCAGTCAACTGACTAAGCCATCCAGGCGCCCCAAGAATAGAATATTTTTTTAAAATATAACAGACAAAACATTCACATCTCTGTACGCAAAAAATCCTGCAAATCAATAATAAATAATTTATTATACAAAATACAAGTAATACATTGTAAAATAGGCAGAGTGTGAATACAACATCTACAGGGTTAATACACAATCAATAAACATATGAAAATATGTGCAACCTCAGTAGTTTTCAAGGAACTGAAAATTGAAATAACAAAAGTGTATGATTGTTTTGAAAATTAGAGTGGAAAATCAGGAGCTGATGATACCTACTGCTAGAGCGGGTACAGGAAAAGGGCAAGATCTCACAGATGTTGGCAGCAGTATAAGTTTGCTCTACGCATTTTGGAAAGTAATTTGGCAGCAACTATGAGCATTTTAAGAGTGCATACCTTTTGATCCAGCCACTTGCTTCACTTGTATACATGGATATATGCGTACACGGATGCTCATTATAGCACCCCTGAGTTTCCCAGACATGGCAACGGCTCTTTATTGCCCCAAAACACCTGAAATAAGTCTCTCCGATCCAAGATAATTGACCTTTAGAGTTTGGCCCCAAAAGCAGACATCCAGATAATGCTATCAGGCTTGCACCCTTAATTGACCAAGGCAGTCAGTCATTTTGTTAAATTTATTCAAGTACATTGAACTTCATAGAAAAACTCTTAGAATCCCAGTAGTAGACAATGGGCATTGGGAGTAGACAAAAAAAAAAATGTTCAGTCTGTACCATTGGTAGATCTTTTATCCATCTCTGTCCCTTTAATTCTCTGCCTGTGTATAAATCTTCAGGTGTGGAGTCAAAATTTCTGATACCACATGATATAGTGTGATTCCAGTCTTCTTTGAATTTTCTTATTTCCCAGTTGACAAGGATGTAAGACAAATTCAATTATTAAAGGAGTTTGCTCTACTAATACTTTTAACATGTTAGTTCAGATAGTTATATTACAATATCACTAGTACAAATTAGACCCTCAAGAAGTTTTGATTGAAAGAATGAACAAATAGCTTTTATTGAGGGAAAGAAAGATGTGGAGCATGGCAGGGGAAAGACATAAACCATTTACCCAGGTATTTGTGGCATGTCTTAACTTCTTATTTTCTTCTCCAAATATTTGTGATGCACATACACAGGCACCATTCATTTATTCAACAAATGTTTCTTGAACACCTACTATAAACCAGGCCCTGTTCCAGAAACTGAGGACACAGCAATGAATAATACAGATGATGGAGCTTTGATTGTATCAGAAGTTTCCTAGTCCTTATACATACACTACCTACCTGAAGGTTTTTCCAGCATGTTTCAGAACACACACACACACACACACACACACACACATATCTCCCAATACGGACTTCCTTAAAGCTGCGAGTTGTTTGAGATTTCATTCATTTGATCAAAACATGTCTACTGAATGCCTGGCACTATGAGTCAGGCACTGTTATATTGGCACATCAGTAAATGAGAAAGACAAAGCCTTTGTCTCAAGGGAATTGTGTTCTAAAAACAAACAAGATAGTTTTAGATATTGATAAATGGCATGAATAAAATAAAGAGGGCCATATGATAAAAGTAATTGACGGGAAAGGCTAAAAGTTAGGGTCATCTGTGGAAGTGACCTGAGGCCTGAATGACCAGAAGGTGCCAACCATGGGAAAATACAGAGGAAGAGTTAAGCTAGATCTTTATAGATGGGAGAACAGCTTCTGCCAGAAGGGATGAACTTGTGGTGTTCTAGAAACAGAGAGGCACAAATGATCAATGGAGAGAGTGGTAAAAGATGATTTCAGAGAGATGTCAGGAGGCCAAATCATGTTGGACGTGGTAGGCTAGGGTAAGGAATATGACTTTTATTTTAATATGTGGTGGAAAGTCACTGGAAGGTATTGAATAGGGAAGGGAATGATGGAATAAGATTTACATTTTTTGAAGATTACACTGGCTGCTCTTTAGAAAACCGGA
This sequence comes from Felis catus, assembly GCF_018350175.1. Lineage (NCBI taxonomy): Eukaryota > Metazoa > Chordata > Mammalia > Carnivora > Felidae > Felis > Felis catus. The sequence continues at coordinate 115,759,724 of NC_058386.1, read as the reverse complement.
TATTGGGAAGTAAGTGTGGAATCAGTGTTGCATTATCCCAGATGACAGATAATGATAGTTTGGAACAGAGCAGGAGCAGACAAGATGATATAAAGTGGTTAACTCCTGGATATATTTTGAGGGTAGAGTGTTTCAGGGGCCCCAAGACCACCTTCAACTTTGTTGATTCGCTACAAGGACTCACAAAATTCAATAGCAATTCAATGTGAATGGTAAGGTTCATGACAACAAAGGATACAGTGTAAAAGCCACAAAGAAAGATGTGTATTGGGCAAAGTCCAGAGAGGCTAAACACAGGATTCCAAGTCCTGCCCCATCTGGCGCCGCACAGGACATGCTTTCTGTCTAGCAGCAAACGTTGGGGACAGGTGTGCAATGTATCAGTCAAGGGAAGCCCATTTTAATCTTCTGATCTGAGGCTTTTATTAAGATCAGCTAACATAGGCACATCATGCTACATGATGGCTCTCAAGCCACCATACTTACCAACCCATCTGTCTTGATCTTGAAAAGTAGCCACACCACAGCAGATGGACACCACAATATCATGAAGACCTAAGGTCCTAAAAGCATATTAAGTTAGAGCTGAAACAAAGGAAACAGTGAAAAGGGAAAAATTAATAGCCCTTCACATTTGAATAGATTTACAGTTTACAAAGCTTTTGTTTTCATATACCAGTTTCCCTGATTGATGCAGCCCAGGGTTTAAAATCGGGCTGCGTTCATCATTTCCTTGGTCCTTATACTACTAGCCTCTGAAAATTGCCAACTAAGCATGGCTTCTTATCCTTATCTAGAAGCCCTGCACTGACTACTGCTTCATTCACTGAGCATGCCCACCTTTGGTAGGACCCACTGCCATTTCCATGGAGCTGCCATCTCCCCAGAAACAGCTGGTGAGATCAGCGTGCTAGGGCCCTCAAGGTGTCAAGGCTTCAGAGTTCTGTGGCAAAATGGGGAAGATCACTTCTTTACCCTTTTCTCCCATAGAAGTCCCAGAGCAATACCGCATGGGTCCTAATATGTTACAGGCTCTTTAATGAAATACCTGTGTCCGTTTCTGCTCCCAGTTCTCTATTTTCTTTGGACACAGACATAAATATGCTCGCAGGAATGGATGTGGAGTGATGCCCTTTCCAATGACATCATGTTCCTAAATGGAGGGACCCATGCTAGGGTAACACTACCGGCCTTTCTTCACAGAAGAGGAAAGTCTTCACTCAGCTCAACATTTCTCCCTTCTCCCTTTGGGAGAGGACTCCCGTCAGGGAAGAGTCTTACTTCTGCACACCATGAGTTTTGTAAACTCAAGTCCCCGTTGGAGGGGGTGCACCGCATTTGTTTAGTGCTGCCTATGACTAGCTAATTCTGGGGTGTGGTCCTAGGAGTATGTTATGCACAAACTACGTTCTCCAGACCCATCAGTGTTTAGGAATAAAGATGATATGGTTGATCTTCATCAATGAATTTGGTGAGCCCAGTCAATGGAATACCTCTTTTTCATCTGAGTTTGGAACTAAAGGAGTCAGAGAGATGAAGTTCAATGGGAACTTAGCTGGAGACAGTGTCAATGACAGACTTTGCTTAAAACTACTGCTCTTCTCTTGTCACCATATTCTTTTCACTGGGCTAATTAGCTGCCTATAATATCTTAGGAGAATGAAAGTATAATGATATTTGCAGTGTTGCGTTGAGGTCCTCATTTATTACTTCCTCTTGGCCTTCCTTAATATTTTATCGAGTGTATGTTGTATTCCCGGCATGGCCGTTAGCTCTGGCCATGCAAGAGTGCACAAGAGAGACATAGCACCTACTCGCAGGAAGCTTACAGTCTAGTAGTCCAAAAGACATTAATGAATCGATCACCCAAGTCTTAGAATGTATAATATCAACAAAGTAAGTGCCGAAAGGGTCCTGAGCTCTGATACAGTCTGAGGGACCAAGGAAGGCTTCCCCACGGAAATGGCACTTTAGCTGAGATCCGAAGGATGAGTTGGGAGTTCACAAGACAGAGGGATGGGGTGAGAGCAAGAAAGTACGTTAGGGAAGGGTAAAGGAACCAGCAAAAGGCCCTATTGTCGCAGGGAGGTAGTGCGTCACTGTGTGCCAAAATTTGTACATGTCTTCCATCTTAATTCTCTCAACGGTCCTTCCTACAAAGTAGCTAAGACCCCCATTTTACAGACAAGGAAATCGAAGCACTCAGAGTTACTGGCTGCATGACCTCGGGTAAGCATTAGAGCCAGCATTTAAGGCCAACCTTGAATGCCTGCAGGGCAGTGGTTCTCAATTGGACCCTTTCCCCAGGGCACATTTGGCAATATCTGGAAGCAATTTTAATTGTCGCAACTTGAGGAGTGGTGTAGTACTGCGTTGAGGCCAGGCATGCTGCTAAAATCCTACAATGCACTGTTGAAATTCAGGTCGAGCCCAAACTCCACTCTTCACACCTCCGCCTTTCTCCCTAGAGGCCGCTCAGTCCTTTGTGCAGATAGACTTCTGGCCAGTCAGCTGCAATTAGCCACGTGTGCCGTAGTGACCATGCATTGGACTCAGGCAGGGACCTCTGCTACTCAGCAGTTCCCTCGGGGATCCACACCAGCTTTGTGTTCTCAATCCCATCTCACAGATGAAGAAACAGAGCTCGAATAACATGCCTCAAGTCACAGCAGCCACAGTGACAGAGCAAGTGAGCCCAGCTCTTTTAAAATTGGATCCGATGCCATTTTCCCTTCATAAGGCAGCCCTTCAGAGGACAAACACTTCTTCTCAAGCCTCTGCAGGTAAAACTGGCGAAAGCTGGAGATGCGGGTCTGGATGTGCACTGACTGCCGGCGTGCTATCAAGAGTCTGTCGAGTTTAGTGCCTGCATTATTTTTTTAGGAGCTTGAAAATCAGCCCAGTGTTATTCGGCTTGAATTCTTCTCTTGCTAGGCTCAAAGCACACTAGACACACAATCTGCTGTTTGTGTAGAGAACGTGTCAGGAGAGAAAAGAATAGCAGCCGCGTGTGAGCATCTGCTAGAAAAATCCATCTCACCATTAACCGTACAATTGAGGGAGAAAAACATCTGTGCCTGCGATTGCAGATGTAATCATAAAACCCAAATGGAGCAATGGAACAAACTGGAAGAGGAGCAGAGGGCAAGAAACAGGAGAAACACGTAGCTTTTGTGTCAGAAAGGGAGAGGTCTCGTCTGGGCTTCTGCACCGAACACTCTCGCCTTCACCTTTCAAACACGACACCATCTGTAGGAAGCTGCAAGATCGTCAGCAGGCAAATTATGCAAGGCAGCTCCAAGGAAGCAATAAACAAGGCAGAGGAATCCCAGACACTGTAAATCAACAGCAAAAATATAGCTGAGTATATGTTGGTGGCATTTCAGTGTTAAGGCTGATGACTTAAAATCGTGGAGATAGAGAATGTAAAAAACGGCAAAGCTGAAGGGCCCTCAGAGATCAACTAGTTCAATCCCCCTTGTACCCGTGAGGAAACTGAGGCCCAGAGAGGGATGTGACTACCCAAGGTCACACAGCTAGGTAGTGGCAGATGATTCTGGGCAGTTCTGGGGGAAACTTTTTTTTTTCCCCGGACTCGCAAAAGAAGGAACGTTTCACGAAACTTTACAAATAGCTGAGAACATCAGCTTCAAAGCATAACTGAGTTACAACCATATAAATTTATACCTCGATTCTGGAAGCCGAAGCCAATGCTGATTACCCACCTTTGTCCAAAGTGCTGAGGTGTAATTGTGCCACTCAGAGTGGAATAGAGACACCTACTACATCTCAGCAAGTGACACTGCACATCTGCTTTGAAAATATATCTCAACTGTAAATGTGGCTCTGTGCCTGGGAGCCTGCCCCTTTTAAAGTACCATGCAGTGTGCATCTAAAGGTAGAAGGAAAGGGAAATCAACCAAGCCCACAGCACCCCAGGCCATGCTCCCTTCATTGGCCCATGAAGAGTCTGCATTGAGGGAGTTAGGAGGGCTTTTGCTTCCGGTTCGGCCTAGAGCTAGTTATATGACCTTGAAGCAAGTACAGACCACTGGACTTGAGCCCTCCAAAACCTTTTCAGAGAGAAGGAGATAAGAGGCAGCAAAGGGAATGGGAAAATTAGAGAAATATATGGGAAGAGGTGTTGAGAAGAAGCAGGGTTCTCCTCTCTCCCTGCCCTATGCCCTCAATTACCAGCCTAACTAGCAGTATTTTCTGGAGCCGAGACAATGCCCCTCTTAAATCTGGCCTGGGTTGCATCATTCATTTGTAGGCCATTCATTTGATGGCCATCTTCCTTTGCGAAATAGCTCTTCAAATCTTTGCCCACTTTTATTGGCTGTTTGTTTTCTTAGTAATGACTTATATGAGGTATTTATATATTCTGGATACAAGTACCTTGTCTGATACAAGTGCTATGAATATTTTCTCCCATTCCAAGGTTTGTCCTTTTGCTCAGCAATATCTTTCAAACATTAAAGGTTTTAAATTTTAATAACATCAAATTTATCACTTTTTTGTATTTCTGTGCTTTCTGTGTTCCATCTACAAACTTTTGCCTACCCTAAAGTCACAAAGATTTTCTCCTATGTCTTTTTCTAGATGTTTTAGAGCTTGAAGTTTTACATTTATGTATATTTAGGATCCATTTATATTTATTATCTATCTTGAGTTGATTTTTACACATGACCTAAGGTAAAAGTTGACGTTCCCTTTTTTTTTTCTGTATTGAGATCCATCACTATTTGGTGAAAAGACTGTTTTCCCCTCCACTAAATTGCTTTGGCACCTTTGCTCAATTGACCACATATGTATGACATCTTTCATTTTTTAGCGTATGTATTTTTCAAGGACAGCACCAAAAGGACATAAATCTACATGTACATTTGCACTAACCACAGGTGAAGGAGGGTGGAAGGACAGGAGGCCATTTAGAAAAGTAATTGGGGGGCTCCTCGGTGGCTCAGTTGGTTTAGCGTCTCTCTCTGCCCCTCCCCCCCAAAATAAACACATTAAAAAAAACCTTGCGAAAAGCAATCAATATGATCCCCATGGTTCAGAGTGAAGCTCTGAGAGGTTATCTTATGTAAGGTCACATTGAGCTGGAGAAGCTGGAATCTCAACCTAAACTATGATGCCAGAGCTGTGCCTTCAATTACTGCTTCTGTCGCTCCATCACTCTTACCTCCATAATGCTCGGTGATGGTTCCACCTGAAACCATCTCCTCTGTTCCCTTCCATCCGAGCTGTTGAGGGCTAGCTGATAAAATAGTCACTATTTGTTGAATACCAAAGGGTTCAGTCTTTTTGTGTTTATTAACTCATTCAATCATCCCAACTGCCCTAAATTGTTATACACTATTGTCATCTTCATTTTAATGATGTGGAAACTCAGGCTCAGTAAGTTTATATAACTTGCTCTAGATCACACAGCTATTAAATAGCAGAGCCAGGATCTAAAGCCAGATTTACTTTCCCCGCAAATCTCTTGCTATTAACCATTAGATATGCTACCTTCTCGACTTCAGGTAGATTGCCCCTGCACGGTTGCACAGGATGAGTTAATGACACTGGTCAGTCACTAATGTGCTGTCATAGCCAACAACACAATGGGGAAAAAAAAAGGTAGTCACCCTTTCCCTGTCAGCACATAGTGGCTCCTGTGTTTTCCCAATTCCGCCCCGTATGCCCTTCTGTATTTTATCATTCAAAGCCATGGAGGGGAGGGATGAGCATTCAGGAAGCTCCCACACCAGACTTAGAATTTCCATATGGAACTACCTACTCTCAGAAGATCGAAGGCTGCCGTATCATAAAGGGACACCATTTGCTCTGTTATGCCTTGAACTTCAAGAAGTACAATATATGCAAAACAATTCATTTTGATAAGCCGGTATGACTTCCTCTAACAACGAAGAAATTACTCAGGATTTTCCCGATAACTTTTTATGTTTAATCTTTATGGTCTCTTTCTTGGTGTTTCACAACCTAGCGAGGTAAGCAGAGGAGATCCTACTATCTCCATTTTACCGATAAACTGAGAATCCCATGGAGATAAGAGACTTGTCCAAATTCACATAGCTAGTATGCCGTGGAACTAAGACTGAACCCTAGGTCTTCTTAAAACCTGCTACTAATTTTCAAATTAAAAGCCACTGACACTATAATCATCATTTCTTTTTTTTTTTTTTCAACGTTTATTTATTTTTGGGACAGAGAGAGACAGAGCATGAACGGGGGAGGGGCAGAGAGAGAGGGAGACACAGAATCGGAAACAGGCTCCAGGCTCTGAGCCATCAGCCCAGAGCCCGACGTGGGGCTCGAACTCACGGATCGCGAGATCGTGACCTGGCTGAAGTCGGACGCTTAACCGACTGCGCCACCCAGGCGCCCCTATAATCATCATTTCTTAAGATTATGTCTCAGCATGTTCAGATGAAGTGTATCGCATCACCAAGGTCTCTAAAGATTTTATTTAATAACACTTTCCCCACATTGTAAGCACACTGGTATCACCCTCTGGACCACGAGGATAGACACAGTTGCTCCCTGACCTTTCAAGTGATGTCACTTTAGCAGGCTTTTAAAAGAGTGGGCCAGGGAAAAAGATTCCTGAGAGGAAGAACGTGTTACCTTGAAGAGTAATCAATTATGTGAATGGTTTCACTGCCTGTTATATCACGGATTATGCTTTCATTTTTCATATTAATGTTCTTTATGTTTTTCAATTAGTCACGGCAAATTACCTGTCCTTCGCCTTGGCAAGGGCAGCTCAGTGGTCCTCAGTGGAATATTTTCCAAGTTCTGTCTGGTGAATTCTTGATCAAATTCTTCTTGAGGCATTAACATGTAATTTTTTGAATGAATGAATGTGTTCTCTTTGACACTATCTCATTCGTGTAGGAAATTACCTATTGAATAAGGAATTGGAAAGATTTGCGTTTCTTTTTTTTTCTTTTTTTTTTTTTTTGCAATGGTACATTGCGAAGAAATTAGTTTAACTTAAATATAAAACAAGAATGAGAACATTAAAGAAGGTTAAAATTCATCTAACACTTCTTAGTCATTCTAACAGAGAGGGTTTGTGGCATGGAGCTTACAAAGTAGCAGATAGTCCAAAATCCATGTCTACCTCCATTTCCCCCTGCCGAGTCCTGGCAAAGTGCCTGCCCCTCCCCTGCACTCCATCCCACTGCCCCCCCCCCATTTCCCAGACCACAATAGCCAACTATCAGCATTTTAATAGCCTGTTTAATAGTCCCCATCCCCTCCCCTGAGAGTGTAAGACCTCCTAGGACAAGAATAATGTCTTAATCAGGACTGAATCTCTACCTCTTAGCACACTGCACAACCCAGAAGTGCGTGCCTAGTAAGTGATGGGGGAATGAAGCCATTTGCCTTTGGAACACACAAGTACATGCTTGTTAGCTACAGCCTTATCTCGTAAATTAGGCTTTGCTCAGTCTATAATTTAACCATTATGTTAACCATTATGTTGTGTTTCCACAATCCTCTCTGGGTAAGAAAACCAAATAACTTCCCTCCCTTGACAATCTCACAGTCCAGTGAAACTCTGCCAAATATTACCTTTGTAAAGGCCATGTGGTAACCTCCCTTCAAAGTACTTCATCAGGACCTGCCATTTTCCTTTTCCTTTGACATGTGGAATGGTCCTTAAAGTTAGCAAATTCGAGGCACCTGGTGGCTCACTCAGTTGAGCATTGACTCTTGCTCTTGGCTCAGGGCGTGAGTTGGAGCTCCACGTCGAAATTTGTGCTGACAGTGTGGAGCCTGCTTAGGATTTTCTCTCTTTCCCTCTCTCAGTGCCCCTCCCCTGCTCATGTTCTCTCTCTCTCTCTCTCTCTCTCTCTCTCTCTCTCTCTCTCTCTCTCTCTCAAAAATAAATAAATAAACATTTTTAAAAATTAGCAAATTCCTTCAAACACTGCTAGGATGGTGCCTCAAAGGTCAAATACTTTGGTGTTACAAGCTGGTCAGTTCTTTAGAAAGACATCAGAATATGGGGCGGGAGGCTCTTCTTCCTCAGACTGGTTTTATTATATTTTGTAATCTTTTTGGCTGGGGAGTGCACTATAGAAACTCCAACCCAAGGCCTACCCACAATTACATCGTTGGTCTTCACCAGAGGATAATTTAAATTTCTTTACACTCCATTTTCTAGTGTCATTTGATGACTTGGGGAGGGGAGGAGAGAGCCTCTGTGGACTCTCTGAGTCTCCCTAAAGAACTCTAAGTTATTATTAGACCAATATCTTTACTATTGAAATCCCTCATTGCTATTCATAATTCTTGCAGTCACCAAGGTGGAGAATTACAGAAGAAAATACTATTATTTGTTCAAACTGTATGTTAATTAAGTCAAACAAATGATATAAAAGTAGATCTCAAAATATCTCTAATTTGTATGCATTGTGCAAATGAATGAGTACAAACATCCACTCAGTGAGTGCTTACTTGACTTGAGACACAACTAAACTGCAGCTGAGGTCAAAGAAGTTTTTTCCTGCTTTCTCCTTTAGGGTTTTGATGGTTTCCTGTCTCACATTCATGTCGTTCATCCATTTTGAGTTTATTTTTGTGTATGGTGTAAGAAAGTGTTCTAGTTTCATTCTTCTGCATGTTGCTGTCCAGTTCTCCCGGCACCATTTGTTAGACTGTCTTTTTTCCATTGTACCCCAATGTTTATAGCAGCACTTCCAACAATAGTCAAATTATGGAAAGAGCCTAAATGCCCATCAACTGATGAATGGATAAAGAAGGTGTGGTTTATATATACAATGGAATACTACTCAGTAATGAGAAAGAATGAAGTCTGGCCATTTGCAGCATTGTGGATGGAACTGGAGGGTATTATGCTAAGTGAAATAAGTCAAACAGAGAAAGACAGATACCATATGTTTTCACTCATATGTGGATCCTGAGAAACTTAACAGAAGACCATGGGGGAGGGGAAGCGGGAAAAAAACAGTTACAGATAGGGATGGAGGCAAACGATAAGAGACTCTTAAATACTGAGAATAAACTGAGGGTTGATGGGGGGTGGGAGAGAGGGGAAAGCGGGTGATGGGCATGGAGGAGGGCACCTGTTGGGATGAAGACTGTGTATTGCATAAAAACCAATTTGACAACAAATTATATTTAATTTAAAAAAGGACAAAAAAAGATACGACTAAACTGCAAAAGACCTGAAAAAGAACCCATGAGGTCTCTCTTTCCAGAGAAGTCTGTAAGTGATACTCGCTGCTAATGGACTGGCATGTGGAAACAATCAAAGGAATAGCATAGCACAGTTGAAGGGTTGTAAAAAGCTTGAAAGAATGTCTGTTTTCCTCGGCTTCAGTACAATGTAGGATTATTTGCCCTTCTCTCGAACCCTCCAGGAAGCAGAAATGCCACACAACTCTCAGTTACCCCTTCTTGCAACTTAACAAACCAACAAGCAGAGTTCCTTCCTATGACTAAGGAACACTTTTCCTGCTTTGATATCATTTCAGTTCCCTTTACTGTGATATTCTGATGCAAAGAATACAACAAATCCCTATTCCTTTTGTGGAAATTTTTCATGCCCTTTAACACCATAAATAAGATGACTCTGATGCTCATAATCTCCACTAGACAAACTCTACGATATTCTCATTCCCTCTGATTTTACTCATTTAATCCTATTTAGACACCAAAACAAGAACAGCTCCAGAATCTACTTTCTCCATTCCTGGTTCTCAGAACTACTGGAGACTGATACAAACTGGATCCACCACTCACAAAGTCATTATATCACACCCACAACTTCACATAGGTAATTGCCTGGTTAAAAAAACAAAAACCAAAAACCAAAAACAGATATACAAAGAATCCTGTGGAGAGGCAGGCTGTGTGTGTGTGTGTGTATTTCATTAAGGGTTAGAATTGAGTAGACATGCAATTTTTGTGGTATTAACTCTGAAATGGACGATTTCAAAAATGAACAAGAAATTAAGGTCAGCTAATTTGGAGATATAAATTTGATGGCAAAAAATAGGATTTTAAGATTCCTAGGGAAAGGGAAATCACTGTCAGTCAAAATGTCCAGCAGACAGAAAAGTCAACAGTTTAACACAGATGTGGTAGAGTGGAAAAGATGGAACTAAGGTTTATATTCTGTGTGATGTTGGGCAAGTCTCTTAATCTCTGTTAGCATATAGTAAACACCTCTTGGACTGGTGTTCCAGCTGAGAATTCTCCTTCCTCTGAGAATGGCCTCAATATGCAGGGATGGTAGGCCACCAGCACTCATGTTAATACTATGAGATCCTGATCACTTCGCCATGGTTATTGATCCAGGGGTTGGTACAGGATCCAAACCAAGTACATAAGGTTCTTTCTTTTGGGATTGTAAATCTTGAACAGAGAGGCACAGTGTACTGTTTGCAGTTTGGTGTCCTGTCATTTCATTCTGCCTAGCCCATCCACAGTAAGTTCTTTACATGTCTTTAACTTGACGCTAGTTTCCTTGAGGACAGCACCTTTGTCATATATCCCTCTACAGGGTAACAGAGGAAAATTTTATATTGATATAAATATTCATTATTTTGATTATGATGGTGAACTCATGAGTGTATACCTATGTCAGAATCATCGAGTTTTGTACTTTAAACATATACAGAATATTATGTGTCAATGAAACCTCAACAAACCTGTAAAAATGTTGTGGAAACCCATTGGAAGGAGCAATTAATCTGTATTGGTGTGAATATGGGAGAGATTTGTTTCAAATAAGAAAGGCTTATGGTTTTCCAGTTAGCTCTGAGTACTTTGTACCAATAGTGCCACTCTCACGGTCCTCTTCTAAGAGAAACTGCTCTTTCCATGGGCTCTGCTAATGAAAGTGTCATTGGGCTGCTTCTTGAGCAAGGGATAGTACTTACTGTATCATAAATGGATCACCTCACCTAAGGATGGCTAATCCCATTAGGTGATTAGCTAGACCAGTCAAACCCTTTCCAGCCAGAAATTGATTGGATAATAAGATAATCTTCTTGTTGGTAGCAGAAGAAAATATTTGGAATGAAGAGAGAGAAGTCAAGATGCCATGAGAGAGAGACAGAGAGAGAGAGAGCGAGCGAGCAAGAGAGCCCTGCATCAACAATGTCACCTTGGTTGCCCAGACAAACAGAGCATCAGAGCAGTTACTGTGGCCACTTACAATAACTCCATGATTTAGGATAACCTGAGTGAGACTATAACTTTCTAATTAAAACACCGGAATCATCCCATTACATTGTCAAGATGCCCACTGGTCAGGAGCAGCATGGGATCTGATTAAACTTCCCTCTTTTGCCATTCCCACTTCCTGCCAATTAAGACCAAGTCTTTTAGCAGTAGCAAATGTACTGGTGACTTGTAGCATTAGATATCTGCCCCAGGGGTGCCTGGGTGGCTCAGTCACTTGAGCATCCAACTCTTGATATCCACTCAGGTTGTGATCTCACTGATCGAACCCCGCATCAGGATCCGTGCTGAGCGTTGAGTCTTTTGGGATTTTCTCTCTCTGCCCTTCCTCCTCTCATTCTCTCTCTCTCTCTCTCTCTCTCTCTCTCTCTCTCTCTCTCTGTCTCAAAATACATAAATAACATTTTTAAAAAATAAAGAAATCTTCCCCAAGTGATGCTGTACATCATTAGTTTCAAACAAGTTGTTCTAGGTCACTTTCAGAGTAGATACCCAAACTGACCTTTCTGGGTATGAAGCAGTTTTATTCCTTTTTTGGCAGAGGGATGGTGGTGGACAGTGCTGGATATTCTCTGTTTGCACCTCAGGATCCATTTTCTGCCTTTCTTTGCCCTTCTTTAAGCCCTGGTGGACTGACATCATTGACTGGGTCATCCAGGCTCCCTTAGCTTCCATTTGGTTCAGCCCCTTGGAAACTCTAGCAGACTGTTGGAGAGAGGGAGGAGGGAGAGTTGGTAGGGGGTGCTGTTGGGCAGGGCCTGTGTTCCTCTACCTAAGGCTACAGCTCCTCCATGGCCCCTCTTCTATAACTCTCACTATATTCCAGAAATGGTTGCCTTCCTTGTCACTTTAGGCCTGGGGATGATAATGGTTTCCCAGGCTTCCACCATTGCTAAAATCTACAATACTTCACTATTCCTTATTGGTTACCTTGCCTTTAAATAGTTCTTTTATTAAACTCTTCATATACTCTTTTTGAATATGTCATCTGTTTCAGTGAGATCCTGACACAGGGACCTGATCAAAGTTAACTGTGTAAGTTTGGAGCACCTATGAAGCTTTTCTTTCCATAAACGTTCTAAGTGACAGTAAGGGCCGACATGACATACACCTCCTATTCTAGACACGAAGAATCTGTTTGCCTTTGTATCTTCTACTCCTATCACAGTACCTGACACAGAGCAGATGCTCATCAAACATGTACCAAAAGATTTTTGTTAATGACTCAATTAATTTAAATTAGTGTGACTTCTGCAATTAATGCTTGGATAAAGGTTTCCTGATATTTTATATGAACTTTTCTAATTGGGAAAGAAAACCAACAGCGAGCAACCTCAGCACTAATTTAAGGGATGCAAATAAAAACAGCAATGCTGTAACATTCTGCACCTATTAAATACACAAATTTAAGCTCTAATACCAAATGCTGGTATTGTAGCGAAGCTGTATATTCAAATACTGCTGGTAGCTGTATGAATTGGCAGAGCCCATTTAAAAAGCAATATGGCAATATGTGTCAAAAGCCTTAGAAATGACCCAGTAATCCCACTCTTGGGGATTCATCCCAAGGATGTAATTGAGGAGAAGCAAAAAGCCATATGTGCCAAGGTGTTTAATGAAGCAATACCTATTGTATCAGAAAAACTGGAAACAACCTAAAATGCCCAACGTGCATTCGATGTTTTGGGGGGATATTATAGAGGTGGCAACAAAAGAGAAAAGAGTTCTATGTATAAAAAGAAAGAGGAAATCTGGGGACATAGACACATGCAGAGAGAAGCAAGGTGCCCATCTACAAGCCACGGACAGCAGCCTGGAGTGGATCCTTCCTCGTGGCTTTCAGAAGGAACCAACCCCGAGAATACCTTGATCTTGGATGACTGTTAGAAAATAAATCTTTTGGGGGCACCTTGTGGCTCAGTCGGGTAAATGTCCAACTCTTGATTTCAGTTCAGGTCACGCATGATCTTGCAGTTCTGAGTTTGAGCCCCACATCAGGCTCTGTGCTGACAGCACTTTCTCTCTGCCCCTCCCCACTTTTGCTGTGTCTGTCTTTCTCAAAATAAATAAATAAACTTTAAACAAGAGAAATCTTTTAAGTCCCCCATTCTATGGTATTTTGTTGTGGCAGCCATAGCAAACTAATACTGAAGCAAAGGTCAAAATGGTGAGAGCAGTACAACTATTAAAATACAGATGTATGTCAACAAAGACAGAAAGTGAATATGCAAAACCAAAATGCACTGATGAGTTATGGTAGTCGGATATGTGTGATTCCTTTATCTTGGCAAATGCTGCAATAGCTACATTTATCCAATTTAAAAAATTGCCACAGGGAGGGAAAAATGTGTGTCAAAGGTTTATTACAACAGCATCAATGAAAAACAGACTTGGTTACACTACACTATATACCTATGATTAAATGTATCCTAATTCTCTCTCTCTCCCTCTTTTTCACATAATTTCAGTAGCTTTGCATGCTGTGCTTATGTAGTCATTTGTAAATGATGATCTGTTGAGTGATGAAACATGGTAAATTAACTTGTGTGGTGTGCTTAATAACTTTTTTTTCTCCTGAGGAATAAAGCTTTTGTGGCTGGAAACAGTTGAAAACTTCATGCTATTGAACCACAGCTGTACAGCTGGACCTCGATCCCTGTTTGGACGTTTTGCCAATCCCTAGAGAATCTTGACTGGCTCCCAGCTTCTTTAGGCCTCTCCTTTCAACACCCGGGGTCATCAGCTTGTGTACCTATACAGTGAGCCATCACAAACCAAATCTGACCTCAAGCACGGGAATGTGAACCAGACTGGAACATTTTGGCAAGCTACCTGATTGTGAATGCACCCTTAACCTTGTCTCCCAGCCATCTCCCATAATTGGATCTTGTCTTATTTGTGCTTGAAGCTATATATTAATAATGTATAAGGTACTTCAGCCCTCTCAGAGGCTCCTGCCTTGTTCTATCCAATACTCAGAGCTCAGTTTCTGAACCTCAGTCTAGAGTTACCTTCAGTAACTCTCTGGTCTCCCTGATTCAGGAATTGCTCCTAACTCCAATAACCACCACCAAATCCATATGAGGACCACTCGCATCTGAAAAAACTCCCTCAATTCTTAAAATGCACATGCATGAACCCCGTGCTCTCTTCTCTTGGAGTAGACTCCATGAATCTGCATTTTTTAAGCTTCCCAGGTTATTCTGAAAAGAATATAAACATATAAAGAATATAAATATATATAAAGAATATAAACATATAAAAACTCAAGTTCAAGAGCAATTGTTCTGCACAGCAGCCAGAAAGATCTTCCTGAAAGTCAAATCTGACACCTTACTTCTCTGCATTACAACCTTCAATTTCTCATTACATTTAAGTTTAAGCCCCAAATGCTTAAGACAGGTTGCAAGGCCTTTCAGGACCTGACTCCTGTCTGCTTGTCCATGGTCATGTCTTACTGGTCCCTGTTTTTCTAGTAATACTCAATTGCTACTGGTTTTCTGTACCTACCATGCTACTGCAAACTTTCATGCCTCTGCTTAGGCCTGTCTACCTAGTGAATATCCGGTCTTCAAAACCCCACTCAGGTAACCTGTACCAACACTACAAAGCCTTTACACATCACACACACACACACACACACACACACACACACACACACGGTCTCCAGATTTAATTGCTCTTTCTCTATCTTTACTGTGTATGTCATTCTGTTGTTGCATTGAACTCATACAAACTGAATTTCTTTTATTCCTGTCACTACTTCACCCTCTGCTAGACTGTGCGTTCTTGTAAGGCAAGGACACCATGCTAATAACCTCCATATTCAGAGTGCCTTACATATAGTAGGTGCCTGATAAATGTTGATCACAATGCATATGCGCTCTTTAAAGCATCCAGATTCCAGTGAAACTCTTTCTGTCATGATAGTTAATTTCATGTGTCAAGTTGACTAGCTACATCGTGCCCGGATTAAACATTATTTCTGGGTGTTTCTGTGAGGGTGTCTCTGGATGACATGAGAATTTGAATCAGTAGACTCAGAAAAGTAGATTGCCTTCCCCAGTGGATATGGGAGTCATCCAATCCATTGAGGTCCTGAATAGAACAAAAGATGGAGGAAGGAGGAATTCAACCCTTTTTCTTTCTGCCTGGTTGCTTGAGCTGGGACATGGATCTTCTCCTGCCCTCAGTGCTCGTAGTTCTCCTTTTAGACTCAGACTAGAGTCTACAACATTGGCTTCTCTGGTTCTCAGACCTTTGGAGATAGAGAGATAGAGATAGAGATAGAAGGTTATAGATATATAGATACAGATATTCTGCCCTATTGTTTTTGTTTCTCTGGGGGAACCCTGACATCTATGATACATCAATGATACACTGATCCAGGAATAATTTCTGACTATCTTGCCTCCTGGCTTGCTATTTCCATGCATGCTATTTCCTCTCGATAAAGTTTACTTATTCCATATGACAAAATTAGATTAATTTTTTTAAGTCCCACATTTAGTACACAGTGTATCTCTTTGTACCTCTATTGTTGTGATTTTCACACTGTTTAATATCATCATTAATTGAGGATCTATAGTTTTGCTCAACATTGTATGTTCAATGACTGCCACATGGTAGGTGCTCAGTAGTTAGGTATCAAATTAATAACTGATATTCTTTTTTTTTATAACTGATGTTCTTTTGCCAAGGTCATGAGGTCTTATTCGATTAGAAACCTAGAAATGATTTCCTTTATTCAGCAGACTGTAAATAGTATGTGACATTGATTTTAAAGTATTTTGCTTCCTCTTGTCAGTTCTTGATGAGATGGTTCAGTGTAATCCATCATTTTAATATTTGATCATTCGCAAAATAAATTAGTTAGTTCCAAGTCTTCATGGGAAACAGGTTACCATTCAGAAAGCACAAATACTCTTTCTGATTTGAAACGTGATTCCTTGGGGTGCCTGGGTGGCTCAATCGGTTAAGCGTCCGACTTGGGCTCAGGTCATGATCTCACAGTTCTTGGGTTTGAGCCCCACGACTAGCTCTGTGCTGACAGCTCAAAGCCTGGAGCCTGCTTTGGATCCTGTGTCTCCCTCTCTCTGTGCCTCTCCCCTGCTCATGCTCAGTCTCTCTCTCTCAAAAATAAATAAACCTAAAAAAAGGAAAGTGATGTCTTTGGATGTTATCTTATGCTTTCTAAAGATTGAGCTAAAATATTAAACTTCACTTGTCTCACATCAAAAAGTGCTTTGGGGGTGCCTGGGTGGCTCAATAGGTTAAGCGTCTGACTTCTGCTCAGGTCATAATCTCACAGTTCATGGGTTTGAGCCCCACATCGGGCTCTGTGCTGACAGTTCAAAGCCTGGAGCCTGCTTCAGATTCTGTGTGTCTCTCTCTCTATCAGCCCCATCCCCGCTAGCTCTCTCCCTCTCTCTTGCTCTTGCTCTCTCTCTCTCTCTCAAAAATAAACAAACATTACAAAAAAAATTTTTAAGTGCTTTCAGATGGAAGAAACAGGGTGGGAAGGAAGTCAATCAGCATTCCCTGAGATCCTACTATGTTCTCACTGTAACATTAACAATATAGGCATTACTGTCCCCTTGAATGTAAAAACAATGCAACTCTGATACCGATTCCCATTTTAAAAATGCCAAAAAGGAAGTTAAGGAATATGAAGTGTATTTCTCACTGTTACTCAACTCAAGCAGAAGAGGAAGGATTCAAATCCAACTCTGACAGCCACTAAGACTGTATACTTTTCAGTGAACTAAGCACATCATCTGCCTTAGAGCTCTTAAGCCTTTCCCAGTAGCAAGAAAAACAAAGAGAATAAATTGTTAGATAAAACCTTGGCCACGGAGATTAATACCGGATCTTCTGTATGTGTTTTCAACTTGCAGTCTATGCTATTCATTCAACAAATAAGTATTGAGGGGTCTCCATTTGGGAACTGGGGATACAGAAAGTTCAAAGACTAGCACAGTGTCTGCATTGGAGGAGTATACATTTGAGAGGGAGATCTTAAAAAATAAATAAACAGCAAATCATCCATTCCATTTTCAGTAAGTGATACAGAGGGGAAGACGCGGATGCTGTGGATCATAGAAATGGGCCTGACCTCTGGATGCCAGAGAAGGTTTCTCTGAGGCTGTGACTTTTAGAGGTAAGATTTGTAGGTGGCAAAGAGTTGACCGGGCAAAGGATGGAGAGAGAGTTGCAGGCAGTGGGAACAGCGTGGGAACAGTTGCAACAGTGTGCAGTGTGCAACAGTGGGAACAGTGTGCCTTTGAGGCAAGAAAGAACACGGAGTTTTAGAAGAACTGAAAGATAAAAAGGCAGACAAGGGTGGGAATAGAGCAAAGATTTGCATCCTCAGCCTCTGCAGTGCTAAGCTTCTCCATGTCAGTGCTGGGTCCAGCCAACTAAGGTGAAGAATGTGCCACACTCAGTTGCCAGGAAAACGGACAGCTGGTGAGATGAGCGGCAAAGCGGGTACATGCCGCAGTTCATTCACCCCGGAGTACAACCCAACGTGGCAAAGACATCCAGGCTCTTTATTCCTAAGTCGCCAAAACCTTCCTGTGTTCCCAGTGAGCATCAAGGCTCTGCCCGTGTATCTGCGATGAAAGTTGCCCAACCTCCTTCTCATCATGCCTATTTTTAACCTACTCTAGGGATCTCTCACCTGCACTCAACCCAGAAGGGCCATCCTGCCTAGCTCTGAGCTAAATAAACTGTTCTCCAGAAGTTTTCTATTCCTATTTCTATTATTTCTATTTTCTACTCATGAATGGCAGATACAATCTCTCAGGGCCTCGTTTGGTGTAAAAGAGACGCAGTTCACTGAAGAATTGTATTGTTTTCTGAGTCTCAGTGCCCTTAACAATAAGGAAGTGAATAAAGTGCTGGTTGGTAAGGATTACAGTATAAACTGAGGTTGATCAAATCTGCAGGGAAGCCATCTAGAAAGAATGCGTTTAGATAAAGGTGGAAGTCATGGCCCAATAGCAGGCCCAACTGTGTAGCCTTTGAGGCCGACCAATTCCCAATTTCTATTCTTGAAAAGGAGTGTAAAATGATCATTATAAATGAAAAAAACATGACATGAGTAATCTGTTTTCTTAAAATTCAGGAGGAAAATTAATTCAAACATTGCTCTACTTGACGTGCACAATTAGCAGAGTTTTGGAATGGCCCCAAGTGACAGCTTCAATCTTAGCTCTTCAAATAAAAGCCTACATATTTTTAGACAGAAGAACTGACTAAGATATAAGTGGCTCGCAGTTAAAGTAATTGCATATCTGGTGGTGGTAAAGTGAATTATAGAAGTGACAAATGCTGTACTTAAATAATTTCAGGCAAACACCATCCCCCTTCTGCACAGAACGGATCCAAAAGAGCAGAAGTCAGTACAACATCTGCCTCATTTATTCTGTTCTTGCCTACACGGCCAAGGCCCAGTTCCCTGTTTGAGCTGGAGTCACCAACCAGCCTCTGACAACAGCAGATAGACCAAGAGTGATTCCTAGCAGCAGTCAGCTTCCTTTTCTGAAAAGTGAAAAAATGATGACAGTATCTCTAAATCCACAACATTTAACCTTGACAAAAACTTTTCTTCTGGTTTCAATGAAAAAGGACTCTGCTCTTCAACAAATGTGAAGAATGCCACTCTGCCTGGAATGCTTTGTCCTCACCAACTCTCCATGTCGGCATCACAGTGAATTTCCCCCTACCTTGCCTTCTACAATCCTGGATTATATCCCAGTGCTTACCACTCTGCGTTCTTTTAGCTGTGCCGGGATTCATCTCTCTTCCTAAATAATTTGCTAAGATCTAAGGTCCTGGGTACCATGATCCCAATATGTAAATTGGATACCATGATCTCCAATATGTAAAATAGCTTTGGGCACACAGTATTATTATTTAATAAGGGCTTTTTGAAGTAGATACCAGGATTTAAAATCTTCTTTAAGCCAATCATTCTGAGATTGTTTACGTCATACTTTGAAAACAGGTTGCATCAACATAAGCAGTGAAGAAACTACTTCTGAACTATTCAGCTGACCCTCTTAGTTTTTTTAGAAGGTTCCTAGCTGCTATGTTTCACAAAGTCATGATTCGACTGGTTTGGGGAACGTTATGCTGCCCATTGGGTAAATAGAGCTTCTGTGTTAAAAGAAGACAAACTTCAAGTCTGAAGATTTTTTTTTTTGCAGGCGGGGGGTGGTGGAAGGAGGGGCAAATGGCAAAAATTACAAAGGAAAACTTCTGGTATCTATCTTTGTTAAGTCCACAAGTATGTATTTCCTTTGAAAATACCAGCCTAAAGAGCATTAAGTTGCTCTTTAGAATAATTAAGAATATGAATTTGTTTGGTACATATTTTTTTGATTATCACAGTCACTGCATTGTTTCCATTAACATATGCAACGTGATTATTGATTAAATGCTTGTTTATGCATTCAGCCAAGCTAATAAGTTATGTAGCTTCATCATCGAGTTCTGCCGCTGGATCTCTGAAATATGAAATTGGATAAGCATGGTATAACTTTTTGTTAATAAAATATGCAGAAAAGGTAGCAAAGTGTACACCGTGAGTATTCAACTGGTAGACTTAATCAGCATAAAAGTGTGATTATGTAAGTGCAGGGCAGAATCAATGAACTGTGCCACATGAGCCCTGCGTTGTGCTGCATAATTCTCAAATTACACCCCTTTGTGACCATGCTTATCTGGAACACCACAAACCTAGATCAGAGAAAAGGAACAGATACCTGACCATATGACATTTATGGGTCTTCCAGAAGAGGAAGTGTTTTCGATCTCATTTCTTTCCTCCTAGAATTTTACTTGGCAAAACACTGACCCTTAGTGAAATTGGCAAAGTTGTGTCTAAACATATGTACGATTGAGCTAGACTCAGGCATCACTCAAAAAAATTCTTAGCACCTTTTTAAAACTCTTTCTTTTTGATCAAGGGCAGTTTGATCTGAAAGTGGGAACTTTTCACCTTTTCTGTTACATGAGGAAGTTTTTGAAGGTTACTCTGTCAGTCAACTAGAGGCTTTAGTCTAACAAAGGGTTTTTAGGTATGTAATAGATTTTTTTTTCTTGAGGTTAAGTGATACAGTGGGGCCAAAGTACCTTGGCACAGGCATTGGTCTTCTTTATTCATGGACTGAACCTGGGGACAAAGGAAGCAGCCTTCTTTACCTCTCTCATCAAAGA